>NC_142067.1:12484969-12816844 GCF_059756535.1 Pantherophis guttatus
TTCTAGATTGAAACTTGGTATCGCAATACTCTTATATCCCAGATCTTCTGAAATTACGTCAGCCGGGAGATCAAAATTCTGTTAGTCAATCATTTAGAACTTAGCTTTCTTGTCCCCTAGACCAGAGGTCCCCAACCCCTGGGCCGCAGCCCACTACTGGGCCATGAGCCATTCAGAATTGGGCTGCAGAAGTAGCAAGTGAGTTCAGGTGTTCAATTTGCATGAGTGATGGGTGCACATGCTCGCCACTCATACAAATGGAGCTGCATGCATTTGCTGGCTATTCACATAGAACCATCCTCTCTCCCCCCCTCCCACTGGCCCGCCAACCCAGAAAGATTGGGGAACTCCGCCCTAAATGTCTATATAGCCCCAAAAGACTAAATATTTATCTTAGGAAATGTATAACCAGTGGTGGGATTCAGTTTTTTTTACTACCAGTTCTGTGGTCATGGCTTGGTGGGCGTGGCCAGAGGATGTGACGGGCAGCACTCGGCCTCCTGCACCCCCTGGGAGCAAAAACGGGCCACGGGGGGATGTGCCGCCTCCCTGCGCCCGTTTTGGGCCTAGGAGGCCTCCCTGAAGCCTCCTGGGAGTGAAAACAGACCGCAGGGGGGGGGCGGAACTACCCAGCCACACCCCATTTTGAGCCTAGGAGGCCTCCCTTTACTTACCTGGGAGCCAAAATGGGGCACGTGGGGACTCCTGGAAGGGGCGGGCCCAGCCAGCAATTTAACTACCGGTTCGCCTGAACCAGCCCAAACTGGCTGAATCCCATCAATGTGTATAACCCCCACCAACACCATCTTAATATGCCATAACTCTGGACAGCTCAAAAAGCAACATCAATAAAAACATGATAGAGGTAAGCAACTCTGGTTTATATAATTTGTTCTTTTTTTTTTTAGACTTTGAACTGGTTCATTTTCATTCCATAGTTAATATGATGGGTTTTTTTAAAAAAAAAAAAGTTTGTACTAAATTTTGTATGTATTTTGAATTCATATTTTTATTCTGAACTTTGCCAAAGGACTACGTTTTGCAGGTGATTTTTCTCAACACGATTTGTGTCTATTTTCTCCTTAATATCTGTAACTGTTTTTCTGACTTAATGAATTAATCTGCAAAATTCAGAGAACTGACAACATTTGAAATATAACTGAGTTTCAGTTCATTAATTGGTTTGAAATGTGTGAAATTAGCTACATTTGCATTAAAATGCAAACCAAATAAATTTTCTCCATTCCTCATGTGTATTAATAATATAATTTAAAGCACCCTGAGGCACAATATAAATCTCCAATATTAATACGGTGGTGATGATATCATGATCGTGATGATGACTTCAAATCGAGTCTTAGTTATGTCAAGGGAGTTTTTTCTCATACATTTGACATAATCTCGTCATTATGATAGCCACACTGGGTGGTTTGATATTATCTTTCAGGATGTTGGTTTGACTTCCCAGTGTAGTGTATAGATCCATGATGGCAAACCTATGACACAGGTGGCACACGAACCCATATCACTGGGCACACAAGCATTGTCGTAGTTCAGCTCCAACGCGTATGTGTGCGCTGGCCAGCTGATTTTTGGGCGTTCTGGTCCCACCGGAAGTTGGGAAATGGGCTGTTTCCCGCCTCCAGAGGGCCTCCGGGGTGGGTGGGGAAGGCCGTTTTCGCCCTCCCCAGGCTCCTAGAAAGCCTCTGGAGCCTGGGGAGGATGAAAAACGGGCCTACCGGGCCCACCGTGCCATCACGTGTTAAAAGTGGGGGGGAGGTGTGTGCACATGCACGGGGCGCATTGAATTACGGGTGTGGCCACGCACGTGGCCAACCTCCCCGCGCTCCCCCCACTTTTGGCGCGTGACGGCAAAAAGGTTAGCCATCACTGGTATAGATAGTTCTGCTATTCCCTGATGGTCAGTATTAACCCGACCGAAACTTGCTTAGGCTTTTGAAATAAGCCAAAGTCAGCTAAATTCCTCTTATTCGCAAACCACTTTAATGGGCCAAGTAACTTTGCAATGTGATAGAATGCTGTCTTAATAAGGGACTGGAGGCTAAAACATATGAAGAATGGTTGCAGGAACTGGGTATGTCTAGTTTAATGAAAAGAAGGGGAGACATGATAACAGTGTTCCAATATCTCAGGGGTTGCCACAAAGAAGAGGGAGTCAAGCTAATCTCCAAAGCACTGAAGGCAGGACAAGAAGCAGTGGATGGAAACTAATCAAGAAGAGAAGCAACTTAGAACTAAGGAGAAATTTCCTGACAGTTAGAACAATTAATTGGTGGAACAACTTGCCTCCAGAAGTTGTGAATGTTCCAACATTGGAAGTTTTTAAGAAGATGTTGGATAACCATTTGTCTGAAGTGGTGTAGGGTTTCCTGCCTAAGCAGGGAATTGGACTAAAAGGCCTCCAAAGTCTCTTCCAACTCTGTTATTCTATTCTATTCTAATTCCCAGGAGGGATGAAGTGCATTTCAGAGGATCAAGAGACACCAGAGTTAGATAGTTTGTGTGAGAGAAAGAGGGTGAAGACCAGAGGTGAAATCCAGCAGGTTCTGACAGGTTCCGGAGAACTGGTAGCGGAAATTTTTTTTTTTTATTGCAAAAGTTTTACAATTACATTTTCACCCCTTTTCTCCCCCCCCCAAACTTCCCAACCTCCCTAACCCTCCCTAACCCTCCCCTCCCCCCAGACTTCCCTATAATATACTCATACTCATAAAGAACCCTAATATAACACTTATATATAAACTTGAACCCCTCCCTCCCCTGTATAATTTTTCTCTTTACCTCATTACATTAAAAAATTTCCAATACATTATTTTCAAATAAAAGCTATTTGATACTTTCTAGTTTGATATTTGTTCTGAACATATTCTATCCACTTTTTCCATTCCCATTCATAAGTCTCTTGTGAACAATCTTTTAAATATGCTGAAATCTTCGCCATCTCTGCAAAACTGGCCATCTTCAAAGTCCATTCCTCAATAGTGGGCAAAGCTTCATTTTTCCAGTATTTACCTATCAACAATCTTGCTGCTGTTATCATATACAATATCAATTTTGTTTAACCCAATGTAAAACCCTTAACTATACCCAATAAAAACAGTTGTGGAGAAAATTGAATTTTTTTCTTCAAAACATTCTGCATGACCCACCAAATTTTTATCCAAAAAGCCTTAACTTTCCTACAGGTCCACCAAACATGATAATACGTAGCATCCAAACATTCACATCTCCAACATTTTGGCTGAACATTAGGGTACATACATGACAACTTTTTGGGATCTAAATGCCATCTATAAAACATTTTGTAGAAATTTTCCCTCAGATTCTGCGACTGTGTAAATTTAACATTCTGAACCCAAATTTTTTCCCATGTTTCCAGCATCACTGGTTCTTCAAAATTCTGTGCCCACTTAATCATACAGTCTTTACCTAATTCGGTTTCTGAATCTCTTTCTAGCAAAACATTATAAAGCCTTTTGATATGCATTGGACCTTTCTCTCTTATATGTCTAACCAATTCTTCCTCATGCAACATAATACCAGTTTTTTGGTCCTCTTTCCATCTCAATTGTAATTGATTATATTGTAGCCAAGTTAAATTAATCCCTTCGTCCAACAGTGTCTGCAATGTCTTCAGCTGCCATCTGCCCGCATCTGTAAAAAGAACCTCTTTATATAAAAACCCCCCGAGTGACATTATATTTGTATTCCACAAAGTATGACCAAGATCCAACCATAGCGGTATTTTATAATCCCATTTGAGTCGGTGCTTCTTCCAAACTCTCATCAAAGAATCTCTAAGTATATGACTTTTAAATACTTTATCTACTTTGTCGTCGTAAAATAAGTAAGCATGCCATCCAAATTCAAGATCAAAACTTTCTGCATTCAATATTCCAGTCTTTTTCCTTCCAAACCAATCACTTGTTAAAGTTAAAGCTGCTGCATCATAATATAGCTGTAGGTTTGGAAGTTTAAGACCTCCTCTTTCTGGAACATCTTGCATAATTTTCAATTTCACTCTCGGCTTCTTCTCGTTCCAGACAAACTTATTCACTCCAGATTGCCAAACTTTCAATTGTTTATCACTTTTAAGCACCGGAATCATTTGAAACAAAAAAAGAAATCTTGGCAAAATGTTCATCTTAACTGCTGCTATTCTTCCAAGTAGAGACAGCTGCAGTTTTTTCCAAGTCTCCATGTCTTTCTGCACCTCTCGCCACAACACCTCATAGTTATTTTGAAACAATTTCATATTTGATTCTGCAACCTGAACTCCTAGATATTTTACCTTAGGTACAGTCTCAAAACCTGCCCTCCTTTCAAGCTCATGTTTACGATCTTGTGTCATGTTTTTAGCTATCATTTTAGACTTTTTTGGATTCAATCTAAAACCTGAAACTTTACCATAGTCTTGTATAATGTCCTTCATCAAGATTATTGATTCCATTGGTTGTGATAGGGTAACAACCAGATCATCTGCAAATGCCTTTATTCTGTAATCCTCTTGCCTAATCTTTATACCTCTCAAGATATTAGAGTCCCGTATTGTATTTAGCAAGACTTCTAGTGTTAAAATAAATAAAAGTGGGGACAGCGGACATCCCTGTCTTGTTCCTTTTTCAATTTTAAACTCTGTTGTCAGACTTCCATTAATAATGATCTGTGCCTTTTGCTCTTGATAAATTGCCGAAATCGCCTGTATAAATTGATCCCCAAAGTCCATCTTTTTCAAAGTCTTTAATAGAAAATTCCAATCCACTCTGTCAAAGGCCTTCTCTGCATCCAAGAAGACCAGCACTGCAGGGATCTGTTTATTCTTCTCAAGATATTCCAATAAATCTATTACTTGCCTTACATTGTCTTTCATATATCTGCCCTCGATAAATCCCGCTTGATCATCATGAATCACCTTCTGAATTACTGGCATCAACCTGTTGGCTAGTACTTTCGCAAAAATTTTATAATCTGTATTCAAAAGAGATATTGGTCTATAGTTCTCTGGTTTTTTAGGACCGATTTGTTCTTTTGGTATCAAAGATATGTAAGCTGTTGTCCATGATGGGGGTATTTTACCCCCTTGCTGAATATTGCAAAATAAATCTCTAAGTTGTTCCACCATTTCAGCTTGCAAAGTTTTATAATACACTGCAGTCAAGCCATCCGTGCCAGGAGCTTTGGCTGTTTTTAACTGTTTAATTGCTACTATTATCTCCTCCTCTGTTATAGGATAATTCATTCTTTCCTTTTGTTGATCAGTAATTTTTGTAACTCTTTTATCGTTTAAATATTTTTCTATAAGTCCATTCTGCACCTCCTCTTTAGCATATAATTTAGTATAATAGTCCACAAAAGCTTCTTTAATTAATTTTTGTTGAAAGATTTCTTTCCCTCCAATATCAATACTATCAATAGTCCGTATACTTTGTTTTTTCCTCAATGTGTAAGCCAGCCATCTGCCCGGTTTATTAGCGTTACAAAATGTGTTATGCTTTGCATATTGTAAATTTGTTGCAACTTGTTCCGCCATAAGCATTTGAAATTGGTCTTTCAGAAGTTTTATAACACTACGTATTCTTTCATCTGTTGGATTTTTAATAAGTAACTGTTCTTTATTCTTTATTTCTATTTCCATTTCAGATCTTTTCTTTTGTCGGAACAGTCTATGTTTAGAGTTCATGTAGATAAGTACCCCTCTCATATAAGCTTTACTTGCATCCCACACAATTTCAATTGGGGTACCTTTATTCAAATTTATTTCAAAAAATTCTTTCAAATGCTTTTTAAGTTCTGTTATATTTTTTTCATATCTAAACAAATTCTCATTTAATCTCCAAGAACGTCTCTCAACCTTGTCCATCTCAATTGGTAGCGGAAATTTTGAGTAGTTCAGAGAACTGGTAGCAGAAATTTTGAGTAGTTCTCTCCCCACCTCTGCTGGTCCCAGAGTGGGGAGGGAATGGGGATTTTGCAGTATCCTTCCCCTGGAGTGGGGTGGGAATGGACATTTTGCAGTATCCTTCCCCTGCCACGCCCACCAAGTCACACGCACCAAGCTACACCATGCCCACCAAGCCACGCCCACAGAACCGGTAGTAAAAAATTTGAATTTCACCACTGGTGAAGACGGTTCCTCCGTAATAGTTCCCTGAGTAAATGGTCTATGGTTCAAGTGATTTGCTTTCGTTTGGCAAGATTTCTATCTATAGGTGTGGAAGAATAAAGAAAAATGCTTAGAGAATCTCAAGTGTCTGTCTTAGTTTTGGGAGCCTGCCATGCAGTGAATCTAAGACTTCAGTTAAGGAAGTTCATTCTTTCATATAAAGTAGGCTAATATTGCAGTCCATGACTTTTTACCTAACATATTCTTGTTCCTATTGAGATTCACCAAGTATGGAGCTAAAAGCTCTAATTCTCCAGAACAGAAGGCCATGTGCATGCGCAGAAGGCAAGCAAAGCGAGCGTGCGCACGTGCTCTCTCACATTTCCGGTGTGCGGCAAAGCGGTGGTTAAATTATGTGAAAAACCTACATCTGCTCCATATATAGAAAACAGCACAATTATAGTGCACAGAAAATTTCAGTCTCTCTTCTTTACCTGTTCTCCAGTGTAGCTGCGGAATAGGCCAGGAATGGGTTGCCACAGTCGGATCTGCCTAGAGACTGAGTCATAGTTTTTCAGCCCGCCCCTTGCCTTCCTCTCTCAGGCCCAGTTTCAACTCAGTCAGCCTGCGAAGATCCCAATCCATTCCTGGCCTCATTGGACTCAGAGTTTCTTCGTTTTTGGGCCTATTTAGCCTATTATTCCACCACTAAGGCATTTAAGTCCGTGCTGGCTAGCCCAGCTTTGCTAGCAACGCCGCCGGCGCCTTAGCCATGGGACAGCTGTAAGGCGGCCTTCTCAGATTACCGTGGCGCCATTCCACCCAAAAGCCGGGACCCAAATTACAGTTATTTAGGAGAACCTGTCCTGCAAGAAGTTTGCAGAGGACTCTCTATAAATCAGATTTAGGCCTTTGTCCCGTGAGAGGATGCACATTGCTTTTTCCCCAGCTGTGTACCTCATCTCAATTCCCATTTTTCCTAGAAATGAAAATTGAAGAGAGATTTTCACATGTTTTCTATTTTAGGGCAAGTCAAATCTATGGAAGGAAGTCTTCAGACCTCGGGTTCATTCATCCTTCGCCATGCAGTAATACATTATCTTCTTAATATGAGCTTAATACAAAAGTACTCTCAGCCCACGCTTCACAATGCACAAGTGATGCTATTAAGACATTCTGCTCAAGGAGAGATTCAAAGCCGTTTTTAAAGAGTTTCTCCTCAGGCCAGAATGCTTCGAAATACAAATTAGAGACACGGAGAGCTTACTTGCATCGTGGTTCGATGCAAATATTCAGGGAGTTCCCACGCAACTTGAAGCTGTCAGCAAATTTTTGTCAGTCATGAAATTCAAAGCCCGTGTGACGGTTCCTATTAGAGGAAACACAGGAGGTTTTAGAGAAAAGATCTTTAAAAAAGCAAAAACAAGGAGGGGGAAGTGGGTAGGGAGAAAAGCTTGATCTAAGCATCTTTTCAAAAATGCATATAAGTCACAATGTATGACATGAATTATTATTTTTTTTTAAAAATCAACTTGGAAGCCATTGAAAGGCACCTGGGCTGGGCTAAGATTTAAAATTGCACTAAGCTTACCTTTTCATTCTTAGTTCCTTTTGCAAGTGGGACATGTCTTTGGGCTCATGGGGATGCCTTCGTTGGGATGACGACGACGAAGCAAACCCCAGAATAGTAGGCTAGCTATTGCTCTGTATTATTATCCACCAAGCTCACCATTTGGGAATTCCACAGAGCCCTAATTGTAAACATCTGCTCTATCTCAAGCTTACCAAAAAGATTACCAATTAGTAAGGAGAATAGTAAGCTCCTGTTTTCTGGATGTGTTCAAACAGATGCCGGATGGCCATCTGTCAGGAGTGCTTTAAATTGTTCTCCTGTGCCAGAGCAGAGGTTGGAGTCTTCCAACTTTGTGTGATTGTGGGATCCTACAATTTTTAGTAATTTATAATAATTCCATTTGGCTTTATTGTCGTGTTTGCCCCAAACCTCAATTTGTTAAACATTGCTTCAGCTGCTAAAGATCTTTGAAATGGATTTCTCTCCCTGGGAACTGTATTTGGATTATTTTGGTAACCAGTCAAAACTTGCCCTTCAAATCAACAAAAGGCATGACGTCTTTTTTTTTTTTAATGTTATTCTCTTTTATTTAATAGGGTGCAAATTTGAGGGGGAGAAGGGGTGTTTCACTGCCAACAGCCTTACTAGTCTTCCTAGGTTTTTCCAAGAATTTTGACCTTTTCAGATCACAGATTTTTGGCACATGAGAGAATTTGAGGAAATCCATTCCTAGCCGGTCCCAGTGGAGCTACCAACATTAAATTGGTGGAGTGACATTGGTGTGATTCTCAACAGATTTGAGATTTGTCCCCAAATGAAGCACAAAATAACCTTCAGCATAAATATATTCAGAGATAATTCCCATCCTGTTTTTCTGAACAGCCTTTTTCTTTGTCGGTAAAAATATACTATGAATATTCAATGCAGAAGTTGCCAGGGGTGTTAACATGTAACTAATTCTCAGAATAAGGTAATAACATAAAATCTCAGTGGTCTGTTTTAGAAGACTGGAAAACAAGAAGTTGTGTCATGTCTGCTTTAAATTTTGTCGTGATAAATCTTTAGGAGAGTTGTTTGACACCGTTGACATAAAATTACAGTAGTAAATACATCATGAGAACTTGTATAGACCTGGATTTTAAGAGGAAATGATGTCTGTTACTTCCAAGTGACTGTTAAATCCATATTCATCTCATTTACATTAATTTATGTCATTGCATAATTGTATAATTGAGATAAGCGCCATCATTTGCAGGAAACCTCCTTTTAAAGGATAATCTATTGATTTAATAGGGAAATCTTTCCACAGTGACACCAGTCCATTAAATAAGTTAAAATACCAATGAAAATTTTGCATGTTGTCTGCAAAGTCTGTTAAACTGAAGTCAGCTGGACCATACTTATATTGTATTATAGTGGCATCCTGTTTCAACTGAAGGGACATGGTGGCTCAGTGGCTAAGATGCTGAGCTTGTCGATAGAAAGGTCGGCAATTCAGCGGTTCGAATCCCTAGTGCCGCGTAATGGGGTGAGCTCCCGTTACTTGTCCCAGCTTCTACCAACCTAGCAGTTGGAAAGCACGTAAAAAATGCAAGTAGAAAAATAGGAATCACCTTTCGTGGGAAGGTAATAGCGTTCCTTGTGCCTTTGGCGTTTAGTCATGCCGGCCACATGACCACGGAGACATCTTTGGACAGCGTTGGCTCTTCGGCTTTGAAATGGAGATGAGCATCACCCCCTAGAATCAGGAACGATTAGCACACATGTGCGAGGGGAACCTTTACCTTTACCTTTATAGTGGCAACAATACTGAGCTGAGATCCAGGAAATTCTGATTGAAGTCCTTTGATATGTCATTTTCTGTGAATTTGAAACTCCCGTCTGCAACATCAATATTTTCATACAAGCACACGTGTTGGTGTGCTATGAGATTCTACATTAATGGCTGGGTGACTGGGATATTTACACATCATTACCCTACTCTAAAAAAATATTTGAACCTTTGTGTTGTGGAGACTATCAACTTCCATCCAGTTTTAGTATTTAAGGCTTGTTATGGATGTCACCAGAATGAATAGGTCCTCAGCTTTCTGGACACTTGTAGGAGATGAGTAGGCTGAGCCTAAGGGTGGAGTTAAACATGTCATCAGTTTGGAATTGCCGTGCAGCCACAAGAAACCCAAGTCCAGGCCCCCACCCCCGCCCCCGTGAATTCTGTTGACCCTTTACCTTCACCAATTTGACTTGACTATTATAGACTAGATTATTTTGTATAGGTACCATGTAATAATTTTTGGGTGCTTTAAATTCACTCCAGATCTTAGTTATTTGCATTTGACAAAACTTTAATGGAGAATAAGGGCAGTTGAAACAGGATGACATAGGACACAATAATCTGGCGAAGTAATCATTAAACCAACCTTCCTTCCTTCCTTCCCTCCCTCCCTCCCTCCCTTCTTTCTTTCTTTTTTCTTTTCTTTTCTTTTCTTTTCTTTTCTTTTCTTTTCTTTCTTTCATAAAACTGCCCAATTCAAACAATGTGACTCTTGGTAGCAAACAGTAACAAAAAAAAAAAGAAGAAGCCCCAAGCAAACAATAAACTGAAGAAACCCACATAACAGTAAAACAAGCTCCAAATGTAATTATGAAATGCAGAATATAAAATGGTGTCTATGCAGTGTACTATAAAGAACCAAAAAGAGATTTCCACCTGTAGGGAATTGCGAGGTGGGAAAGTCAGATCTTCACAGTTTTCCTAAAGGCAAACTGAATTGCGGCCTGTTGCATATTTTGGGGAGAAGGGGAAGTTATTGATAACAATTCTAAAAGCCGATCACCTCACTGTCCTACATTGTCATTTTATTACATAATTGCAGTGGCCCAGTCTCCAGTAAATTCTGAAGATTGCAAAGATAGGTTGGACTGAAAGGTGTTTACAGGTAGTCCTCAACTTGCAACCATTCATTTAGCGACCTTGTGAAGTTATAGCTGCACTGAAAAAAAGCAATTTACAACTGCTCTTCACACTTACGACTTGCATTCCTACGGTCACGTGATCAAAATTCAGGCACTTACGTAACAACTGGCATGTATTATCAACAGTGGGGTCATGGGATCACATTTTGCAACCTTCCCAGCTAATTTACAACAAGCAAAGTTGATGGGGGAAGACAGATTTGCTTAACAATTGCATGATTCACTTAACAACTGTAGCAATAGCACTTAGACTTATATACCGCTTCACAGTGCTTTTACAGCCCTCTCTAAGCGGTTTACAGAGTCAGCCTATTGCCCCCAACAATCTGGCTCCTCGTTTTACTGACCTGGGAAGGATGAAAGGCTGAGCCAACCTTGAGCCTGGTGAGATTTGAACTGTCAAATTTCAGGCAGCTGGCAGTTAGCAGAAGTAGCCTGCAGTACTGCACTCTAACCATTGTGCCACTGCGGCTCATAATTGACTGTAACTACAACTGTAACTAAAAGTTGTCAAATCGGGCACAACTCACTTATCAACCCCCTTGCTTAGCGATGGAAATCGTGGTCTCAATTATAGCCGTGACTTTAATGACTATTGTAGGACTAGCTCAGGGGTCTGTAACCTTAAATACTCAAAGAGTCATTTGGACCGTTTCCCACAGAAAAGAAAACACAAGGAGCCACAAAACCTGGATGGGCGTGGCCAACTCGATGTCACTCACTTCAACCAGTCACATGACACACACACACACACCCAGCCACACCTACCCAGCCAGTCATTAGGGCAGAGAAGTAGTTGTTAAAAAACACTGGGAACCACACAATCCTTTTGACATATCTCTCTCTCCCCTCTCTCCTCTCTGTATCTCTGTCTCTGCCCTGGCCGCTTCTCCATCCCCTGCTGTCGCCCTTACCTTTTCAGGCCAGGTGAGGAGTGACTGGGAGGGGAGGGCGAGAGGCAGGACCAGCCAATGGTGGGATCACCTGACAGGGAGCCACAGCAGAGGCCCAAAGAGCCGCATGTGGCTCCGGAGCCGCAAGTTGCTGACCCCTGGACTAGCTGTACAGTCGGTAGTCTCTAGGTTGACAGATGTTCTCTTCTCTCCATGAAGAAATGCCATAGTAGGGAAGCCCAACCTCATCATTCTACAAAAGAATGGTGAATACAAAAGAATTCCTGCTTTGTTCAGTCATGCCACAAACTCTACTCCCCATATATCCAGATGTCACCCATGATCGAGCACCTGTATATCTCAGATCCTTACCTCCTAACCCTTCATTCTCCATTGGTCTTGTGTTATCCACCATAATCCAAGATAGAATGGCTTTTTCATTTACGGTTAGCCATCGTTACATCTCCAGCTCATTATAACTCTGACATAACTAAGCTTTTCTGCTGCATATGGTGCATCTGGGATAGGCAATTATGTAGTGATGTTTGATTTATAGCCTATCTTAATGTATTCAACACAAGGCACTTGGCTGCATTAGAAAAATAAAGAGCTGGTGTTGTTTCGTTTTTTACTATTCTTTGGGGAAGAACAAAATATATCTTTAGCCTTCGCTGGCAGTTCAGTTGTTGGTGGTTGTGCATAGCAAAATTTGTAAATAAGATAATTTATGCTCTTTTTCAACTCTCAAGAGGTGCTTAAAATGTCAACGGGAGTAGACCACATCCAAATCAAGACAGACAAGTGAACGCTCATCCACACTCCCAACAACGACAGGTTGTGACTTGTATGGCAAACAGCCCTATCTGCGCTAGGAGTTTTTTTTATAGGTTTTATATCACTATAATGCTCATGGCTTCTTCCTAAATATCCTGGGAGTTGCATTTCGGAGAGCATACCCACAATTTCTTTATTACAATTCCAAGTGTTTCCTCTTTCAGAACTACAGCTTCTAGATGTTGTGGGCAGGAGAAATTAGCTTCTGATTCAAGTCAGTGATGTGTGTAGCCCTCTGGGTTATTACAAATGCACCACTCCTCCATTCTGCTGTATTGTTGAAGCCCAGTCATTCTTCATCAGCAGTTTCTGGAGATGCTACCGACTATTTAGGCAACAAATTGCTTTTGTAGAGATTTATTGCAGGATGGCGCAATTGTACGCCTGCCCTTTCGTAAGTAATTCTGATCAATGGAGCTTATTCCAATTTAACTGTGCATAGAATTTCATTCTAGATTTTGGATCACCAATTCACGCTCTATTTCTCAGGGATTAGCTACATGGTTGACAGCAAGATCTCGGCAGCTCTACTCTTGTGTGGGCTTTGTGAAACCAATTTGTGCTTGGTGCATAAATAGCAAAATCAAAAATACTGGATTAAAAGAAGTGCGGATTACGAGACAGAGAAGGCATTTAAAGTGAAAATACACAGGGTAGGCCAAGAGAATTACCCAGATAAGGATTCTTTGCTAGATATACGAAAGAAACCAGCTGGAGTTTTAAAAATTAAGGGGAAATACACATGACAAACCAAAAGAATGACCTGGATAATGTATTTTTATTAGATTTAGAAAAAAAAGAGGCCTATGCGATAAGTCAGAAGAATTGAAGAGAAAGTAAATCCTACAACAGTATTTTAAGGAATTAAAGATGATGTTTTTTCAGAAGTAAAAGGAAGGAATATAAAGATGGTTTATTTGATCGATCACTTAAATATGAGCAAGCATATTTGAGGGGCTGCCACAAAGTAGAGGGGTTCAACTTATTCTTCAAAGCACCTGAGGGCAGGAGAAAAAGTAACAGATAGAAGCTTATCAAAGAGAGATCCAACCTAGAAATAAGGAGAAATTTCCTGACAGTTAGAACAATGGAATGAATTGCCTTCTGAAGTTATGGGTGCTCCATCACTGGAGGTTTTTAAGAAGATATTGGATAGCTGTTTATCTGAAATGGTATGGGGCCGTGATGGTGAACCTATGGCACGCGTGCCACAGGTGGCACTCAGAGCCATATCAGTGGGCACGGGTGTGTTGCCCTAGCTCAGCTAATTTTGGGGCCTTCCGGGCCCACTGGAAGGCTATTTCCGGCCTCTGGAGGGCCTCCGGGGGGGCATTTTCGCCCTCCCCAGGCTCCTAGAAAGGCTCTGGAGGCTGGGGAGAGCAAAGAATGGGTCTTCCAGTCCCACCGGAAGTCGGCAAACAGGCCATTTCCGGCCACTGGAGGGCCTCCGGGGGGATGGGGAAGGCTATTTTCACCCTCCCCAGGCGAAAAATGGGCCTACTGGGCCCACCATGCCATCGCGTGCCAAAAGCGGGGGGAGTGCAGGGGTGTCACGCGTGCCTGTGTGGGGGGAGCGGGGTGCACTGAATTATGGGTGTGGGCACATGTGAGTGTGACCCCCCCTGCACTCCCCCGCTTTTGGCACACGATGGCAGAAAGGTTAGCCATCACTGGTATAGGGTCTCCTGCTTGAGCAGGGGGTTGGACTAGAAGACCTCCAAAGTCCCTTCCAACTCTGTTAATTCTGTTAGCCCTGCAGATGGTTGGTATTGTGAAAGTGTCCTCTTCACCTTTTTTAACTTTTTACATTTGAATGCTGTTACCCCTGTCTTTTCATTCTGTTTTTGACTTCATTCTTGTTTATACAGTTACGTGATGTTTTCATCATAAGCCTCCCAGAGTCACTTACAGTAAGATGGGCAGTATTGAAATCAATAGATAAATAAATAATTGATAAAACAAATTTAGCCTATATCATGTGATTTTTATTACAGTTCCAATGAATTGCGCACAGCCCAACCTGTGAGAATAATCACAGTCGGATGAAGCAGAAACATTTGCTATTTGAGATAGATATGCTCTATGTTAGGCCTCACATTTACTGAAAATATTTCTGTGTTTTTTTTTTCCCTTACAGGGCTCATAACCACAACTTCAAGAAAGCTAGATCGTGAACAGCAGGCAGAACACTTTCTTGAGGTAAGACTTAGATGGTGAAAGGACAATCTTGCTCATAGATTTTGCACAAATGAGCTGTTCAACTATGGAGATTCTCAGTCATCCAGGTTGTCCCAAAGGTGCTTTTTCAAAAGGCAATTGGACTTTGTTTTTCCTTGAAGACGTTTCGCTTCTCATCCAAGAAGCTTCTTCAATTCTGATGGAATGGTGGAGGATGGAAGGATTTGTATTCCTAGCATCTTCTAGTCCAGGGGTCAGCAACCTGTGGCTCTGGAGCCGCATGTGGCTCTTTCACCTCTCTGCTGCAGCTCCCTGTCACTCAAAATATGTGTCACAATGTGCGACACCCCCCGGCATGCAATTTATTGAGCTTTTCAACCCCGGGTAGGCCAACCATGGATAAATCCAAGAAAAGAAAAGTTTAAGAAGAAAACAGAACGTTCAATTCAACTACATATGCTAGTTTTGTGGCCGCTCAAGAAATAGTCAGGCACGGGAAGGGTTTTGTTAAGGATATTGTTGTGTTAACCAACCAACAGAGCGTAAAGCACAGGGAAACGGTGCTGAGAGCGATGAATAAAATACATACAAACTGGTTTATCAAAGTTTTTACTTTGTGGCTCCCGGTGTTTTCTTTTCTGTGGGAAACGAAATGGCTCTTTGAGTGTTTAAGGTTGCAGACCCCTGTTATAGCCCAGTGACCAGATGGCTGCAAGAAATATAAATCCTTCCATCCTCCACCATTTAGTCAGAACTTAAGAAGCTTCTTGAATGAGAAGCGAAACATCCTCAAGGAAAAACAAAAGTCCAGTTGCCTTTTCTTTCTTCTGTTCACTATCCTTCTTCAATTCCCTAAGCATACTTGTGTATTTCAGGTGAGGACTTCTGAGCAAAAGTGGAAGCTCAGAACTATATCACGCTTTAGAAGATCCTATTGTTCCTTCATATTGTTAGGAGAAACTAGCGTCATGGGAAATCTCTATTTTTTTCCATTGTTCTTTTGCCATCATGGGTGGAGATTGTATTTCACCTCAGTCTTTTAAGTGTTCCAAATCAGATAAAGGATTATTTTGTTTTCCCGAAATAAGACCGAGTCTTATATTAATTTTTGCTCCAAAAGACGCATTATGGCTTATTCTTTTTTTTTTCTTTTTTTTTAATTTGATTTATATGCCGCCCTTCTCCGGAAACTCAGGGCGGCTTACAATGCGTTAAGCAATAGCCTTCATACTTTTGTATATTTTTATACAAAGTCAGCTTATTGCCCCCACAAACTGGGTCCTCATTTCACCTACCTTAGAAAGGATGGAAGGCTGAGTCAACCTTGAGCCTTGGAGAGATTCGAACCAGCAGAAATTGCAGGCAGCTGTGTTAATAACAGGGTGCACTAAACCACTGTACTATCAAGGCTCGTAGTTTTTGGGGAAATACAGTACTAAACGTCTCTGTCTACTGACGATCTTAACCGGGACTTATTTTTGGGGTAGGGCTTATATTACGAACATCCTGAAAAATCATACTAGGGCTTATTTTCCAGTTGGGTCTTATTATATAGCAGCCCTGAGTCTCCGGAGAAAGGCAGCATATAAATTGAACTAATAATAATAATAATTTTCAAAGAAACAGAGTAGAAAATGGCTATCAAATAGAGCTAGATACAGATTAGGAGTTGCTTTATGGCAGAGCTGTCAAACTCACGGCCCACGGGTTGGATGTGTCGTGTGCTCACCATACCCAGTTTAGCAAAGGGGGGGGAGTCCTGATACATCATGTGAGGACGCCATGACGACACGAGTTTGACAGCCCTGCTTTATGGTTTGACCTCAGTTTGGTATTCTGAGTCCTCTTTCATTCTACCTGGAGAGAGGGTGGGAGAGGGAGAGAGAAAAAGAGAGGTGGGCAGAGGTGGTATTCACTTACCTTCGCTACCGGTTTACAAATGTCAGCACATATGCCACCTCCGCGCATGCGCAGAGCCTTCCACGCATCCGCAGAGCGGATATTATTTAATGATAGGGTGAGCAAATTAACGTCCTGTCTTTCCAACTCTTTGCACTTTTCTTGAGTTAAATCCCAAGGGTGGAAGTCATTCGAGAATAGATCTCCTTGGGCTTTTTCAATAGGGTGTCTGTCAGGTTTCGATATCGTCTTCAAATAAAATAAATTGCATTTCCAAACAGATAGTCTTTGAAGAAATCTTTCATTTTATTAAGCACGACAATCTGGCCCCGATCATGGCGTAGCCAGCTCTGGCTTCCTGACCCCAAACCCTCCCTTTCCGTTCCCCAAATCTCTGCGTCTCATTGGCCTTCTTCCAAATCACTCTCCCCATATCTACTACCTAAGCTCCGAGGAATGCCCCCCACCCCCTCTCATCTCTTAGGGGATATTATCTTCAATGAAAATAAGTAGGTGAAGTGTCAAGCATCCTCTTGCCAGCTGGCCCCTCTTCTCCTTCTTATGTCAGCACTAGAGTAAATGCAGGTTGAAGTGCTGACAGTGTCCTTCAACAATTTTTGGAGAATTGTATCTTCAGCCCATGACATTAAGGACACCGTTTATCTCATTTCTTTTTTCCACAAATTGGCTGAAGAATTTCAAAACGGCATATTTGCCCAGCTCTACAATCCAACCTGTCTTCTCTTTCCTGATATTGCTTCAGGTCTTTTGAGACTAGAAATCAAAAGATGGACTGATGCATAGATACAAATATGGAGGCTAGGGGTGGCCTTCAAAAATATTAGCAAGAGCTGCTCTGCCCAGTTGCTGGGTGGGCGTGGCCATAGTGGGCATGACCTAGTTGGCCTCCTGCACCACGGTGGGGGGGGAGGTGTTGCCCTCCCCAGGCTCCAGAGGCTTTTCTCGAGCCTCCGGGAGGGCAAAAACAGCTCCCCAGGTTCCAGAGACCCTCTGAAGGCTAAAAATGGGTCGGTTTCCGACCTTCCCGAACTTCCGGTAGGCCCGTTTTTCACCCTCCCTGAGCCCCCACGCACACCCTGCAGTTACCTGCATCCAAAATGGGTCGTGTGGGGACTCCTGGGAGGGGCGGGGCAGGGTGGGCGGGGCCAGTCAGGAGTGGGATTTGGGGGTTCTCCAAACTGCATAGAATCTTAGCTAGAGGTTCTCCCGAACCCCTGCGAACCTCTAGCAGCCCACCCCTGATGGAGGCCCAGGTTAATGTTATCTCTTCCCTCTGCCCACGCTTAAAACATTCAACACCTTTTTTCCCAAACAACAAAACTGTTAAAGTTTAGCCCTAAATTGTCTGAAGGACTAGGTTTTCTTTTATGACATTTGCAAAGTAGTTTCTGAAATGTTTGGCTCTTACCATGTTTAATTAACCTCCTGGGGGAGACTTTAATTGTCAGTATTACCATGGTCTCCCTGTTTTACCATTAAATCTTTCCGGATTTTTTTTTTTTTTTCATATTCTTCCTCCCTGATTGGCATTGAAAGAAAATAAAATTGGCTCCTTTTGAAAAGATATCTAATTGCTGGTGGAGTTAAAAGCTTCCCTTCCCCGTTCACATGGTGTGAGAATGTATGGGTGTTGATGGGCCCTGATGTGGACAGAAACTTAAATTGTTTCGACTTGTTCTGAATTTGACAGTGATGTAATACCCTTGAAGTCGCTCATAAAAATTTGCCCAAAGCTGAAATAAATGGAAAGAACTGAAAGCAAAATTTGAGATCTCTAAAAAGAATAAACATATTCACTTGGTGAGATTTGTGTTTTTGATTTTATTGTTCATTATGATGATGGGAAGGGGTATTTAAGATAAATGTCTCCGAGTAGTAGGAGCTGCTAACTGTATCTGTGTTGTTGTTTGATGCTCCAGAGTATATATTCCTTCTTTATATTCCAATATATATCATCTCTGTACTTATCGTATTTTTTGGAGTATAAGATGCTCCGGAGTATAAGATGCACCTTAGTTTTGGGAGAGGAAAATAAAAAATTCTGCCTCTGCCTACCAGCATCCAGGGTATTCATCTGGCTAGCATCCTGTCAGTAGGTGAGACTGTTTGGAAACTAAAACAGTATTTGTTGTGTGAGCAGCAAGGAAGGAGACAGCAAGGAGCCTGGGCGTCGCTTAGGTCAATTGTTCTAAAGCTGCATGCTGTGTTGATCTCTGAAACTAAAACTGAAACTGAAACTCCTTCTTGTGTTTTGCTTGCTGCTGCAAACTCTGACAGTCCATGCAGCAAATAGCAAGGTCAGCTTCAGCACATTATTGAAGCCTGATTCAGCACGAGCAGCTGATTGGCGGTGGATCGGCCTCCTGGAATACCCCCAATCAGCTGTTCCAGGCTGAAGGGATTGCCATAGACCATCGCCTCCTCCGTGCTTCGCGTTTTTGGCTACATTCAGTGTATAAGACACACCCAAATTTTCACCCTCTGTTGGGGGGGGGGAGTGCGTTTTATACTCCGAAAAGTATGGTATCTATATGCTATTAGAACTCTTGTCATGACCTTTAACTGGGTAAAATGGTGCATCATCAGGCAATGTTTTTTGAACCAAAGTACCTCAAATAGACTAACTTACAAATTGTGTCCAAAATCCAGGACCCATGACTCCAGTGGATTTGAAATTTGGCAAATGTTATAAAATAAACATTTCCTGTTTATTGATGTTTGACTGTGCTATGTAGTTCAGCATGGGCTGTCGGAAATGACCAGGATGAGCTCGAGGGAGAAGTTAAGCCAGGGGTGAAATCTAACATTTGTTACTACCGGTTCTGTGGGCCTGGCTTGTTGGGGGTGGGGGGGGGGTAATGTGACTCAGTGGGCATGGCCAACTTTTTTTTTTAACTTTTAAAAGCATTTTTTCTACAAAAAATTTGCAGAAAAGAATGCTTTTAGAAGCCTCTGACGATCAGGCAACTCAGCTGGGATCGCCAGAGGCTTTTAAAGGCATTTTTTTTTCTACGGCCGAAGAAGTTGTAGAAAAAATGCTTTTAAAAGCCTCTGACATCCCAGCTGAGCCGCGCAATGATCAGAGGCTTTTTTTTTTTTTTTTTACTTTTAAAAGCATTTTTGGAGCCGAAGAGGTTGTAGAAAAAATGCTTTTAAAAGTAAAAAAAAAACAGCCTCTGATCATTGCCCAGCTCAGTCACACAGGTTGTGTTGTTTACAATTAATAATCAGATAATGCTTTCAGAATTGCTAGACCCTAAATAGTTTAGTAGCTTGCATGCCAAGACATGCTTTTGATAGATTAGTAGAACTAGATAAGCATTCAAAAATAATTCCCTATTACAGATTGAATATTTTAGTGATCTCTCAGGAAAAAAATAGATGCATCCGTAATTAGTTGTAGGATATTCTAAATTGATATGTACATTTGTTTAAGAGGTACAAGTCAGGCAGAGTGAAACTATTTCCCTAACTTTAATATGCATATATTCTATCCCCCACCAGGCTTTATAATCTATTGTTGATAGATGCCATGTGCAAATGTGTGTGAACCCAGCAAAGTGAGACCTATCACCATCAATTTTATATCTCACAGATGCCTTATTAAAAAATAACAATGATGGATGTAATGTTCTGGTATTTGTACCAAGTTGGTGTGGAACAGTGTTCCTCAACCTCAGCTCCTTTAAGATGTGTAGGCATCAACTCCTAGAATATTGTTTGCAGGAATTCTGGGGTTGATGTCCACATATCTTTACGTTGGTGGGGTTGAGAAACATTCATCTAGAAATGGAAATGGTAAACTGGCAAGGTAAGGAGAATCCAGAAGTGATCCTATGATAGGCGTTCCCCTTCAGTATGGCTTGTATCTTTGGGAGAAGACTGAGTTGTTCCACCCTAGATATCCCATACAAGCCACCATGACATCACTTGCATCTTGGCATTATACAAGTAATGAAATCCATGCCCATTTCTGTGATGATTTCATAATACATTTGAGGTCCAGATATGGGAGTGAAATGGCATTGGTCACACTCACGGACAATCTGTGGCAGGAGTGGGATGGAGGTGATTGGACTTTGGTTTTTATGTTTTTGTTGTTGTTAGCTGCGAAGTTGTGTCCGACCCATTGTAACCCCATGGACAATGTTCCTCCAGGCCTTCCTGTCCTCTACCATCCTCTGGAGTCCATTTAAGCTCACGCCGACTGCTTCAGTGACTCCATCCAGCCACCTCGTTTTCTTGTCGTCGCATTTTTCTTTTGCCCTCCATCGTTCCCAGCATTAGTTTCTTCTCCAGTGAGTCTTTCCTTCTCATTAGGTGGCCAAAGTACAGTATTTGAGTTTCCTCTTCAGGATCTGGCCTTCTAAAGAGCAGTCAGGGTTGATCTCTTCTAGGACTGACTGGTTTGATCACCTTGCGGTCCAAGGGACTCGCAGGAGTCTTCTCCAGCACCAGAGTTCAAAGGCCTCAATTCTTTGGCGCTCAGCCTTCCTTATGGTCCAACTTTCACAGCCATACATTGCAGCTGGTTTTTATGTTACCTGGTAAAATTAACAAGAGTTCTTCCAAATTTCCTATTCCAACTCAAATGACAGAAAGAGAAAATTGGTGGTTACTTCTCTCCACTGTCCTTTGAGAAATGCAGTACAACGCTGAGTGATACATATCAGAAGAATTGAGGGGGGTAGTTTATACACTACTTTCATAGCCGTGTTTTTTTCACTTTTCTTTTCTTTTTCATTTCTCACCAAGCACAGAACATTTTAGTAGATATTATTTGACTCTACTCAAGAAGATATTATTTGACTCTGTTCATTCCATGTTCTTGGTTCCCTAGTTGGGCCCATTTTGGTAGCTCTAACAATGGTCAGCCTTGGAAGTCCATGACAGATTTTGTTTTCCACCTTTTGTTAGAGATTATTTCCCTCTCTTCTTTTCAGCGGCAGCAGCCCTACCTTATTCTGCAGAGTTGAGATACGCCTTAGAATAGACCACAGTAACGATATCATTGTAAGCATGTTATAGGGTAGCTTTATTGAAGAAGTTTTCCTGCCCGCCATGCTTTAGACAATTAGTTGTCTGCTTTCATTCAGATAGCAAACGAAATGACAGCTGACTGATAGGCACACTGGAATATCCTCAGATAGGTATATTCCCAGATTCTTTTTTTTTTTTTCCCCATCCGCTTAGTCTCATCTTGAGAAAATATAAATTATAGTCTGTTCTGGTCTGCCAGTCTGCACGTGCTGTTTGATGGAAATGAAATGTTTAATCCAGTTACAGCTCATTGACTTGCACACTGATGCTTAAAAAAAGAAAAAAAAGAAAGAAAGAAAATAGATCCAAACTGTTATTTTTCCAGTTCCAGTATTGAGCAATTTTGGAATGAGGTCAAGCAAATGTGGAGCCATTCATATCTTCATAGACAAGCAGGCAGTTCTAAAATGAACTCTCTCTCTCTCTCTCTCTCTCTTTTTTTTTTTGGCCCACTGAGTTTAAGGCTATTTTTTTTTTCTTAAAACAAAACCCTCTTGTCTTCAAAAGCTCTTCACAAGAACACTTAATATTAATGGAACAAAGCTTTCAGTTTGCATGTTTTCAACTTTTCATCAGGACCCCCTCCCAACCTTAATTTTCTTAAACAATTTTTTTCCATGTCTATGTTTTTAAGGAGAACACAGTGGCTCAGTGGCTAAGACGCTGAGCTTGTCGATCGAAAAGTCGGCAGTTCAGCGGTTCGAATCCCTAGTGCTGCATAACGGGGTGAGCTCCTGTTACTTGTCCCAGCTTCTGCCAACCTAGCAGTTCAAAAGCACATAAAAAATGCAAGTAGAAAAAATAGGAACCACCTCTGGTGGGAAGGTAACAGTGTTCCGTGCGCCTTTGGCGTTTAGTCATGCCAGCCACATAACCACGGAGACTTCTTCGGACAGCGCTGGCTCTTTGGCTTTTAAACGGAGATGAGCACTGCCCCCTAGAGTCGGGAACAACTAGCACATATGTGCGAGGGGAACCTTTATCTTTACCTATGTTTTTAAGAATATAATTTAGCTATTACGTTTTTTAAAGGGTTGGATTGTCATGTTAGACAATTTGGTGTGATGCTAATATGTACAATAATATTTTCCTTTCTTTTCCTCTCCTCTCCTCCTCTCAACTCCCCTCCCCCTCCCCTCCCCTTCCCTTCTAAACGCTCTGATCACAATTATGTGTAATGGCCAATAATTTTGAAATTACCCCAATAACATTTGGAAGATGCCAGTATGAGAAGCTTTTTTAAACATTTCTCCCAGAATGCATTGAGAATGGAAATTTATTTGATTTTTATTTTAGATGACACCTACACAAATGAGCCACCGTCAAGATGAGTGTGGTGACAACTTGGAACAATCCCTGAATAACATGCTATCTGAGTTTTGTGTTCCATACATATGTAGATGGTTGCGGGTTGTGATAGCTAGGGAGAAGGCTTATGATTTTCCCAGAAGTATGTCTGCTGAAAAGGAACCTGTATCTCACGCAGTAGCTCTACAGCTGTATTCCCTGGGATAGACCCTATGTTTTCCAGAGATGAAGCAGATGGGTCATTAAAGCTACATCCAAACTATGTAATTTAGACAGGCCAAATAAGGATCATAAAGGACAGTTGAACAAAGAGTGAAAGCCTCACACCATTACAAAAATGATTAAGAGGTTCAGAATTTCACTCTTTGTCATCGCCATATGCCGTATCGGCCCAACAAATCAGCAGTTCTGTCCAATGGTTATTTTTCCTGATTATACAGTATGAGAAAGCAAGGTAGATATCTATCGTTTGTTAGATAGATAGATAGATAGATAGATAGATAGATAGATAGATAGATAGATAGATAGATAGATAGATAGATAGATAGATAGATTGATAGATATGGATAGATGGATGAATGGATGATAGATCGATGATAGATAGATTGTTGTTGTTGTTAGTTGCAAAGTCATGTCCGACCCATCAGGACCCCATGGACAATGTTCCTCCAGACCTTCCTGTCCTCTACCATTCCCCGGAGTCCATTCAAGCTCAAGCCCACTGCTTCAGTGACTCCATCCAGCCACCTCGTTCTCTGCCGTCCCCTTCTTCTTTTGTTCTCAATCTTTCCCAGCATTAGCCTCTTCTCCAGTGAATCTTTCCTTTTCATTAGGTGGCCAAAGCATTTGAGTTTCATCTTCAGGATCTGGCCTTCTAAAGAGCAGTCAGAGTTGATCTCCTCTAGGACTGACCGGTGTGATGGCCTTGCCATCCAAAGGACTTGCAGGAGTCTTCTCCAGCACCAGAGTTCAAAGGCCTCAGTTCTTTGGTGCTCAGCTTTTCTTATGGTCCAACTTTCATAGCCATACATTGTGACTGGGAAAACCATAGCCTTGACTATATGCACTTTTGTTGGCAGGGCGATGTCTCTGCTTTTTAGTAAGCTATCTAGATTTGCCATAGCTTTCCTCCCCAGGAGCAACCGTCTTTTAATTTCTTGTCTACAGTCCCCATCTGCACTGATCTTGGAGCCCAGGAAAATAAAATCTGTCACTAGCTCCATTTCTTCCCCATCTATTTGCCAGAGATAGATAGATAGATAGATAGATAGATAGATAGATAGATAGATAGATAGATAGATAGATAGATAGATAGATAGATAGATAGATAGAGGCAGGCGGGCAGGCAGACAATTCTGGACAGTATTTTTCAGCATTCATGCAAGTATGCATATTTGGAGGAGAGCAAAGTGAAGCCTCTAATGATCGCGCGGCTCAGCTGGGATTGTCAGAGGCTTTTAAAAGCATTTTTCTACAACCTCTTCGGCCGAGGTTGTAGAAAAAATGCTTTTAAAAGTCTCTGACGATCCCAGCTGAGTTGCCTGATCATCAGAGGCTTTTAAAAGCATTTTTTACAACCTCTTCAGCCGAAGAGGTTGTAGAAAAAATGGTTTTAAAAGTTTTTTTTAAAAAGTTGGCCACGCCCACTCAGTTACATTACCTCCCCATCACCAGCAAACCACACCCACAGAACCGGTAGTAACAAATTTTACATTTCACCACTGTTTTGAACTCTATCCTAGTTCCTTCTTGCATTGACCTAAAACTAGAATATGCTTTCTGACTTGTTTCATTGTACTTATTATACATCTCTGTTCTCCAAGCAAAAGAAAGCATTTTGCCCCGCAGAGAGAAAACCACTGTTAGTGACACAGTTATCTTTAGTTCTAATTGAAAGGATCAAAAGAAATGAAAAATTGCCAGTTACATTGCTGAGTAAGCGGTGTTTCAATTTTCAGGCCCAGTAGCTTCCTTTACATGTAGTCTCTGCACAATGAAATCTTTCAAATATTTAATAGCACGGCATTGGAACTGCTCTTAGACCGCCGTTTCCTAAACTTATTAAAACTAGAAAGAAACAAATGACCAGCTCTATCGTTTCCTCTTTTAAAAATAGTCAGGGAAGACATCAAACACCTTTTTAATAATTATCTTCTCTCCTTTAGATTTCATAAATTAATTAGAAGTGTTAATAGAATGTGTGACTCCTTTCAGTATCAAGATTGAGATATGCTGAAGAACATTTTAGAATTGATGTAAAAATTCAGCCTATTTCAGAGTTTCGCCTTGAATTCTGAAAATCCATTTTGCAGAAAAATGAGCTCAGTGAAAAGTGACTTCAAGGGCGCTTTTGGAAACCTTGAAGTTTAATTAATGAATTAAATTAAATTAATTAATTAATTTAAAGGCCATTCTTTTGCTGGAGGCAGGATTCCTCCACATAGCGGCCTTAAGCTTCTTGTCTCCTACTGAAAATGAAGCTGGCTTAAATAAATCCCTTTCTGGATTTAATCACGGGACGTTTTTGGATTGGATAGATAGTTTGTTCCTGGGATTTTATTTTATTTTTTCACAACTTCTGTTCATTTGTCTGCAGGATTGGTAAGCCGATGAAGGCTTAGAAGGAAGAGAGAGATAAATAATAATAACAATGGTGTCAGAATAAAAATCTTGCATTGTGCAAAGCTAATTAAAAGGTGGCCACCGCAAACCATATAGATTTTTCTTTAAATGATCATTGATTAGACAATTGGGCATCACCATGGAAAACTCTGAAACACTGATTATTGCAGCTTCACAGCTCTTATGATGTTAAGAGGATTGGATTTATTCAAAGAATAACAGCTCATGAAAGATGAAACAGATTCAAACAATCCTTTGGCACACATAGAGGAGGTTTTTTTTAATAATCCTTGCGACAAATCTATAAGACGTTTTCAGTGGATAAAGCACAGAAATACTTTTTTAATCTTTTTTTTTCCCATACTTTTTTTCCCTTGAGTTACGAGTTTGGACGATGTTGATTTCATTCCCCTAGACAATCCATGGGTATTTCCTTTTGCTTTGCTCAATATTGCTTGATCTCCAACTTGGTGCCCACTCATTGAGCAAAAAATAAAAAATTAAGTATTTGCCAACAAAATCCAGAAGGACAATTCACACTTATTAAATAAGCTTGTGGTCCTCCTAACCTCCTCCCTTAAACATTGCAGTTTCCAAAAGATTCATGAGCTGTAGGGTGCCTTCACAGTTTCCCTTCGCAAGCTTTTCATGTTACTTGAAGTGTATTGTGAACATTGCATTATTTTGTTAATGACATTTGAAGCCCGTAAGCATTGCCAAGGCGTCTATCTTATTCTTGCGGTATTGTTTCAGTTTTTGTTGCAGACAGATAAATATTGGCAGCTTTCTAAGGGAGGAATTGTGTGGTAAGAACCACTCTGGTCTCATTTCTTCCACTTCCAGATTTAATATTTAGATATACATATTATGATGTATCATTCAACCTCGCCTTCATTTTTATTTGGAGAAATAAAGGTTCGTTAAGGGACTAGCAAGGCAATTAAACTTTCACACCACCCGTTCATATACTGGCAGGAGCTGAGGCGACGATGGGAGCTCATCCCTGAGTTGCCAGCTTTCCAGCCGACAAATCCAGCGAATGCGAGTAGATAAATAGGTAGCACTTTGGCGGGAAGGTAACAGTGATCTGTGATGTCATAATGGTCATATGACCACAGAAATGTCCTAGGACAGCGCTGGCTCAATGGCCTTGAAAGGGAGATGACACTGACCCCTATAATCGGCAGTGATTAGTGGAGAAAAATCTGCAGGGACTCCTTTACCTTTTTTACTTTTACCTTCATATGTGTTGTGGCCCGTTGGCTGCCAGCAGACCTAGCAGCAGAGTCAGACGAGGAGATTGAGGGGGAGCCTGGGCCAGCTTTGGAGCCTTTGGAAGGCTCTGATAAAGAAACAGCATCAGAGGCAAGCAGAGCCAGGCCCTTCCGTCCTCCCCCAGGTGGAGAGGCAGCTGTCTTCGAAGCCTGAGCTGAGTGAGGAGGAGGAACAGATGGGGCCAGAGGTGGAATTTAGTGGGTTCGGACCAGTTCGGGCGAACCAGTAGTGCCAACAATCAGTTGGCTCCGCCCCCGCTCTATCCTGTCCTTTATTTCCTGCTTTGTAGTTCATCTCAATCACGCAGCACAGCTGATTTCCCCCCCCTCACTGTTCTATTTACCGTCACTGACTTGGAAGGTAAACAGTTGAGCTTCTAAATGCTCCATTTTCAGCGCTGCGCGCCAGCACCCTGTACGCATGCTCACCAAACTGGTTGTTAAACCGGCAGCATTCCACCACTGGATGGGCCACATCCCAGATGCGCGTATGCATCTGGGATGTGGCCCATCACATCCCAGGAAGAAAAGTGAGGAGAGCAAAGGAAAACAATAACCCAGCTCTCAGGGAAAGGCAGACATAGATGCTAGCCAACCCCTCCCTGGTTGGCAAATAAGTAGGAGGGGTTTGGGAGTGGCCGGTTGTTGCAGACAACCGTTCGTTTCTAGTATAAAACAAGCAATTCGGATTCCTTGGTTAAATCCAGGTTTGTTGGGACTACATCAGTGGCGAAATCCTCCACGGTTTGTCACCGGTTTGCTGCCTGTGGATGTGCGGTGCACGCCAAATGCGTGCTGCATGCACTCCAAACACATGCGTGCATGTACAGTACATGCCAAATGCAAGCTGCACACGCATGCCCAGTGTGCACCAAATGCACACTTCACGCGGAAAAAGGAGGCTTAAGAAGGTAAGTAGAACAGGGAGGAACAGCTATGCCACGCAATGTAGATTCACTAGAAAGCAGGATTTCCTGCTTTCTAGCGAATATAAATTGCGTGGCACAGCTGATTGTCGGAAATACCGGATCAGACAAACCGGTAGCTTTTGTTTACTACCGGTTCACTCGAACCGGTGCGAACCAGTAGCATTTCACCCCTGGTCTACATACATTTGAGTTTTTGTTTATCCATGTGAATAAAAGACTGTTACTTTTCTGTTATGAAAAGGGGGTTGTTTTACTCACAAGTAAATGGCTTACCATTACTTGCGAAGACTGGGTCAGAACAATATGTTCTGGATCCAATCATCTCATGTGGCATAGCTTGTCTGCAAATTTCATCCCATTCTAAGGAAAAAAACATTTTTATTTTTATTTTTAAATTTGATTTATATGCCACCCTTCTCCGGAGACTCAGGGCGGCTTACAATGTGCTCAGCAATAGCCTTCATCCTTTTGTATATTTATACAAAGTCAGCTTATTGCCCCCACAACTGGGTCCTCAATTTGCCTACCTAAGAAAGGATGGAAGGCTGAGTCAACCTTGAGCCTTGGCGAGATTCGAACCTGCAGTAATTGCAGGCAGCTGGTCTTAATAACCAGCTTAATAAAAGGGTGCCTTAGACCACTGTACTACCAAGGCCCTTTGTTGTAATGTAATGTAACTGACATTACAATCAGTTACAGATAAGCTGTAGCGCATGGAACTCCTTGATCTGAAGACTTGTTCCAAAGCTAGTCAGTGAGTCTACCGGATTGATTCTAGAGCAATGTAGACCAGACTGGGTAATTTCCAGAGTTCTGGATTGATGCCCCCTCTGGATTTTCAAACAGCATCCAAACATTTTGAAATCACAATATTTCCAGTTCAAAATACTTGCTCCTGGTTTTCTGTGACAATTCCAACTTTGTTTCGACCACGCTGAAAGTGAAGGTCAAAACAAGAAGTCCCCTGTTAAAGGCACAATGTTTTGCTCATTAATTTCTGCACACCCTAAATAGAAAAGTGTCTCTGTCAGCAATAAATAAATAAATATCTGAACTCCTTTGTTAACAGTGTATTTTTAAAGCAGGTGTTTAAGGCAGATATCCATAGAGACTTTTCTGACTTAAATATTCAAAGGCTGAAGTCAATAGCAGGAAAGAAATGCACACAATTAAGTGAAAAAAATTGAGACCTACTGATGTTTTCCCTTGTTCCCCAGTTAAACAAATAACATTACTTTAGCAAAATGCAGAAATGATGTATAAGAATAAGTATTAGAATTGACAATCATGTATTCCACGGTATTAATAAAATATATAGACCAATTACCTGAAAGATTGCATATAAAATATAAAGTAGCTTTCGAAGTGTCTTTAAAATGTTTCTAATGAATTTGAAAGAGAATGACTCTCTTGAAAACCATCTGTAGAACTGCAGAATAAAATTGGCATGCTGCACCTCTACAGTTCAAAGAACTACTTCTGCTAAAAACAAGCAAATTTTAAAAAAAGCCGATATTTTATTAAATATGATTAAACCAGGATATAAATAAATAAATAAAATGAAGTTCTACAATGTGGGAACAATACGAAACATCTTTCTTTCTTTCTTTCTTTCTTTCTTTCTTTCTTTCTTTCTTTCTTTCTTTCTTTCTTTCTTTCTTTTAATATTTGTTGCTTTTCCTTCCCTCCGCAGTCACCCAGTTGATGGGGCCTTCCAAGGACAGCTCATTTTTGAGCTAAGAAACTTTAGAGAATTCAGATAGATAGATAGATAGACAGACAGACAGAGAGAGAGAGATGGGTGGATGGACGGACGGATGGACGGACGGATGATTCATTCATTTATTTATTTATTTATTCATTCATTCATTCATTCATTCATTCATCCATTCTAGAATAACACAGACTTGGTTCTACACATTTGGCTTGTTCCACTAATGGGTATCTTTTTCATCTTTTTGTTTCCCAGGGTATTATCAAAAGCAAAACAAATGTGAAAGGCAACCTATTTTTTTCAGTACTTAAGTAATCTTCCCTGTGCTCCGTTGAGAATAAGTAAAATACTATCCAAAACTATTCTTCATTCCATTGTTGATGGAAACATGCATAATTCTTGTTCTATTCTGCCCCAGAAGTATCCATTAAAAAAATGGACAGATTTCACAATAAAATGACAAGGAGAGGTGTCTTTTGTGAGAGTTGTTTTTAATAATAATAATAATACCCCCATGTTTCCCTGAAAATAAGACCCTGTCTTATATATTTTTTGAACCCTGAAATGGCCTTATTGCCATGCACTCAAAAGCCCGATTGGGCTTATTATCAGGGGATGTCTTATTTTGGGGGAAACAGGGTAATAATAATAATAGTCTTGGTTCATTAATACAGGTGATGCACAAATTGAAGAAAAACAGCTAGAAAAAAATAACAAAATATCCTGATTTGCAAATTCAAGTTGAGCGTTTATGAAGGGGAAAAAAATCAATGATTGGACCAATAATAATAGGAACCCTTAGAGCAATACCCAAAGGACTGCCTGGATACATGGAAATTTTGAACTTACTAGACCTGAATATTCTGACTTTGAAAAAAAAAAAACCTTACTCGGAACTGCCTATATGCTCAGATGTTACCTTAACAGCTCTTCGTCCTTGGTTGGACCTAAGTTTTTAACCACTCCCAAACTGAATCGAATTGAAGATTAAATCTTAAGTAGTAGTAGTAGTAGTAGTAGTAGTAGTAATCAGAAGCAAGCAAAAGTGGTACCAATAGTAATAGGTGCCTTGGGTGTCAAAACAACTGGAGCTACATTTGAACACTATCGGCATTGACAAATTCACCATCAGTCAATTGCAAAAGGTGGCTTTACTTGGAATGAGCCGAGGTGGCGCAGTGGTTAGAGTGCAGTACTGCAGCTACTTCAGCTGACTGCTAGTTCAGCAGATCAGCGGATCGAATCTCACCAGGCTCAAAGTTGACTCAGCCTTCCATCCTTCCAAGGTGGGTAAAATGAGGACCCAGATTGTTGAGGGCAATATGCTATTTAGTATACTGTCTTTGGTGTAAGCCGCCCAGAGTCCTCGGAGAGTGGGTGGCATAGAAATATGACTAATAAATAAATAAAATAAATAAATAAACAGCATCCATCCTGCAAACGATTTCTATAATATCATCAAACATCCAGATTTGCCTATCCCAGGGGTCCTTGGAAAGCAGTGGTGGGTTCCCCCGGTTCGGACCGGTTCTATAGAAACGGTAGTAAAACCGGTGGGAGGCTCCGCCCACTGACCCGGACGTCATCAGAAGCGATGGCATGATGCGAACCGGTAGTAAAAGTAAGTAAAACCCATCCCTGTTGGAAAGGACTCGATAGGTCAACAAAAATACCAAACCCAACCTGAACATCTGGCTGACTGTGCAACAGCTTAATTTTGTAATATTTGGCAGGCTGCAACATCTTTATATTTTAAGTCCTGGCTGCAGTCAGCTGGACTTGTGAATTAGAATTTAATTTATTATTGTAGGCCAAACACTGAAAGTATTAATCGGGACATCTTTTTCTAGGAAGAAAGGATACCAAATCTCTAAAGCGTCAAGTTTTGCCCTCCAAAAGCAATTTCTTCTTTGTAGCCTGAGGAATTTTCGATACCAAGAAATGGAGAGATAGGATGAACTATAATATCATTTTCTAACCTGTCACATTAGAGAGATAATTTGTAAGGTAGTATGTTGCTTCTCCTCCCATCAGTGCTTCCCGTGTTTGAGAAATGTGCTTATTCTGAATATCCCTGTAGGAAATCCATGATGAAGATATCAAGAATCAAAATGTCACTGTTGAATTAATCTCTTCCTTCTGAATAACTCGGGAGAATAATAACGCAGGGACATTTGTAAGATAGTCAGGTTTCAAGTTATCATCAGTATCTTTAAATCCTCTCCCTCTTTTAAGATTGGACCTGTTTTTGAATTAGAAAGGAAAGACTTGGAGAATCCTAATTTTGTGACTGGAATAGAAAACTTTCAGCATCAGAGGCCCTCCACTCTCTGCCCTTGAGATCTTTGCCAAGGGTATCCTTAGTAAGAATCAGTGGGGCGATTTTCATCTTCCATTGAATTGTAATGGGTTGACCTTAGGCCAATTGTCTTCTCTCAGCTGAACACACCTTACAGGATTGCTGGGCTTGGTAGAGGTGTCTGTGCGACAAAAAGGAATATGTGTGAATACACTTCTTTGTAAGGAGTACAGCACTTTTATGTGGGGCGATCTCTTTAGACCAGGGGTGGGCTTCAAAATTTTTAGCAAGGGGTTCTCTGCCCGGTTGCTGGGTGGGTGTGGCCATGGTGGGCATGGCCTAGTCGGCCTCCTGCACCGCAGTGAGGGGTTGTTTTTTGCCCTCCCTGGACTTCGGAGGCTTTTCTTGAGCCTCTGGGATAGTGAAAATGGCCTCCCCAGGCTCCGGAGGCCCTCCGGAGGCTGGAAAGGGCCCATTTCCAGCCTTCCTGAATTTCTGGTAGGCCCGTTTTTCATCCTCCCAGAGCCTCCACGCACGCCCTACACTTACCTGCATCCAAAACGGGTCGCGTGAAGGCCACAACTGTGCGGTCAAAGCTCTGTCCATTCTTGATTGGGGGCTGCACAGTGTTGGTTAGAAGATGGGTATGTATATAGCAATAGCACTTAGCAATAGCACTTAGACTTATATACCACTTCACAGTGCTTTTACAGCCTTCTCTAAGCGGTTTACAGAGTCAGCCTACTGTCCCCAACAATCTGGGTCCTCATTTTACCCACCTCAGAAGGATGGAAGGCTGAGTCAACCTTGAGCCGGTGAGATTTTTTTTTTATTTTTTTTTGAATTTTTATTTCTTAGACAAATAATGTAAATGTACATTATCTTATACATAATTAATCATACATATACATATTTTCTTAAAGAGAGCATACAAATAAGACATTTTTATTGCATTTGGTGTCACTCGTCTACCCTTTCTTTTCCCTGATTTCACAACAAACCTTCTTCTCTTTCTTCCTTTCCCTTCCCTTCCCTCCCTCCTCTCCTATCCTACTTTCTTCCTCCTCGTCTCCTTCCTCTTTCCTACTTCCCCTTCCTTTCCCCCACTCCTCCCCTCTTTTCTCCCTTCTCTCTTTCTCTCCCCTGTCCTTTCTTTCCCTCCTTTCCCCTTTCCTCCCTTCCTCTCACTCCCTCTCCTCTTTCATACCCTCTATTCCTCTCTCCTTTCTTTCTTCTTTGTTGTGGAATATATTTTTGGTATCTGAGCAACTCCAATATTCTAATAATTTTAACCCCAAATAGTTAGTTTGGGGCTAACCTAATTTCTCACCCCTTCCCACTGTCAACTGTGTAATGCAAACCAAAGAGCACGCCTGTGTTAGCAATAGCACTTAGACTTATATACCACTTCGTAGTACTTTTACAGCCCTCCCTAAGCAGTTTACAGAGTCAGCCTCTTGCCCTGAACAATCTGGGTCCTCATTTTACGCACCTCGGAAAGAAGGATGGAAGGCTGAGTCAACCTTCAGCCTGGTGAGATTTGAACTGCTGAACTGCAGCTAGCAGTCAGCTGAGGTAGCCTGCAGCACTGCACTGTAACCACTGCGCCACCTCGGCTCTATAAATGATGGATGGATGGATGGGAGGGAGGGAGGGAGGGAGGGAGGAAGGAAGGAAGGAAGGAAGGAAGGAAGGAAGGAAGGAAGGAAGGAAGGAAGGAAGGAAGGAAGGAAGCAAGCATCCATGTTAAAAACAGGTGGGGGAACAGCTTTGTGCAATTATGATTGTCATCTTAACTGTTCTATCCCCCTTCACCAAAAAGCCTTGGACATAGGGTTAAATTAGGGTAAACAGAACTATATGTGTTGTCCTGAGGTTCTAGTGCAGTGAGTCCTAAACTGTTTGATCCAATTACCCCTTTTCCTAGTCTCAAATAGTGTCATTGTCTCCAAAACTTTGCTCTTTTATACAAACATCTTAGCAGCAGCAACAACAACAGTCCCAAACTGGATTCTGGTCTCACAAACAAGCAATTAGAAATTACTCTATAACCTTTGTATATTACCTCTAGCTTAAGAACTGTTCTACTGGAAAGGGGAAATTTAAGTCTAGTGAGTGAGTAAATATATATAGATCAGTTAATAAATGAATACATCAACAAAATTCCCTACCAATACCAAGACTTTATTTATTTATTTATTTATTTATTTATTTATTTATTTATTTATTTATTTATTTATTTATTTATTTATTTAATTGATATGCCACCCATTCCCCTGATAAGATGACTCTGGGTGCCTTACAAAATGTTTTATCTTGTTTATATGTGGTTCAGCCCCACTTTCTTCATTAGTCTGCCTATTGTGACTCCAACTCCAACATGGAGGAAGAGGACTCAGAAGGTGAGGGGGAGGAACTGACAAGGCCTACCTCTCCAGGACCCTCCTCTCTGGCAATGCCTCAGGTTCCATCCGAAGGCCAGGAGGAACAGCCTGGGATGGGCCAGGAGGAAGGCATTTCGGAGTACCCATTGATAGAGAGTGATAAGGATGAATCCTGGCTTGATCCCAGGCAGCGTCGGAGGGAGAAGCGTGCTCAGCAAAGGGAGAGGTGTGGGAGGGCCAGGGATTGAGCTGAGTCACTGAGCCACGCCCCACAAGGGATAAAAGGGGGCGTGATTGCTCGGCAGGCTTTGTGACGGACAAAAGTTTAAACTCTAAAGAGTCACATCGTGAATCCTGCACTTCGGCTCAGATATATTTTGGACTAAACCTTTGTGGATAATTTGTTGCTCAGGAAACGGACTGCAGATAAGGCCTCTCCTGCTTTTTGGGAGTACTAATTGGACTTGGCAGGCGTTTTACAGTTAGCTGTAAAGTTAGAACTCTCGTCTACCAGGAATTCTGGTCTGTTTATACAATAAATTATTGGCAGGCGTGTTTGATACTGCATTTATCTGTGTGAGGACGGGGGACAGAACACTGCCTGTTGCAGCTTTCAGATACCCTCTTCGCCATTGAGGCAATCCCTCCCATCACTATCAGCATTATTCCTCAAACTTTTATGTATTATCTGGCCTATGGTCTCTAGATCTTCCTCTATTCTTTGCTTTGTTTGATGTTACTTTTTATTGAAGCACAAGTGCAGCACAAAGAAATTGTAGGAGAAGAAGAGGCGGAGTCAAGAGAGGAATCAGTCCGGAGTTGTTACGTTCCCACAAACTATCTTAAGTCTAACCCCTCTTGAATTCCATTAACACTTAGGTAGCGCCAGGGGTGAAATCCAGCTGGTTCTGACAGGTTCTGGAGAACCGGTAGCGGAAATTTTGAGTAGTTCGGAGAACAGGCAAATACCACCTCTGGCTGGCCCCAGAGTGGGGTGGGAATGGAGATTTTGCAATATTCTTCCCACAGGAGTGGGGAGGGAATGGGGATTTTGCAGTATCCTTCCCCTGGAGTGGGGTGGGAATGGAGATTTTGCAGTATCCTTCCCCTGCCATGCCCACCAAGCAACACCACGCCCACCAAGCCACGGCCACAGAACCGGTAGTAAAAAAAAATTGAATTTCACCACTGGATAGCACCAATTTATTGCCGACCATTAATTAATTAGATTTTTGTGTATAGGCTCAAACAGTAAATCTTCTTAACTGGAACTTAACATATGGCCCTGATTCTTCACCCCTGGTATAAACCGTTCAAGGTGCTGCAGTATCCAACTAACCAATTCTAATGACATTCAGGATATCATTTTGAATGGAAAAAATCAATCTGAAGTTCATCCATATGCGTTAATATTAGATGTGTTCTGTAATTCTTTTGTGTAACATTTAATAGTAGTTCCAAAGCTGAATCATCATCATTATATAACGACCCCATAATCCCTTGCGGGGTGGAGTCTGGGCAACTGAATGGAGCTAGCAGAGCATTTTAATGGCCGGATGCCCTTCCTGTCACCAATGCGGAGTTTTGTTCAGCAGAAATATTCTCATTGTGCCCAGAGAAAAATATCTGCCTCTACCTAGGATCGAACTCACAGCCTCCTGATTGTGAGGCAAGAGTTCCACCTCTAGGCCACCGCACTACTCTGCTAGTTCCAAAGTGCAGATTCCACTTTTTTCAGGTCAACCAAGTATTGATCCATCCATTGATCTCGATTGTGACAAGAATTGATGCAATAAAATAAATTCCAAAAATTGAATTCCCTTTCCCGGTTACCAACTTTCTACTAAATATTATTAAACTTTATATTCTACAAGGTATACTGAGCTACATTTACCAATGTTAAGAGCTGCTCTAGGATATTCAAAACTTCTCATTTGTGTTAACTAAGAAAGACTCAAGTGTCAGATGAGATACAAGCCCACAGGTACAACTAGAGCCTAATAATAGCCTCCATATTAAATTCAATTCTATATCGGATTTGTTTTTTAAAACAGAAGGTTATTGTAAGGATCAAGCCTTCACGCATGAAGCATGTTTTCTAATGAGAAGTTTTGAGAGTTGCAGCCTTATCTAGTTAGTCATGGATGATTTGTTAAATTGGGATGGATTTCTTACTGACTAGATAAGGCTGCAATTTTTCACTTTAACATGCATTTCACACTGCGCTGATTATTGTGGTTGAGACTCGTATAGTGACTTTATTTGAATAATGATCTGTAGTTTTAAAATGTGAAAAGGTCATGAAATACATAGAACAAAATTAGCAATATTCTGGTAGTTTATACTTGAGTTTACGTCATCTTATGTGCATGTAACTCTCTTTTATATTTAGTCTGAGGGTTTTTTCCCTTTTTTATTTTCTTTTTTCTTTTAAAAAGGAAGAACTCTCCCTCCCTCTCCCTCCCTCTCTCTCCCTCTCTCTCTCTCTCTCATTTTCTCTCTCTCTCTCTCTCTCTCTCTCTCTCTCTCTCTCTCTCTCTCTCTCTCTCTCCATCCGCATGTGTGTATTACAGTACTTCCATCTAAAAGCAGATTACATTCTTGCTATTGTTTATATTGTACATTCACAACCCACTTTTCATCTTAACCCAAGTGTTAAACCAGGATTTCTTTTCTTACGACCTCTTGGGAATAAGAACAGAAGAAGAGTCAGATCAGAATATATGGAATTTGCATTATGATTCCAAATTGTGGCATTTTGGTTGCTTATAGGAAACTCCCAAGTAGAGTGCAAACAAAGAAATCGCTTTCTCCCATTTTGATCCCCAACATCTGGTTATTTATTAATTTATTTATTTAACATGTGATAATGGTACAATTATCCAGGAGACTGCAGTGTTATTACAGTGTAGTCATTTGGCGGCTCAAGAGTGCTAGTCTATTTAGTTCACGCTTGTGCGCTATCCACCGTGTACCACAGGGGCCAAACCAGCAGGTTCTGATAATTTCTGGAGAATCGGTAGCGGAAATTTTGAGCAGTTCAGAGAACTGGCAAATACCATCTCTGGCTGACCCCAGAATGGGATGGGAATGGAGATTTTGCAATATCCTTCCCCTGCCATGCCCACCAAGCCACGCCCACAGAACCGGTAGTAAAAAAATTTGGATTTCACCACTGGGCCGAACTAGTTTCCCACCAGAAAGACAAGTGGCGTCCTACGGCATTATCCAAGGCCTTCTCTCACCACCAATGTACTCGTAGTTGGGCATCACATCCGTGCAGGTCCCGCACCTGTCCCGCACCATCCACATGAAACACCGCCACATTTCCCACCAGTGGTACTTATTTATTACTTGCATATAGCATGCTTTTCAAATACTAGATGGGTAGAAGCTGAGGCAAGTGACAGGAGCTCATTCCACCGTGTGGTGCTAGGACTCGAACCGCTGACACAAAAACCATCTCCACAATCTTTAAGCCATTGAGCTATTGCACCTTGCAACATGTTGGTTCTAGGAATAGATACAATTAAACATCAATTTTACCACAAGTCATAGGCCATTGCATCCTTTTCCAAGAAGAATCTTGTGTTCTGAAAAGCACAAACGTTTTAAAAAAATTTTCTCCACGAAATATGCATGTTAATTCATTGCAAACACCGAGAACGCTTTTATTCATCTTTTAGTAATTTTCTTGAGTTGAGTGTCTGTTTTATGAACTGAGTCGTTAATAAAAGGGAGAAGATGAACGGATTCAACTCAAATCTATATATCCCTCTAGAAAACATCTTCTAGGGATCCGCCTGGCTCCCATCCTCCAGTTCTTCTTGTAAAACCTAGTTTTGCTCCCAGCCTGGAGGTAGAGCAGTTATTTAGCCTTAATAATTCTTTCTCTCAGTTTTCAAGAGGAGCTTGTTTGGTTTTGCTTATCTCACCTGTGTGTTATAGCGCCATTATTTGTGTTATAAGGTAAAGGTAAAGGTTCCCCTCGCACATATGTGCTAGTCATTCCCAACTCTAGGGGGTGGTGCTCATCTCCGTTTCAAAGCCGAAGAGCCAGCACTGTCCGAAGACGTCTCCGTGGTCATGTGGCCGGCATGATTCAATGCCAAAGGCGCACGGAACATTGTTCCCTTCCCACCAAAGGTGGCCCCTATTTTTCTACTTGCATTTTTTACATGCTTTCGAACTGCTAGGTTGGCAGAAGCTGGGACAAGTAACAGGAGCTCACCCTGTTACGCGGTACTAGGGATTCGAACCGCTGAACTGCTGACCTTTCGATCGACAAGCTCAGCGTCTTAGCCACTGAGCCACAGCGTCCCTTTATTGTGTTATAGCTCATCATATTTCCAGTTTTTCCCCTATGCTAGAGATTTATTTCACAATCGGTATAACCAAATAAACACATTCTTTTTTAGCTGCAATTATATTACGAATCCCTCTTTCTGAACACCAGGGGAGGGAAAAAGTTTATTCTAACAAGATAGAAAGGTTCACGGAGCACGTAACGTATTTTGTAGTCAGTGACATTTCAGATCTCATTATTCCTAACCCGTCTGCCCTTTTCCATATGATACCCATCATTATTTTTCTATATATCACTATTTCACCACATTGAAAGGAAGAGAAAAATAAAAAAGAATACCAATGCTAGAGACCAAGAAGGAGCTCCCACTGAATTCAACACCTGTTAGAAGGGTTGTGGCTTAGGGATCCAGTTGGGAGGTAAAGTGAGAAGGAAGAGAAGGCCTGGTTCTCTCTGAAGGTCATTCCATACTTCTAGATTCAATCACTATCTTTCAGCCTAGCGGCCCTAGCCAACATCCCAGATTTCTTTTGAGGGTGTCATGGGAAAGAGGCGTCTCATTATGCCAACCTGAACTTGTAGGAGCCACAAATGAAACTTGGGCTAACTAAGTTCTACCAAAAGCCGAGGTGGCGCAGTGGTTAGAGTGCAGTACTGCAGCTACTTCAACTGACTGCTAGTTCAGCAGATCAGCGGATCAAATCTCACCGGCTTAAGGTTGACTCACCCTTCCATCTTTCCAAGGTGGGTAAAATGAGGACCCAGTGTCAGACTTCGATGCTATCTCATAATAAATGAATTTCCAAACTGCCAATCTTTAAGGAAATCTTCTCTTTAATTGAGCATAGCAACCGGATCATGACTCGATGCGGACAAGACTGACCTTTTGCCCCCCAATCCCTCCCTTTCTGATCCCCAATTATCTGCTTCTCATTGGCTATCTTCCAAGTCACTCCACTGATTTCTTGTCTCGTCATTTCCCAGGAATGTCTCCCCCCTCCTCATTTCCACGACGACCGGGCTTCAAAGGGATTTAGCAGGCAAAAGTTCAGGGCTTATCTCTCTCCTCTCTATGCCAGCGGTGAGACGCTGACACCCAGATTGTTAGGGGGCAATATACTATTTAGTATACTGTCTTTGGTGTAAACCGCCCAGAGTCCTCGGAGAGTGGGCGGCATAGAAATATGACTAATAAAATAAATAAAGGAAGGAAGAATTACAGAAGGTATACAAAAAAACCCCCTCATAAATGTCAGTCAGCTTGAAAAGTTCTGGATGACCTGCCGTGTTAAACAAACTTTTGAAATATGAGTTTGCTGTACCAGTAGTCCTCAATTTTTCAACAGTTTGTTTACTGATTGTTTGAAATTAACAACAGCACTGAAAAAGTGACTTTTGATTGCTTTTCACACTTAACAATCGTTGCCCCATGGTCTCGTGATCAAAATTCAAAAGCTTAGCAACTGACTCGTATTTGTGACAGTTGCAGCGTCCCAGAGTCTTTTGCAATTTTCTGACAAGCAAAGTCAATAACTTAATGACCTTGTTACTAACTTAACGACAGGAGCGAATCACTTTAACAATTATGACAAGGAAGTTCGTAACATGGGGCAGAACTCACTTAACAACAGAAAGTTTGGGGCTCAATTGTGGTCGAGAACTGCCTGTATCTCATGTCCTGTAATTAAACAAAGCAGGATATAAATGCCATTAATAATAAGGAATGTAATAGAATTGGCAGATTTTGTACAAAGACAAATGTTTAGATGAATTTGGAGCACCCTGACTGCATAGAATATTTTAATTCGTGCTATAGTTTTGTTCAGAAGCTTTATGTGAACTTGAATTATAAAATAACTTTTGCTTAAATCTATCAAACTGAACAAATGCACTTAAATTCTCACAATGGAGCAACTAAAGACTGGCTCTTAAATCCTTGGACATTTGGTTAAATGTTTGCCAGCCTGCATCATAACACGCTCTTAACAAATATGCAGAAAATAGAAAGGGAGATAAAAAGCTGTGGGTTTTTTTTCTTTTTTTTTTTTAAATCTGCAAACTACTAACTGTCTTTCCTCATGCAAGACAAGCTGGAAAAAAGGTTCCCCCTCTACTTCTCTAGATGTCACCCCGACAGCTTACAAAAGAGACAATTAGAATTCTGTAGCAATCATTGCAATTTTAAGGAAACGTTGAAGGAAAGGTGTTTAGTTCCCGCTGGCTGAGGAGATTGGAATCAAGCAAGTTGCGTGAATAGAAAATAAATGGCGGACCGGGCCTGTGAAAAGATGGTAATGTGATGAGCTTTGTAGCCGGAGCTTTTCTCTCAGCAGGCACGAGGACTCTAAGAGGAGTGAGAATGGGAGATACTTTATCCCCTGAAGTGAGCACACAAGAGGTTTTTGAACGACTATTATCCACCAAAGTAGAGTCAGTCCGAGTTAGAGCGGAATGTCTCCCTCATATCAATACTTGACATAAAGCTTGCCAGAACTACGGTGGTTGAGGGAAGCACAGAAAGCTGTCAAAAAAGGAGAGAGAACTTTCCAGAAATAAGAGAACTCTGAGGGGATTGCAGTTGAATGCAAAATATTTCTCAGACCATCATTGGAAGTTATGTCACATCTGATCACCTGTCCATCTAATTCAGGGATGCTCATATTGGGACATTTGTGGTCTTCCGAACTTTCCCTTTCCTAGCAATCTCCATTTTACAAGGGACCTCCATCCCCCCCTCTTTTTTTTTTTTTTTTTTAGTTTCCAAAACCCATGTGAAAATATAGTATCAAAAGTATGGGTCCTAACTGTTTTGGGACTTATAGACACAACTGAATTTTGGGGGATGTTTTGCAGATACTATAGAAAATGCAAATCTGAATTTAGTATTCAATATATTCTGTCCTCTAATGGAACATAGCAGGATATAAATGCCATTAATAATAAGGAATGCAATAGAATCGACAGCAGATTTCACTCAAAGATAAATGTTTAGATGAATTTGGAGCATCCTGATAAAATAGAGCCGTGATGGCGAACCTGTAGCACGTGTGCCAGAGGTGGCACACAGTGCCCTCTCTGATTGCATGCGAGCCATCGCCGCAGTTCAGCTCCACCGCACATGTGTGCGCATCTCCCGCCAGCCAGCTGGGCTTTCGGTTTCTGCTGCGCATGTGCGGAGGGCAGGGCGCATGCGCATTGCATTTTGGGGGTTTGGGCACGCATTTGTGTATTCAACTGCGTGCGTGCGCACTTTGGGCACTCGATCCAGAAAAGATTAGCCATCACTGAGATACACCCATGATGGCGAACCTCTGTCACGCATGCCAGAGGTGGCACGCAGCATCCTCTCAATGGGGACGCGAGCCATCACCCCAGTTCAGTTCCACTGCGCATGCGTGCATGCCTTCTGCCGGCCAGCTGGTCTTTGGGACCATGCAGGGGGCAGATGCAGGCATGGGGGCAGGGTACATGCGGGGGCGGCCGAGTGTACATGTGTGGGGGTGGGGGTGTGTGCGGGGGCCATGCATGCATGCATGGGGGCGGTCGCATGCGGGAGTCATGCGTGCATGCGCAGGGGTGCATGGGTGGGGCGCATGCGCATTGCATTTTGGGGGTTTGGGCGCACATGCACGCATTCGCACATGCGCGGCCGCGCTTTGGGCACTCTGTCCAGAAAAGGTTAGCCATCACTGAGATAGAGTATTTGAATTCGTGCTACAGTTTAGTTCAGCAGCTTTATGTGAACTTATAAAATAACTGTGGCTTATTCCTTATTTATTTTTGCCATGCTACATCCTTCAAATTCTTCAACGTTGTCTTTAAAGATACGGTCATCTCAGTTTTCTCTTGTTTAATGATAGAGACATGAGAACAGCAAGACATGTGCTTATCAATTTTTTTAAAAAACTGCTTTTGTCTACAGAACAAACACCCAGAATGGATCCAGAATAGACGGGTAGATAGTCTGTATGAAGGTTTATGGAGGAGGTAGGCCTAATTGAAAATCCTCACCTGAAAAGCTTTGGGAATTGACTTCCTGTAAAAGTCATTCAAATTTACAGACGCTCCCGGTGGTACAAAAGGCCTTGTGGTCTTTATAGGTTTTGCTTTTCATTAAAAAGAAAAGTCTGCTTAGCTAATACTTTTGCCAGATCCCATGCTGGTCAGGATGCCAGTAGCTGCCCACTCAGGGAGCGGATTGTTGAAATATTGGACATGGCAGAATGTTTATGGAGATTCTCAATCATCCAGGCCATGGTTGTCCCAAAGGTTCTATTCCAAAAGACAACTTGACTTTCCTGAGGGGAAAAGTATAGAGACTCATTATACTATAATGCCGTGTTTCCCCGAAAATAAGATCCTGTCTTATATTTTTTGAACCCCAAAATAAGCGCTTGGCCTTATTTTCAGGGAGGTCTTATTATTTGGGGGGCATGGAGCAAGATGAGGCTCCTCTTGCTGTCTTACCTGATTTCTAGCTCTGCATTTAAATATTTTCGGGGAGGGCTTATTTTCAGGGGGTGGCTTATTTTCGCACATGCACTCAAAAGGGCTGAGGTGGCGCAGTGATTAGGATGCAGTACTGCAGCTACTTCACCTGGCTGCTAGTTCAGCAGATCAGCGGATCAAATCTCACCAGCTCAAGGTTGACTCAGCCTTCCATCCTTCCGAGGTGGGTAAAATGAGGACCCAGATTGTTGGGGGCAATATGCTATTTAGTATACTGTCTTTGGTGTAAGCCGCCCAGAGTCCTCAGAGAATGGGCGGCATAGAAATATGAATAATAATAATAATAATAATAACAACAACAACAACAACAACAACAACAACAACAACAACCCGATTGGGTTTATTATCAGGGGATGTCTTATTTTCGGGGAAACAGGATAGCAGCCTAGATCACTGGTGGACAATCTGCAGGCTTCCACATAGAATAACAGAGTTGGAAGGGACCTTGGAGGTCTTCTAGTCCAACCCCCTGCTTAGGCAGGAAACCCTATAGCAGTGGTGGCGAACCTTTTACTCACTGAGTGCCAAACAGGTATGCGCTTCGCTTACACGCGGCTCCCCCCGTGCGCTGCGCGTGCAACCGCACCATCTGTACATGCATGTGGCTTTCACGCAGCTCACCCCGTGCGTGCAATTGCACCATCTGCGCATGTGTGCGGCTTTCACACACGCAATGTATGCACACAAATGCCATCTGCGCATGAGCACACTGCGTGCAGGTATTTGCACATGCATGCGCAAATGTACGTGCATGCACAGGAGAGCTCCAAAGAGCAAGTGGGTCTCTGGAATTGCACACATGCACACTGGAGGCTCAAACAGCAGCTCGGGTGCACGCACATGCACAGCTGCAAGTGAGTTGGATGACAGCTCACATGCCCGGAAAGAAGGGTCTGTGGGCCACTTCAGGCATGTGTGCTATAGGTTCACCATCACGGCCCTATAGCATTTCAGACAAATGGTTATCCAACATCTTCTTAAAAACTTCCAGTGTTGGAGCATTTACAACTTTTGGAGGCAAGTTGTTCCACTGATTAATTGTTCAATTTAGAACTCTCCTTAGTTCTAAGTTGCTTCTCTCCTTGATCAGTTTCCACCCGTTGCTTCTTGTTCTACCCTCAGGTGCTTTGGAGAATAGCTTGACTCCCTCTTTTTTGGAGCAGCCCCTGAGATATTGGAACACTGCTATCATGCCTCCCCTAGTCCTTCTTTTCATTAAACTACACATACCTAGTTCCTGCAGCCATTCTTCGTATGTTATATCTGACCTATTGCCTTGGGAGTAGCTCTTCATCCTGTCCTCCAAGGCCTTCCCTTTGCCTTCTAAACCATCCTCAACCACTGGCAAAAATGGAAAAGTAAAAGTTCTTCATCCCTGATATTGAGAGAAAAACTGAGATGTTGTTGCTTCCCTTTTCCAACACAGATAGGTTTTTTAAAAAAAGAAGAGACCTTCCTTAACCTTATTATTGTGTAAATTCTTATTTCGTTTGACCTTGAGTTGAGCAACATGGAATACACTCAAGTTTGGAAATGGAAACCAAGCTCAAAAAAGTATTTCTTGATTAGCACCGTGCATTATAATGATCCTTATATACGCACATATGGACACAAATATTACACCTCACCATGCTTCCTGCAGTGATACACACTTTGCAATTAATGAACTGTCAGATTCCAAGTCCTTAAAATGAAATATGTTACACTTTCTGTGTACACTAAAAGCATAATATCCCTTGGTCTGTTGATTCATTGGCATGAATACTCCTACCCCATCAGAAATTTATCAAATTAAAAAAAAACTGCTACCTTCTGTTTTTGGCTTGGGCAGAATCCTCTGGCTTAGTCTCTAGTGTTTTATATGCAGAGGATGTGTTTGTAGGAAATTCTCACCTGCAAATTAAAAAGATAAATTTTTTTTCTACCTCAATTAAATCTAGACCCGATAAGAAGTTGTTGTTGTTTTTTAAAATAGCATCACTTTCTCTCGGTATGCATAATAAACTTTGGCAAATACTTAATAAAGTTCACTTTATTTTAATGTTATTAATAATGTTTATTTAATAAAGTATTAATACATAATACATTTTGGCAAATAGCCAGTTTGGTATTGTTCTGACCCAGCTCTCTTAAACACGACAAACCCTGTGAAGTTAACTCAAAGATTCCTTTATTAGGAGTGTCAGCAGCCCCGGCAAAAAGTTTCTCTCTCACCTCAGGCTAAGAAGCCTGTCCAGCCAGGAGATGAATAGTTGTCTGCCACATCTATTCATCTCCGCCCTCTGCCTTTTATCCCCAGAGTTAAAGTGGGGCTTCATTAGCAGCGGTGGCTCTTCCGTCCCAAGGATTGGCCCACAGATTTCCACTGCTCTCCTCTCCTCTGCCTTCCATGCATCAGGCACTGGACCCAGCTGTTCCTCCTCTTCCTCATCAGCCACCTCCAGACCTGGGGGCTGTTGACTCTCCGTTTGAGGGTTGACGGATGGCCCAGGCTCCGCCTCTATATCTCTCTCTGCCAGCTCCATTCCCTCTTCCCCCTCAGAGCTCTTAGGTTGCCTTGATGCTGACTCTGACTCCCATACCTCCTCCTCCTCTGAGTCGGCTGCTGGAGAGGCTGGTGGCTGACAGGCCACAACAGGTATAGTGGTTAAAGCACTGGCCTAGGAACCGGTGAGTTCTATTCCTGCCTTACGCATGAAAGCCAGTTGGGGACTTTCAGCCAATCACCAGGTCACTATGAGTTCTAGTTCCACCTTAAGCATAAAAGCCAGCAGGGTAACTTTAGGACAGGGTAAGGATACCAGCAACAAGGTTACAGTCATAAGTGGGAGGAGATTGTTCTGTCCCCGTCTCCACACACACACAAACACAGCCAGCCGAGGGTTAAGAAAGCACTTGGCACGCACACAGGTTGTTATCTAAAACTTGGCAGCTATACGAGCATCGACTGCCAAGGGCTTTACTTCATCAGATAAACAGAAAATACATACAAATTGCAAATAGTCCAGTTCAAAACAAGGAACCTTCGGCAGATTTAGGCGTTGTTCAAGTGACTAGCCAGAGTTAGTTTTTGTCCGTCACAGAGTCTTAAATGGCCACCACACTCTCTTATATAGTCTCTGGGGTGTGGTCCAGTGACTCAGTTATAATCCCTGGCACGCCTCCTTAACTGCTGCAACCGTTTATCATGCCTTCGTTGGCGTGGATCCAGGAATGACAGATCACCTCCCTCGCTCTCATCGGAGACACCTGGCTCCTGGCTAATCTCCTCTTCCTCGGCCGGCACTTGAGGCAGTGCCAGAGGGGAGGGGCCTGGAGAGGGAGGCCTGGCCGACTCCTCTTCTTCATGTTCGGAGCCTTCTTCCTCCAATGAGATAGGTTCGGAGGGCGGGGCCACAACAGAGATGGGTGATAGTAACAATGAGAAGATTAATAGTAGTGCAGACTTAGTGAATAGTTTGACAGTGTTGAGGGGATTATTTGTTTAGCAGAGTTATGGCGTTCGGGAAAAAACTGTTCTTGTATTTAGTTGTTCTAGTGTGCAGTGCTCTATAGCGTCGTTTTGAGGGTAGGAGTTGAAACAGTTTATGTCCAGGATGCGAGGGGTCTGTAGATATTTTCACAGCCCTCTTTTTGACTCATGCAGTATACAGGTCCTCAACGGAAGGCAGGTTGGTAGCCATTGTATTTTCTGCAGTTCTAATTATCCTCTGAAATCTGTGTCCGTCTTGTTGGGTTGCAGAACCAACCCAGACAGTTATGGAGGTGCAGATGACAGACTCAATACTTCCTCTGTAGAACTGGATCAGCAGCTCCTTGGGCAGTTTGAGTTTTTTGAGTTGGCGCATTAGTTTATGTCATGAACTCTTGAGCAAAAGGGACAAGTTAGTACCTTCTCCGGGACATAATTTCAGATATTTGAAAAATGTGGTCATGTACCCTTCCCAATTTTCTCTTCTGGAACCTCTCCTCCCCACTCCCCCAGTTCTTCCTATCTCACTTTACAAGAGTTATTTTTTTAGTTCCTTGGTCGTCTTTATTGACCTTCCCTGAGTTTGTTCCCATCTTTCTGTTTCCTTCTTAAACTGTTGTGTCTGAAACTGGGCATCGTATTTTAACTGGGTTTCGACCAAAGGAAGATTGAGTGGAACTATTATTTTCTGTGATTTCAAAATTCTCCAGGATTTACCGAGTTCCTGGCAGGACTCCTGCCTTCTATGAATACCATGGCATCATTCTGACAGATTTTGGCTAGCAAAACCCAACTGCATTCAGATCGACACATGAGAATCCAAGAACTCCTGCTAAGTAGTTTATATTGTAGAAAAGTCATAAAGCCGTTAATGAAAGAATTCAAACAATTAAAGTGTTTCAAGTACAAAACCTATGTTGCTAAGCTATTCGCTTTCTCTTCTTTTTTCCCTTTTAGCCAACCATTTGGCCTCCACTTTTGCAATGACGGAGGTCCTGTTTCCATCTGGCCCTTGTTTAAAAGATGGTCTGCGATGGTTATCAAGTTGTCATTCTCTGACCCTGTGAGAATTTACTCTCACAGATCAGGCATGACTAATGCTAAACCTCCTCAGTCAATTTTTGTCACAAAGATCTTAACGTATTTCTTCTTTTTCCTTCATCCATTTGTCTTAAAATATTTGCTTGCTTTCCTTTATCTGATTTATTACCGTATTTTTCGGAGTATAAGACGCACTTTTTCCCCTCCTAAAAGAGGATGAAAATTTGGGTGTGTCTTATACTCCGAATATAGCCCCCCCCCCACCCACTGCCCCCCCCACCCTTTGGCCTCCGTGAAACTTCTTCCTGCTTGCAGAGATTGCCACTGACAATGGTTTATGTTTTTGGGCTCCGTACATTGCGTTTTCAGCCTCCAAACACTCCATTTGAGAGCCCTTCAAGGCTGTGGGGATCGCCAAAGCACATCGCCACCAATCGCCACCCGAAAATGTAACACATTTGAACGTTTAAAACACTATGTGCGGTGCCCAAAATGGCTACCCAGAACAGCTGCTGTCTTCTCTTACCCCTTCTCAGCTTCACTGGAGCTCCCTCCAACGATCAGCTGTGCTTTCGAAGCTGTTTTTCAGCCCTAACGAGGCCCTAGCAATCTTCTGCACTTTGCCTGCTTTTCTCATTGCTGTTCCCTCCAACGATCAGCTGTGCTTTCGAAGCTGTTTTTCAGCCCTAACGAGGCCCTAGCAATCTTCTGCACTTTGCCTGCTTTTCTCATTGCTGTTCCCTCCAACGATCAGCTGTGCTTTAGAAGCTGTTTTTAATTCCAAACCACTTGTGCGCTCAAAACCAGCGAACTAATGTGCTGAAGCAGACCAGGCTAAGGATGCTAGCCAGATGAATACCTGGTAGGCAGAATTTTTTTTCCTATTTTCCTCCCCAAAAACTTAAGGTGTGTCTTACACTCCAGTGCATCTTATACTCTGAAAAATATGGTAGTTAATTGCTGAACTTGTTAGCTGGAAAGCTTGACAGTCCAGGTTGGAGACCCAAGAGTCACACGACGAGGTGAGCTCCCATTACTTGTCCCGGCTCTTGCCCATCTAGCAGTTCAAAAGCATGCAAATGCAAGTAGATAAATAGGTACCACTTCAGTGGGAAGGTAACAGCATTCCATTCACTTTGGCATATAGCCATGCTGGCCACCTGACCACAGAAGTGTCTTCAGATAACTCTGCCTCTCTCAGCTAAGAAATGGAGGTGAATACCACTTCTTAGGGGAACGCAGTGGCTCAGTGGCTAAGATCAGAAAGGTCGGCAGTTTGGTGGTTTGAATCCCTAGTGCCGTGTAACAGAGTGAGCTCCCGTTACTTGCCCCAGCTTCTGCCAACCTAGCAGTTCGAAAGCACGTAAAAATGCAAGTAGAAAAATAGGGACCACTTTGGTGGGAAGGTAACAGCGCTCTGTGCATCTTCGGCATTTAGTCATGCCGGCCACATGACCACGGAGACGTCTTCGGACAGCACTGGCTCTTCGGCTAAGAAACGGAGATGAGCACCACCCCCTAGAGTCGGGAACAACTAGCATGTATGTGCGAGGGGAACCTTTATCTTTACCTATGTTTTTAAGAATATCATTTAGCTGTTACGTTGTTTAAAGGATTGCATTGTCATGTTAGACAATTTGGTGTGATTCTAATTTATACAATAATATTTTCCTTTCTTTTCCTCTCCTCTCCTCCTCCTTTACCTTTATCTTTACCACTCCTTAGAGTTGGGCACAATTGGATAGGAGAAACCTTTAGTTTTACCTTTAATAATTCACTTTTGGTTTCCCCATCAAAAAAGTTTGAGTAAGGTCTTACTGTTCCACTTCTTTATAAGCTTTTCAGTCTTGGTCTTATTGCTTTAATGACTCCATCCTGTAAATGACAGTACCAGGACGCAAATTTCCTTTCTTGAATGGACATAGTCTTTGCTTTTTCACTGTCTAAAGATATATCTCTTAAAAACACTTCCAAGCCTCTCCTAAATTGGTAGCATACATCTTATAGATACAGACCCTGAAACTATTATAGGTTCTTTGTCATCTTCTGAAGCTTTGTGGGAACTCTCATGTCTTCTCAAGAGCCTTTATGCTCCAAGTCTCCTATGGGAAATACCTCTTCTCTACTGCAATGAGTATCAAGGGAAATCACTCTGCAGTGTGCTGCTAAATGTTTGAGAACTGGCACAGCCAGTTTCATTGTTACTATCATGTCACTCGCTGTAGAAAAGCTGATTGGTGTGCTGGACTTCAAGGGTCATCTCTGCTGTCAACTGACTTGCAAAATTCCAGAAAATCTGACAATTGGCTCTTCCAAGCTGATGCAAGCCGGCTCCAGGAAATAACTGAAGTCACTTAATGACCTTCTAAAAGACTTCTAACGCAAAAAAAGGAGAGCATAAAGAGATAAATCCCATAATCTCTCTGCTATCTACTCTGCCCCTTGTGAGTCCTTCTCCATATTAGTTGTTGCCTCTGTGCTTTCATTGGTTCCATGTTGCGAGGTTGACTGATGAGGACTGTTCTGTCTCATTTGGATCAGTTCCTTTTGTTTGATGTCAAGAACCTCAACATTATTTCTTGGTTCCCCTCGGTGTACTAGTCTCAGCAACAGAGACAATCCGGTAGAAGCTAAGCCTGATCACACATGGGAAATGATGATGATGATGATGATGATGATGATGATGATGATGATGATGATGATATCCATTCAGTTGGGTCCGACTCTTGGCGATTCTATGCACCAGGTCCCTCCACATCTTCCAATCTTATATATTTATATTATATATTTTCCTTTATTGTACATCACATTTCCAGTTTTGTAACAACAGTGTACTGGCTGTATCAGGTCCTTTTTAAGTATAGATAGTATTATATACCCTGAGTATAACCATTATTCTCATAGTCATACAATATAGTCTCTTTTAAATACATAATGTTGTACATCATTGTTATAACCAATATTTTCATAGTTGTACCATAACGCTCTATACATTTATCACTCGATATGTTTTAATCTATAGTCACGTACAGTCCGATAGTACTATTGCTTATGGTATATATTCTTATATATGTCTATATAACTGTATCTATTTCTATTTTGTTGATCTTTTTTGTTAAATTACTAATCTCTGCACCTGTTGTTATTTTTTATTTTTATTTATTTTATTTCGAATTTATATACTGCACCTTCTCTCGAGGGACTCAGGGCGGTGTACAGCCAGATAAAACCATACAATACAAACATTAAAAACAATTAAAAGAATATATACTAATTTGGCCCCAGTTTAAAATGACAAACCAATTAAAAATTAAAAATATTTAAAAATATGTTAAGCTAGTTGCGAAGTCGTGTTTGACCCATTGCGACCCCATGGACAATGTTCCTCCAGGCCTTCCTGTCCTCTACCATCCTCTGGAGTCCATTTAAGATCACGCCTACTGCTTCAGTGACTCCATCCAGCCACCTCGTTCTCTGTCGTCCTATTCTTCTTTTGCCCTCAGTCGTGCCCAGCATTAAGCTCTTCTCCAGTGAGTCCTTCCTTCTCATTAGGTGGCCAAAGTATTTGAGTTTCATCTTCAGGGTCTGGCCTTCTAAAGAGCATTCAGGGTTGATCTCCTCTAGGAGTGACCGGTTTGATGGCCTTGCAGTCCAAGGGACTCGCAGGAGTCTTCTCCAGCACCAGAGTTCAAAGGCCTCAATTCTTTGGCACTCAGCCTTTCTTATGGTCCAACTTTCACAGCCATATATTGCAACTGGTAAAACCATAGCCTTGACTATACGCATTTTTGTTGGCAGTGTGATGCACCTGTTATCTAACCATTTGTACAATAAGTCCCATTATAAGTAATACTCTGATTCACCCTTTTTTTTTGACGTCTTTGTTTCCTTTTACCACTAACTCTTTCAAACATAATTGCTTTGTACAGTGAATTCCACCATGTGACTTGCCCAAAGCAAGTGAGATGCAGTTTCATGATTTTGAGATTATCATTTCTCCAAAACCTTCAAAAAAAGTTTTGTTCAGGCAAATTTGACCAAATAGAAAATTCCGTTTATCCGTTAGTAATCACTTTTCTTTTTTCCCCACTGTCTTCATACATGGGAAACTCAACACAGTAGTTCACATATCTGGAAAAGTTCCCTGTAGTTAAACTTTGGGCCTGACAAATCATTAATTGTAAAATTGCTTTTCAGCTTTCATGACCTACATTACATAACATACATTAATCAAAACAGAAAACAAAAGGAAAGGGGAAAAAATACCCTGGTATAGAACAGAACAAATAATTTGAATAGAGATGAGTAAGTTCAGAGAGCTGAATAAGTTAAATTAATAACCGAGCTGCAGCTTAACGTTTAATTGCTGACCATTTCATTGTGGATGGTACTCTGGAAATAAATAATGCAAGATGATATTTTTCAACATTTTTCTTTCAACTGAACGCGATACCATTACAGAGGAGAGGCAGGTATGGATTTTTACTAACTTGAAAGTAGCTTAGGTTCTGCTTTTGCAAAAAGCTGCTAATACACCAATTCCCACGATGACAGCGTTTGATGGTTGCAAGCCAAGCTCCCTTGTATTTTGTTCCGTCTGGCTCTGTTGACCTCCCGTTTCATATTGATTGTTGTGTTTGTTAACTGCTGTGTTGGTTTATTTAGTCGGTACTTCCCACATGTTTTCTTTTCACTCTTGTTAAAATAAAAATGAAACTGATCGTTCTGAATCATCACAAAAATAAGAGAGAAACAGAGAGCATCTTCAGACATGTATCTGTTTTGATTGATCCCAGAGATTTGAGGCAGATTGGCTCCCTCACTCTGAAAAGCAAAATGACCAGCCTACCTAAATAGCCAGCACTGAAAGTCTGGCTTACCTCCAACATTATCAGACTTCAGGAAGAAAATTAAAAACAGACTTTTTTTCTGGAAGGCTTTGGGGACTAAAATCCTATTTATTTGGGGAAATTTAATGTCTTTCTAAGATTTTTTTTTTTTTAGTTACTCTACTATTATCATGCTTTGTTGATTTATTGTGAGTCACTGAGAATCTTCCACGATTGCAGCAGGATATAAATGTAATTAATAACGTCTTCTTTTTTTTTTTTTTTTTTTGAGTGACTATATTAACCTTGGTGAATTTGACAGGAAATCGAGTTTGACAGGAATGTCAAACTCGATTTCATTGAAGGCCGCATCAGAGGCCTGCAGAGACCCCGGGGGTGGGGTGGGGGGCGTGGCCAGCTTGACATCACTCATGTCAGGGGTGCCTGTGGTGGCCCGAGCGCTCTGCCAAGCTCCCAAGCTCTGTTTTCGGCTGCCACAGCCTCCTCCAATCCTCTGCCAGCAAAAACAGAGCTCGGGAGGGCCACATGCTCCGTTTTTGCTAGCAGAAGCACCACAGGCCGGTCCTTTGCTGTTTCTAGGGTGGTCCCGTGGGCCAGATCTAAGTACCTCCTGGGCCAGATCCGGCTCCCGGGCCTTGAGTCTGACACCCCTGTTGTAAGATATGTTGACTTCAACTTCCAGAATTTCCCAGCCAGCATGCCTTAACGTCTATTTTAATTCTGTTTTTGGTCCATGACTATACATATAAACCAATAAAATCACAAAACAATGACCTCGTTGGCAAGGCTCACATATCTGGTTTGGGATATGTTGTGGGCCGTCAGCGGCCCGTGCAGCTAGTAGCTGATTCAGACAGCGAGGAGGCTGGTGTGATGCTGCACCAGCAGCCTGTGCAGCTGGCACTCGAGTCAGACAATGAGGAGGCTGGAGAAGATGTGGTGCCAGAAGCGGGGATTCAGCCAGGGCCTTCAGAACCTCCAGAAGCTCCCTTAAGAGGACGAAGAGAAGGAGCCTCTTCTCGATGCATGGGCACTAGAGCTGCCAAAAGGCAGGAATGGCTTCTCAGGAGGAGGTCTCCTCGAGAGTAAGGCTTGGGGCTAATTGGCCACTCCCTTAACCTATTTAAGGAGGAACGCCGACTGAAGCAATTTGCAGGGAATAACTTAGTTCACATACCTTCGTGTCTTGTCTTGCTTATCTTATCAGCTTCCTGCAAATTGTTTCTGGGCATTCTGCCAACCATAGTAAGCTTTCAGGTATTATTCTTTGAATTCTTGGCAGTTGTTAATGTAATTAATTAACAGCCGTTGTTGAAAAAGACTAGTTTATTTAATAAACTAAGGTTTGAATGGACTTTGTGTGTGCTGCGTTCTTTGGGGTCCATAGCTGGGGCAGAACAGTATTTGTGAAACCCCCAACCCAATCACTGTATACCCTCTCCCCCACTATTAATTTAGAGATGGTTAATTTTAACCCCAAAGAGTTAGTTTGGGGCTAACCTAATTCACCCCTTCCCACTGTCAACTGTGTAATGCAAACTATAGAGCACCCCTGTGTTAGCAATAGCAATAGCAATAGCACTTAGACTTATATACCGCTTCATAGTGCTTTTATAGCCCTCTCTAAGCAGTTTACAGAATCATCCTATTGCCCCCAACAATCTGGGTCCTCCTTTTACCCACCTAAGAAGGATGGAAGGTTGAGTCAACCTTGAGCCGGTGAGATTTGAACTGCTGAACTGCAGCTAGCAGTTAGCTGAAGTAGCCTGCAGAACTGCACTCTTAACCACTGTGTCACCTCGACTCTTGCCGAGGGATCCATCCTGAATTTTCTCATGCTGATAGAATCTGTGAATCATGCTGTGAAAGATGTAGCTGAGCTTGTGCTTCCCTTCTCTGCCCATGGCTTCTACTTGAAGGATCTCAGTGTCGGGCATGATGTCCTCAGAAATTATCACATCGTAGCTTGGGTGGGAAAATTCTGGACCGTTATCGTTGTTGTCCAAAACTTTGATTAATACCTTTAGTTAAGAATCAAAGTGGGGGAAAAGAAAAGAGAAGAGAGATTTATATATTTACCAACTCTTGTCAAAAGGAGATACAATTATTTGGAATACAGAAATTTACATTTAGTTTCGCAGCTACTAAGATTGTCGGTCGAGCAGGTACAAAAATAGCCAGGGAAATGTTTGAAGCCTGGGAAACGGGCCCCTCGTCAGTCAACAGGAGTGCTGAATTACCACCAGTTTATCAAATACTTAGGAGCTGAAGGCTTGGCAGCACAAGGAAACAGCAGCCAACCGCCAGCCCTCAACACACCAATCAGCCAATAGGAAGACACCACATAAACACGACTCACAGAACAGCCCAAAGCATGTATTCCAGTAGAGAGAAATTCCCTGAAGATGGGCTCCAGCATGAGTCCAAATGCTCGGAAGAGTAAATCTCTGGTTCCGCTGACCGACCCAGATTCGATCTTGGAAACTATATAGTTAACTGTTCTTTCCTTGTGCAAGTTCTAGAAAGACTTAAGCCAAAGTGTGATGTTATTGTTTTACTTTGGTTTTTCCAAAGTGGGACATTGACAACTGTAAACTCACTGCCCTCCCACTTCACGTCTCCACTAATTTATTCCCTTCTTGCTTTTCCACGAAGTAAAACAGATTAAACCTCCTAGGTGGATACTTTTTTTTTTACTGGGATATTATTTCCATTCAGGGAAATCTACAAAGCAAAGCCTACATTCCCTTAAAGAATAATAATTAAAATGTTATTTCACAGTTTATTGTAGTCCCGGAGCGGTTTGCTGTAATAACCTACCACCAAAATTAATAAAGCGTTTTAAAATAACCGTTGAAAATTAAGTTTTAAGTCAACCTTAAAAGCTGTTTTGGGGAAAAAGGTGTCTTTAAAACCTTTTTGAATGCTAGTAAGGGGGCCAATCTCAATCGGGGAGTGAATTCTAGAGCAAGGAATAAGGATAGGAAAGACTGCAGCTATCTTAAGAAAGCATTGATCTTCATTGGGACAGCAACCATTTGATTCATCCCTTGCAGCCTAATACATGGTACAAGTAATCCTCAATTTACAACCATTAGTTTAGTGACTATTCAAAATTGCAACACAGAAAAGTGACTTATGACCATTTCTCACACTTACGACTGTTGCAGCATCCCCATGGTAACGTGATCAGAATTCAGACTCTTATCAACAGGCATGTATGGGTTCTACTTACCTTTACTTTCACAACGGGAGTGTGTGTGCTTCTGCGCATGCGCAGATCACCGATGATGACGTCGTGGCAGGTGGGCAGAGCCTCCCGCTGGTTTTACTACCGGTTCTATAGAACCAGACCAAACCGGGGGCAACCCACCACTGGTATGTATGTATCAGTGGTGACATTCAAATTTTTTCCCTACCGGTTCTGTGGGTGTGGCTTGGTGGTGGCTCCTGTGACTGAGTGGGTGTGGCCAACTCGATGTCACTCACAGCCATGGCCACTCAGTCACATGACACCGCCCCCCACCAAGCCACACCTACAGAACCCGGTAGGAAAAAAATGTGTTTATGAGCATGAGAAGGGCTCATAGTGAATACTGTGGCAGAGAGAAGCCGAACTTTTCTCCCTCCATTCACAGCGGAGCTGCTGTTCCCTTTATGGTCCCCACCGGCCCCCTCCCTCCCGGGGACTACCTTAAAGGGACAGGCTGCAGCGGCCAGAAGAGGTGAGCGGCGAGCGGGCGGGCTTGGGGGGGCCAACCAGAGGTGATTTTTATCGGTACCATGAACTGATTCAAATCGTCCCTACCGGTTCGCCCGAGCCGGTCCAATCCAGTTGACTTTCACCTCATGTATGTATGTATTTATTTATTTGTTTGTTTGTTTATTTGTTTATTTATTTATTATTGCTGCCTATTCGCCCATGGCAACCTTTTATTATTACAGAATAAAAGACCACATTTAAAACAATAAAAACCAACAAAAAAAAATCAAACATAGTACAATATAGCAAAATCACCCCCACCTCCCGCCCCAGTGACAGCAGATCGCACAAGCCATTTAATGGGCTTTATTTATGACAGTTGCAGCGTCCCAGGGTCATGTGATCCACTTTTGTGACCTTCTGACAAGCAAAGCAAACAGGGAAGCCAGATTCACTTAACAACCGTGTTACTAATTTAACTGCAGCAATCCACTTAACAACCGTGGCAAGAAAGGTCGTAAAATGAGACAAAACTCACTTAACAACATTCTCAGATTGGAAGCATTCTGCTTTGAATTCAGATCTCCCCACTTTGGGGCTCAAAGCTTTCGTCTCAACTTCCAAACAGGACATTTGAGATAGTTCACTGTTTTGTTCGTATTTGAGTGGCGCAGTGGCCTAGAGGTAGAGCTCTCGCCTCTCAATCAGGAGGCTGTGAGTTCGATGCTAGGAAGAGACAGATATTTCTCTCTCTGGGCATAGTGAGAATATATCTGCCGGGGAAAAAACTCTGCATTGGTGACAGGAAGGGCATCCGGCCAGTAAACACTCAGCTCCATTCAGTTGCCTCAGACTCCACCCCACAAGGGATTACAGGGTCATTAAAAGAAGATAATGACTGTTTTGCTCATGTTTATTTATATTCCGTTTCAACTTTTTACTAGCTTTGTGCACTTCTAACATTTTTGTTGTTGTTGCTATTGTTACTCTTTCCACTTCAGGTGACAGTAACGGATGGAGGGGTCTCTCCCAAGCAGTCGACGGTATGGCTGGTAGTCCAGGTTTTGGATGAAAACGATAACAAGCCTCAGTTCCCAGAGAAAGTCTATCAGGTCAAGTTGCCCGAAAGGGACCGAAAGAAGAGAGGGGAGCCCATATACCGAGCCTTTGCCTTCGACAAGGACGAAGGCCCCAACGCCGAGATTTCCTACAGCATTGTGGATGGAAACGAAGACGCCAAATTCTTCATTGACCCCAAGACTGGAATGGTTTCTTCGCGAAAGCAGTTCACTGCGGGGAGCTATGATATCTTAACTGTAAGACTTAAGTACTGGAATAAGCTTTAAGAGCAGGTTTTACTGTTTTTAAGTATTTTGCGGGAAGTCCTTGAGTTACGACTAGCCACTTAACAACAACAAATTACGATGGGCCTAGAACGAACGTTTTACAGCCCATAAAGCACTTCTAGCCATCATCTTAAAATATGCCTCACACATGCACACCACATATATATTATACAAACACAGAGACTTAAATATAGTCCTTGACTTACAACTTGGTCACTTAACATGAAGTTATGATGGGCCTAGAACAAATAAAACACTTCTAACCATCTTAACATGTCATGCTTCACACACACAAGCAAACCACATATATATTACACACACACACACACACACACACAGTCCCCAACATACAGCAGGTCACTTAAACAACAACTAAAACGATGGGCCTATAACTCTAGTGTCTGACTCTAGGGTTTGGTGCTCATCTCCATTTCTTAACCAAGGGAGCCAGCATTAACTGAAAACATTTCTGTGGTCATGTGGCCAGCATGACTATGTGCTGAGGTGCACAGAACACTGTTACCTTCCCACCTTAGTGAGATACCTGTTTATCTACTCGCATTTGCATGCTTTCGAACTGCTAGGTGGGCAGGAGCTAGAGCAAGGAACAGGAGCTCACTCCATCATGCCACACTCGGGTCTCGAACCTGGGCTATCAGCTTTCTGTCTAATAAACTCAGTATCTTTAATCACTGATCCATCGCACCCCTGATGGATTTTCAATTTTTGACCTGGACTTGCAAGTAAGTTGAATTCAGGTATCTCCATTCAAACCAAATGTACTTTAAGACTCAGTATTGTCTCAGTCTTACTGAATATGAATAATGGACTCGGTGACTCAGTGGCTAAGACGCCAGCGGTTCAAATCCCTAGTGCCGCGTAATGGGGTGAGCACCCGTTACTTGTCCCAGCTTCTGCCAACCTAGCAGTTCGAAAGCACGTAAAAAACGCAAGTAGAAAAATAGGGACCACCTTTGGTGGGAAGGTAACAGCGGTCCGTGCGCCTTTGGTGTTTAGTCATGCCGGCCACATGACCACGGAGATGTCTTCAGACAGCGCTGGCTCTTCGGTTTTGAAACGGAGATGAGCACCGCTTCCTAGAGTCGGGAACGACTAGCACATATGTGCAAGGGGAACCTTTACCTTTTACCTACTGAATATGAAAAATAGTTGGCAGGATGGCCTATATGTGAGAGATTAATTGGAATCCACCTTCTTCATTATTGGAAGGAATTCACAGGAACTTAATTGGATGGCAAGTGGTGGAGAGTTAAGTGGGCACAGGTGTCTGCTGGTGTGTCATGCAGGTCGACAGCAGGCCTTCTCGGTGCATCTGATTTAAAAGCCATAACAGTGGATGCATGGTGGCAGCAAATTACAGTCTAGGCAGGTGGCTTTTCACAACTCACTCTGTGTAACAAATGAACTTTGCTTCTTGGGAACTAGTTCAATGGCAAGCAAGGCTGTTTGCTCAAAGTGTTTAATCAGGTCTGATGAATATTTAGTTGCTGCTTCACACAAGATGTGAAGTTTGGCTAGTGTTGATCTTGATTAGAGTTTGTGGGGGGTTTTTTTCTAAATTAGTAAATTGTACGAAGAGGTAATCCTCGGCTTATGACTGCTCGGAGAAGAGAAGAGAAGAGAAGAGAAGAGAAGAGAAGAGAAGAGAAGAGAAGAGAAGAGAAGAGAAGAGAATTCTTTATTGGCACACAAGGAATTTGTCTTTGGTGCATATGCTCTCAGTGTACATAAAAGGGAAAAAAATACATTCATCAAGAATCATAAGACACAACACTTAGTGATAGTCATAGGTTACTAATAAGCAATCAAAAAAACAATTGCTACCAACCTGCCATCCATTGAGGACCTGTATACTACACGAGTCAAAAAGAGGGCTTAATAAATTAATAAATATACCACTTCACAGTGCTTTACAGCACTCTCTGGACAGTTTACAGATTCAGCATATTGCTTCCAACAATCTGGGTCCTCGTTTTACCGACCTCGGAAGGATGGAAGGCTGAATCAATCTTGAGCCGGTCAGGATCGAACTCCTGGCTGTGAGCAGAGTTAGTCTGCAATACTGACTCCCCAGCACTTGAATTTTGATCCTGTTGCTGCAGGGAACACTACAACAATCAAGTGTAAGGACCAAAGTCACTTTTTTCAGTGCTGTCATAACTTCAAATGGTCGTTAAACCAATGATTGTAAGTTGATGACTTGATTACCAACAAAGAGAGGAAAGCAAAGTTTGCACTTGACAACTCTTTAACTTTGGTTGGGCTCAGTCTCAAGTTTAAAAAGGTAAATAAGATGAATTGATTGGAAGAAGAACAACATGTTGTTCAGAAGTCTTTTGCAGACAAAATACCCTCCCTCCCCCCCCCAAAAAAAACAGGAAAATAACACTAGACTAGTGGCCTTTGATTAGATTTAAATACCAACCACATCCATGAAAATTACTTGCCCTGAAAGTCCTGTTTCTACAAACCTTGGGACCTTGTCAACATTTGTTACTTCACTCTGGTCCTTGTTTCTTCCAAAAACATTTTAAGAAGAAATTCCATAGTCTCCCCTCCCGCCTCCTTTTCACTATCCACTGGTCACCCACCCTGTTGCCTTAAATGTTTTCACCAAAAATACAAAATGTCATGACAGAATAATAGAGTTGGAAGCGGGGGGGGGGGGCGTATTCACTTACTTTCCCTACCGGTTCGCAAATGTGAGCATGTCCCACGCATGCACCTGGCCTCAAAAACGTGCCTAAATAGGATGGCATAGAGCCAGGTTGGCCAGTGATTTCCGCTACCAGTTCGGGCGAACCAGTCCAAACCGGCTGAATACGACGTCTGGTTGAAAGGGACCTTAGAGGTCTATTAGTCCAACCCACTGCTCAGGCAGAAAACCTTATTCCATTTCAGACAAATGGTTCCAGTCTCTTCTTTAAAAGCCTCCAGTGTTGGAGCATTCACAATTTTTGGAGGCAAGTTGTTCCATCAATTGATTATTCTCATGGTTAGGAAGTTTCTGCTTAAATATATACACATACCTCATTGCAGCAAACAGCCTGCTTTACTTTCATTTTCGTTTTCAGCATAACTTGATTAGCACAAGAAAAAAAAAATCTGCTCCCAGCAATTTACCTCCTTGCAGCAAGCAGCAGAGGCCTGCGCAGCAATAGGCAATGGCAATCCCTGCAGCCTGAAACAGCTGAGAGTCGGGAGGCCAATCCAAGGACAATCAACTTGTGCTAATTAGGCTGTGCTGAAGCTGAAATGGGCTGTTTCTTCTTGCTGCTTGCTGCAAGGAGGTAAATTTCTGGGAGGCAGGGGCCAGTGGGTGGGCATTCGGTATATAAGACGCACCCAAATTTTCATTATACATTCGGTATATAAGACGCACCCAAATTTTCACCCCCTTTTAGGGGGAAAAAGGTGCGTCTTATACTCTGAAAAATACGGTATATAATTTATAAGCATTTTTGAATACAGGGTATGAATACAGGATATGTCAGTTACACAAACAAAGACCAGAATAAAAAAAGATATTAACACATGAACTCATTAACAGTAACTAGTAACAGTAACTATAATATGATAACACTTGTATTAGATATAATTGTAATACTATAACCAAATAATTTAAATTGGGTTTTCTATCTTGGCCTCTTTACATTTTATAGATTATCATATTTATAGTTGAATAACCTTCTCTATTTTAATACAGACATTCATAGTCTTTTTTCCTCTAATTCCTACCCATTTTCTCTAGCCATTCATAAAAACTGTTATAACTGGTAGTATTCTGAGTCTTCTTTATCTTTAATGTTAGAAGTTAACCTATCCATTTCAGCACATTCTAAAATTTTCCGAATCACTTCTCCATCTCACGGAGTGTTTTCATTTTTCCGATATTTAGCAGATATGATCCTTGCCGCTGTCAGTATATGTAAAATTAAATATGTCTGACCCCTATCCTTGCTTGCAGTGTCGTGCAGAAAAACCCAGTTCATCTCATGATTGTGGGAATTCGGGGACCCTTTTGAAAGCAAAACAGGGGTGAAATCTTTGCCCAGAGAAGTGTGTTAAAGCATCCTCTGTCTCCCATCTCTAACAGATCAAAGCAGTTGACAACGGCCGGCCCCAGAAGTCTTCTACAGCACGCCTCCACATCGAATGGATTAAGAAACCACCTCCATCCCTCGTTCCTCTGACTTTCGATGAGCCCTTCTATAACTTCACCATCATGGAAAGTGACCGAGTGACAGAAATTGTCGGCGTGGTCTCCGTGCAACCTGCTAACATCCCCTTGTGGTTTGACATCGTGGGTACGTTGAACCCCGTATGCAATCTCTTGCCCAGAATGGAAAGTTGATGAAAACTGCATAGATTTGGGTTAGAGAAAACTAGAGAAAACTAACAAGGGATTGATTGATTGACTTGACTTGACTGTCTGGCATTGAAACTGCTGTAACAGTGCTGTATTGAATCGTGGCTAATTTAATATAACTACCTTTTTTCACACTTTGGTTTTTGATGCCTTAGCTAAGCTATATGGCTGGATTGTTTCTGTTTTCTTTTTTTTCCCCTCTCCTCTTCCATAATATGTGACTGACTTGCGATCCTAATGTTGTCTGTCGTTTAAATTCTCTGGCCGTAATTTGCTAATCTCATTTCTAAATGTATTTCGATGGCGACTTTAATCAGCTGTCCTTCATTTCTCTCTCTTTCTCTCTCTTTTTCTCTTTTCTCCCGGTGCTTTTTATTTCCTTTTGCATTCTGTTACCTTGGTTGTTTTTTTTGTTGTTTGTTTGTTTTATTTTTCTGCTTCCGACTGCTCTGCTTCAAGGTGGCAAGCATGCCCGGGAGATGTTCTATATCCTACAGACAGCTTGTGGGCAGAACTGCTCAACAGAAGGTACCTTCAGTGGAAATACATTTGCTACAGTTTTATCAACTGCCTTTCTCGGTGATCTTTTTAATATCTAAAAAAAAGAGAGAGAGATTCACACTCCAGAAGATAGGCGTAAGATATAGGAAAGTATCTTGACAGATGTGGAACATTGGGCGCTATCTAACGAAATGAAATTCAATGGTGGGAAAAGTAAGGTTCTACATTTTAAGTTTAATGTGATTTATATGCCGCCCTATCTCCAATGGACTCAGGGCGGCTCACAACAGTAAAATACACAATGACATTAATGCAATATAAAATTAAAAGTCCGAATTTAAACAGTTTTAAAGGATCCTGAGTGGCGTAGGAGGCTAATGCCTCCTACTAAGGCAGCATTTAACATCCAGCTGCCTGCAATTACTGCGAGTTCAATTCTCACCAGGCTCAAGGTCGACTCAGCCTTCCATCCTTTCTAAGGTGGGTAAAATGAGGACCCGGTTTGTGGGGGCAATAAGCTGACTTTGTATAAAATATACAAAAGTATGAAGGCTATTGCTTAACGCATTGTAAGCCGCCCTGAGTCTCCGGAGAAGGGCGGCATATAAAAATTAAAAAAAAAAAAGTTTAAAATCAGTTTAAAAACTATTAAGAACCACTCCCCCCCCCTCATCAGTCCAGGCTACGAAATAACCAGGTCTTCAAATCACGGCGAAACGAGTGAAGGTCAGGGGCCATCCGGAGCTCCAAAGGAAGTTGGTTCCAAAGGATAGGTGCGCCCACAGAGAAAGCTCTCCCCCTAGGGGTTGCCAGCCGACATTGTCTGGCCGACGGCACTCTGAGGAGGCCCTGTCTGTGGGAACACACCGGGCGATTGGAGATTGTTGCTGGCTGCAGGGGGTCCGACAAATATCCCGGACCTAAGCCATGAAGGGCTTTATAGGTGATAATCAGCACCTTTCTTGCCCATTAGGCAAGAAAAACCAAACAAGCAACGTACAGTAGGTAGTACCTCACTCAGTAGTAATAACTGTGAGAGGGATATTGGAGTCCTAGTGGACAATCACTTAAACAGGAGCCAGCAGTGTCCTGCAGCTGCCAAAAAAAAGCCAACACAGTTCTGGGCTGCATTAACAGAGGGGTAGAATCAAGATCATGTGAAGGGTTAATACCAGTTTATAATGTAATATAAAGTTAGTAACACAGTTGTTAAGTGAATCTGGCTTCCTTCATTGACTTGTGAGAAGGTTGCAGAAGGTGATGACATGACACTGCAGCCATCCTAAGTATGAGTCAGTTGCCAAGTGTCTTATGTATTTATGTGGGAGGCTGGAACAGTCGTGTGAAAACTGGTGGTAAGTCCCTGTTTTCGGTACCATTGTGACTTCGAACGGTCACTAAAGGAACTGTTGTAAGTCATGGACTACCTGTCCTTGGGCCTAATTTCAATCTCCCTTTGTGATCATCAGTGTTTTGTCCTCCAAATTAGCTTTCAGGTGATTTGGAATAACATTGCCGAATGTCCAGAAACTACCAATTTGGAACCAATTTAGTGTTAGTCTTTGCAGTGTGTTCAGAAATGGCATATGATTGAAGGTGGACCAATTAGAACAGTTTCTCAATCACGACAACTTTAAGGTGTGTCGATTCCCAGAATTCTACAGCCAGCCATTGGAATTCTGGGAGTTGAAGTCCACACATCTTAAAAGTTCTCAAGATTGAAAAACACTGAATTTGAATGTTACGTAATCCAGGCCTGGGGGATTACATCACAGCTCTGATGCGACTTGGTTCCCATTGCTGGCTTTGACTTTTAAAGCTCCAAACTTGGCCTTACTCCAAAAGCATTGGAACTGCAACCACAAGAATTTCACGCTGGCTGGAAATTCAGGGAGTTGTAGTTCCAAAATTGTTAGAAGATAACCAGTTGGGAAAACTGAAGAGTCTCTCAGGATCTTCTGGATTTGTTATCAGTTCTGTCTGTTGAGGTCTGTTGATCTGGTTCGAAGTTTAACAAGACAAGAGGTGGTATTCAGCCGGTTTAGACCGGTTTGCCCGAACTGGTAGCAGAAATTGTAGGTGCACCCGCCCCGGGTCTATGCTGTCCTATTTAAGCACGTTTTTGAATCCGAGAACATGCACGGAAGGCACGTACGCTCACATTTTCGGTGCTGGGCGAACTGGTAGGTAAATTATGTGAATCCCATTTCTGGACAGGAACTTCCGTGTGGAAGCATCTACTCCTTGGAATTCCTCTCCAAAAGAGTTTGTCTTGCTTCTTCCTTACTACTTTTGATTTGCAAAACAAAGGTAGAATTCTTCTGAATTCTATTATATTATTTTAGTTAGTTTCCCTTCCACGTTATTATTCCTTTTTGCTGATCATCAGTATGCCTACAGTGCTTAATTTGGAAAGTTTTATCAGGCATGTAATTATTTTGGTATGTCTTACTCGCCATCTTCGAGATAACTGGTTGATAGGCAGTTTATATACACAGATCCCAAATAGTTGTATGCATCTGTCAGCGGATTGTACTACAGGTAGAATTGAATTAAATTTTTATGTGAGCAGAATTCCTTTGGCTGCCTGGAATTCAGCTTAAATAAATTCTGTCAGCCCCCGCCCATCAAGACAGGTTCTTTTAATAGGCAAAATGAAAACCACATGGGTGTTTTTTTTAAAAAAAAGAAAAAAAATACAAAGAAGGAAAATTATGGGAGAGGAATCACATTGTATGCCAGATTGGCAGATGTGTTACAGATGATGGAGTCTACCCATGAAACTTTCTTGGCTGCTGTGTGTCTCAGCAGCACTCGAATGCACTGAGAAGAGTGGCAGATAATTGCTAAATTGCCTCCTTTTGAATGGATGCAACATCTGAGAACCAAGCAGGAGTATCTCAGCTTTCTATCTACTGAACGCAGAGCCAGCCAAGATGAGACAAGCGTGCCAGATCAGAGAACAGCAATCAGTGGCTTTTTACAAACCTTTTCTTCTTTTGCAGTCCATCTCTACGTGAACCGTAACTCAGGAGCAGAGCATCTTCAGTGTAGAAGGTCCCAGATTGAACCTTTGCCTCTCTTAAGTGTTACTGAAATTAACTTCTAGCATTCCTAGGCATTTCCTGCCTAGGAATGATTCATTTGGAACTATAAAGCTGTGTCAGCACTTTAGATCAGGTTATTTAGGGTGCACCACGTCTTTCCTCAACAGCAGATATGTCTACATTGACCAGTTTCTGCAACTATCTTGATACATGACTTGGAAACATTGTTAAGGACATATCAACATTTGCCTAGCAATTTCTCAAACATGTTTATCTGTGAAACAGGATTCCATTTTTCTAACATTCTCAGGAAGCTTGAGATAGGTCAGGGATCAGCAATCTGCGGCTCTGGAGCCACATGTGGCTTTTTCACCCTTCTGCTGCAGCTCCCTGTCACTCAAAATATGCATCACAACCGCCAATGTGCGACACCCGCCGGCACGCGATTTATTGAGCTTTTCAACCCCTGGTAGGCCAACCATGGATAAATCCAAGAAAAGAAAAGTTTCAGAAGAAAACAGAATGTTTAATTCAACTACATATGCTAGTTTTGTGATCGCTCAAGAAACAGTCAAGGTTTTGTGGCTCCCGGTGTTTTCTTTTCTGTGGGAAACGGGTCCAAATGGCTCTTTGAGTGTTTAAGGTTGCAGACCCATGAGATAGGGAGAGAGAGAGACAGAAAGGGAGATATGTAGGGGAAGAGAAAGAGAGAGAGAGAGAAGGAGGGAGAGAGATTTGTCTTTTAAAATTTATCTTCGTGATTTTTTTTTAAGCTGACATTGTTGGAAGTAGCAGAGAATAGAGTCCTGTTTCATCCTGCACATCACTCAGTCCCTCCCATTGTCCAGTCTGGAAAAAAAAAAGAAACAAAAAAGATTTGATGGCAGGAAGGCTTCCAAAGCGAGAAATGATTTCACAGTGGAAGCCAGTCTGTTCCTATACGCCAACACATGTGCCTTCATACACACGCATACAGAAAGAAAGAAAGCTCGTGATCATTTTTAAATTCAGTAAGCATAGGATTACCACACTAGTCCCGTGGGAATTTCTCAGTAGCTCTCTCTTCCTTTAAAGGAAATATTGAAGGCAAATTCTCTTTCAACAAATTGAGTGAGAAATTGCAGAATAAAAAAAAAAACGGGATTTTTTTCAGCCCCCTCTCCACAGTACTAATAGGTCATACTGTGCAAACCTCATACATCAGCCTCTTCTGGAGAGAACAAACCACAGAGTGTTTCCCTGGCATGTTTTCAGTTTGCTTATGGCACCCTATTCAACTATCAAACACTTGCACGTACCCCATATGTTAGTAAAATAATACTCGAGATTTTGTAATTCAGACTTCAGCAATGCACAGTGCAAGAATTGCCAGATGTGCAGGCTGGATTCAGAAGAGGCAGAGGAGCCCTAGTTGTTAACTTCCATCAGACGATGGAAAAAGCAGTGAAGTTCCAAAAGGAGAGAGAGAGAGAGAGAGAGAGAGAGAGAGAGAGAGAGAGAGAGAGAGAGAGAGAGAGAGAGAGAGAGAGAGAGAGATTTGTTTTCTCATATATACACACACACACACACACACACACACATATATATATATTTCGCTGATAAAGAAATAAAAGGAGACTAGTATAGATCTATTTCAAGCTATTTAGCTCTCATCAGCTAGCCATACCCTTACTTGGATTCAAACTTGGGCTGCCTGCATGTTAGGCAGTTGTATTAACCTCTGAGCCACAAGTTCTCCTCCCTTCATCAGCTTGAGCCAGGGGAGAGATTAAGTGTATTTCTATTGAGATATATATATAGTTATTAAAGTGATAGATGCCTCAGGCCATCTCCTCCACCTATTGCAGAATTTGTAGGACCATCAAGGAAAGAACAGGAAGGAAGGTGGTACAATTACATTGTTTAAACTGGAGAAAAGGTTAGGTACCATCCAGGGGTAGTATTCACTTACCTTCGCTACCGGTTCGCAAATGTGAGCGTGCACCTCTGCGCATGCACAGTGCCTTCCACGTATGCATAGAGCATCAAAAACATGAATAAATGGGATGTGATTACATCCGGGCGGGTGGGCGGAGCCTCCCGCAACCACCACTATCAGTTCGCCCGAACCGGATAGAGCTGGCTAAATACCACCACTTATCCCACATCACTTTGTTCATTTGACTTAGATGCATGACATATGAGAAATACTTGGGCTCGTAGAAATAGAAATTGATATTAAAATTGCTGGAAGAATCAATACCACATCAAAAACGTGAATAAATGGGAGTTGATTGCATCCGGGGGGTGGGCAGAGCTTCCCGTAGCCGCCCCTACCAGTTCGTCCAAACCAGATGGAACCAGCTGAATACCGCTACTGATACCATCACTTTGTTCATTTGACTTAGATGCACGACATATGAGAAATACTTGCACTTGTAGAAATAGAAATTGATATTAAAATTGCTGGAAGAATCAATACTGTAAAAATAAGACCTGTCTTATATTTTTTTGAACCCTGAAATAAGCGTTTGGCCTTATTGCCATGCGCTCAAAAGCCCGATTGGGCTTATTATCAGGCGATGTCTTATTTTGGGGAAAACAGGGTAGTCTCAGACATGATGTTGATATCATTTTGATGGCTAAATCAAGGAACACTTAAGGAATCTGATTGGACGTGAAAGAAAAAATTGAAAAGTCAGCTCATTTTTTTTAAAAAAAAAATTAAGGGCAATGCCAACCTAATGCAAAAAGATGGAGGAGAAGTAGTAGTAGCAGGCCTTATCTTCAAAATTCAACAAGGACGTTGATTGTAGTAGCCATTAAATAAAGTAATGTTTGCTCCCTTTGGAGAAGATACATACATATGGCCAAAACCATGGGTTTTTTTGCCACTTGTAACATAGGAATTTGAAAACTGGGATCATCAAAAGTTATGTTGGAGTAAATTGTTTTGAATATACTGCACAAAGAAGCAGTCATTCAGTTCCAGATGAAATAAAACCAGACTTCTCACGAGATATACAAACAGTGAAGCTAAAGCTTAAATATTTTGGATATCATACAAAGGTGGACCCCTCTCTACGTCTACAGTAGTAGCCAAAATTGTGGAAACCTTTTGGGAAAAGTGTATTTTCTAAAAATAACACCACTTTTTTTTGGGGGGGGGGAGTAGTACCATAAAATCATGTATCAGTGGAAAGATAATTTAATCAAGAATGTAAGGCAATAACTTTTATGAAGGATTTGCTATTAGAATAACAGTTACAGGATAAAGAAAAAAAGTGAAACACGTAGAAAAACGAGATATACAAAAATTATCACTATAGAAAAAATGAGATATACAAAAATTATCACATCAGTTAATACTTAGTTGGGTAACCTTTAGCATGAATTACGGCCTTACAACATCTTCCCATGGAGTGAACCAAGTCTTTTAATTCTGCAGCTGTTATAACGTGAAACCAAGATTGTATTAATTGGGTTTTATTGCTTCTGACTAACAAGTTTCTTTAGTCGGCTCCATAGATTTTCAATTGAGTTAAGGTCTGGGCTATTCCCAGGCCATTCCAGCAGTGGAATAGGATTATCTTGAAACTCCCCCAAAAAAGTGGTGTTATTAGCCATCAAACCTCAAAAATACACTTTTCCCAAAAGGTTTCCATAATTTTGGCCACTACTGTGTGTTTAGAAGTAAATAAGAAAGCATCGTAACAGTGGCTTCCACCATCTTTGAGGTTCATTCCACCCTTGCAAGGTATGAGAAATTCCAAACCAGTCCTGCTCCTCCCAAGTATCTATGGATCACGGCACTCTCACAACAGTGATTTGAGGAGATCCTTGCAAAAATTCATCTTCCTTTCCCCCCCAGAATGTTGTGTTTCTGAATGATTAGCTTCGGTTTATTCACTATGGTATTTCAGAAGTTGGTTGCTGCTCTTTTTGTTTTTAAAATCCTGAATGGGAGCAGTTTGTTGCGCCTTTGATTTTATTTGAAGAGCCTGCGGCTACCTTGTGCACAGATACACTAATAAAATTCTGCCAAAAAGCAAAAACGGGGAAAAAAGAAAATCTTGCATGCCTGGCTTGCTGTAGTAAATGAATCCTGATAAAGTCCCAAAAACTATAGATACCCTTCAGACAAGCTTTGTTTCACCAAGCTTTCCATCCCAACTGACTTGAGGGATGATATCTACTCTGGTTACTAGATACTGTATTTTTCGGATTATAAGAAACATTTTCCCCCCCTAAAAGAGGGTGAAAATTTGGGTGTGTCTTATACACCGAATGTAGCCCCACCCACCTGCCAGCCCCCATCCTTTGGCCTCTTCCTTCCAGCAATTTACCTCCTTCCAGCAAACAGCCCATTTCAGTTTCAGCTTCAGCACAGCCTGATTAACACAAGCAGCTGATTGTCGATTGGATCGGCCTCCCCACCATCAGCTGTTTCAGGCTGCAGGGATTGCCTATTGCTGCCTCCGCGCGCCCCATTTTTTGTCTCCGCTGTTTGCTGCAAGGAGGCAAATTGCTGGGAGGCAGAGGAAGATTTTTTTTTTATTTTTTTTTCCTAATCAAGCTGTGCTAAAAATGAAACTGAAACAGACTGTTTGCTGCAAGGAGGCAAATTGCTGTGAGGCAGATTTTTTTTCTTGTGCTAATCAGGCTGTGCTGAAAATGAAACAGGATGTTTGCTGTTTGCTGCAAGGAGGCAAATTGCTGGGAGTCAGAGGCAGATTTTTTTCCCCTGTTTTCTTCCCCAAAAAACATAGGTGCATCTTATATTCCAGAGATTGGGTACAGAGATTGTACATTGGTTTTTTTTTTTTTTTTTTACTGTAATCTTTCAGTTTTGAAGACACTCGGGATTGGGAGCACGTTATAAATAGAGTTCATAAATTAAATATTTTTTTAAAAAAAACACCTGGAGATAGCATAGGCGCAAAAAATCAGGCTTACGCATAAGTCCCAGTTCAAAAGATCTATTATTCAAGCCTATACACAAGAATGTAGTTAACTAACAGTCAACACCAAATTGGCATTGGATAAAGAGTGAATGGAATTCAAGGAGAGGGGGACTAGATTTGAATTGTTTGTGGACATACTGTATAGTGATTCTAGGCTAAGTCTTCTCTTGACTCTGCCTTCACCTGCTTTCTCCTACAGATATGATAATACATTTTTCTAGACAAGAAGAAAGGAGTCATCTATCAATGCATTTTTCCAAGAAAAAGATTTTTTTAAAAAAATTTCTCAGTCTATTCTGCATGCCTAGATTTCCTAGTGATCTCCAACCCATGTACTAATAATGCCAAGTGACTGTTGGCCCTTTGGGAGGCTGCATGGAGGCCTTACAAGGCCTTCAGGAGATGTCACAAAGAGCCAGTAACTGCTTTAGTCGGTTACGCCTCATCAGCAGTGGGAGGAAGAAGACAGGTTGAGATGAACCAAAAGCAGCTAATGCAGAAGCTCGTTAAAAATTGACTTAAATAAAGCCACTTGAACGGATGTGGTGGCTCAGTGGCTAAGATGCTGAGCTTTCCGATCGAAAGTTCAGCAGTTTGAATCCCTACCACATAAGGGGGTGAGCTCCTGTTACTTGTCCCAGCTTCTGCCAACGTAGCAGTTCGAAAGCACGTAAAAAATGCAAGTAGAAAAGTAGGGACCACCTTTGGTGGGAAGGGAACAGCGTTCCGTGCACTTTTGGCGTTTAGTCATGCCGGCCAAATGACCACGGAGACGTCTTTGGACAGTGCTGGCTCTTCAGCTTTGAAACGGAGATGAGCATTGCCCCCTAGAGTCGGGAACGTCTAGCACATATGTGCGAGGGGAACCTTTACCTTTACCTTTTTAAGGGCACTTAGTGAAGTGTGTTGGCCTATGATTGAAGCATTTGTCCTTGAGCATTAAGGCAGCCACCTCCTTGGAAAGACTCAACGTAGCTGTTCCAAAGTCCTTTCCCCAGTTATCTGCTTCTTTATATGCATGGAAAGGCACTACTGTTGTTGGGCTATCCTGAAGCAGAGCAGCTGTTCATGGACACACATCTATAGATAACCAGGAACAGCCTTTGACGCAGCTATGTTAACCTTCAGGAGGATGCGGCTATTTTAATATTCTCAAGAGAGAGGTTCCACACCGGCCAATACCCTCTGCAAAGTGTTTCTTGCAAATGGCTTGCCCTTGGAAAAGATTTTAAAAGGATCCTTTCATTCAATTCAAGCTAATCTATGCTTTCATTACTACAACAAGTTGCATTTAAAAAGCACCCGCTTCCTTTTTTAATACCTTCTAACTTTTAATTTTAATTTAAATTAAAAGACGCTTGCTCCTGGGGAGGAAAGCCATGGTAAAGCTAGACAGCATACTAAAAAGGAGAGACATCACCCTGCCAACAAAAGTGCATATAGTCAAGGCTATGGTTTTCCCAGTTGCAATGTATGGCTGTGAAAGTTGGACCATAAGAAAGGCTGAGCGCCAAAGAATTGAGGCCTTTGAACTCTGGTGCTGGAGAAGACTCCTGGGAGTCCCTTGGACCACAAGGTGATCAAACCAGTCAGTCCTAGAGGAGATCAACCCTGACTGCTCTTTAGAAGGCCAGATCCTGAAGATGAAACTCAAATACTTTGGCCACCTAATGAGAAGGAAGGACTCACTGGAGAAGAGCCTAATGCTGGGAACGATGGAGGGCAAAAGAAGAACGGGACAGACAGAGAACGAGGTGGCTGGATGGAGTCACTGAAGCAATTGGCATGAGTTTAGATGGACACCAGGGGATGGTAGAGGACAGGAAGGCCTGGAGGAACGTTGTCTATGGGGTCGCGATGGGTCGGACACGACTTCGCAACTAACAACAACAACAAAAACATAAAAACCAATGTCCAATCACCTCCATCCCACTTCTGTATTTTTAAAATACAGAACTTTCAATGCAGCTGTTTTTACTATTAAGCCAAGATAATCTTTTGGACTTCTGATTTCTCATTATGATTCCAATGAAGCACCTTCAATTATTGCCTCCTCCTCCTCTCAGAGTTATCCATTAAAACATTATCTGCAAGAAAGCACGCCCTGTCCCAAGGCTAAAAGCAAGCTTTATCACAGATTTCTGCATGAGAAACAACCCATTCGTTCCCTTCTTTGGAAAGGCTTTTGCTGAGCCAAAATCAGTGTGAGATTATCTTCCTTTTTTTATCAGAGAAAGCAAAGGGCAAGGGCTGCTTTTGGGGCGGGGGGGGAGGCAATAATGAAAAGCGTATAATCCAATAGAAATATTTTAATGCATTAATACCATTATGGGTTTAATTAAATGTCAAGAACAGTTAGGCCACTGCTTACGGTTGAATGCTACGGAGTGTGCGTGCAGCAACTCAAAGAAGAGATAAGTTGCTATGACATGCGTAGACGGTTGCATGGGGAATAGGTGCATTTTTGGCATAAAATCATATTAGCATCAAGTTCAAAGGGCCATATTCTTTTTAAAGGCGGAGGCGCGGATCTTTGGGAAGAACTGGGCTTAGCACGATATGTCCAGACAAGGGGTAAAATTCACTAACCTTCCCTACCGGTTCGCAAATGTGCGCACGTCATCCGCGCATGCCCAGAGGCTGAAAATCATCACAAACAAGCGACGTCTGTGCGGGTTGGCAGGGCTTTTCGCAGTCAGCCCTACTGTACGGCGCGATCCGGATAGAATCGGCTGAATTTCACCCCTGGTCCAGACCAGGGGTGGGTTCTACTTACCTTTACTACCAGTTTGCTCCGCTCGTGCACGCACCTTGTTTCTGCACATTCGCAGATCGCTGATGATGACATCCGGGGTGGTAGGTGGGGCCTCCCGCCGGTTTTACTAACAGTTCTACTACTGGTTCTTACGAACCGGTCTGAACCGGGGGCAACCCACCACTGGTCCAGACGTTCTTCTTAGACCAACTGAGGGGGGTCATTGCTCTCTTCATTCGAACATCTGTTTGCTTTCTTAGCCATCTACATTCAAGCCCTCACCTCACAGCTTGAAACAAATCAAATTGTGCCGTGCAAAGAAGTGGTGGCAGAGACTGTAGCATCAATCTGCCGATGAAGGAAAGCACATTATTGAATGCTCCCCTGCATATACGATCTGCCTGTATAAAGGAGCGGGGGGGAGGAAGGACCTTTTTGTATAGAACAAATCACCACTTTGGGGAAAAAAGCTGAAGCTATCCTTCTTGCAAATGTCGTGATTTTTATTTTGTAAGAAAGCTTAGAGGACCCTTGTGAGACTCGGGAGTCATTCCTGGAAATACAGATGAGGCCAAAGCTGGCTCTCTTTATTTAATTAAACATATTTTTCTTTTCTTTCTTTTTTTTCTCCCAGCAAGCATAATTTTTAATCATGAGAAGCCAGATGTCACATGGAACCTGATCCTGTTATGGGATGAATTGAGGGAGTTTTTCCCATCCGTTGGCTTTTTTTTTTTTTTTTTTTTTCATATCTCATGTTGTTGTCTCCAGTTTGGCTCCTGATCTCTAGTTTATGGAAATAGAGAAGTTTAATCTTCATTTTGTTTCTGTTTGAAGCCTGCCCAGAGGAGGAGAAGGAGGAAGGAGAAATGATAAAAACTTTGGATTGGATAGTAAATACTCTGGAGCAGGGGTCTCCAACCTCTCCAACCTTGGCAACTTGAAGACTTGTGGACTTCAACTCCCAGAGTTCCTCAGCCAGCAAACTCTTCAAGTTGCCAAGGTTGGAGACCACAGCTCTGGAGGACTAGAAAAGATAGCAGGGAGCAACTAAGCCAATTTGCTTTTTTTGGTAAATTGGTATTCTCCTGGTCACACCCAAAATGGTAACTGTTTAGTAATGAGCAAATACCCCTTCCACTACAGTCATTTTTTGAAGCACTTGTGATCTTTTTCCATGTGTCTAAGATCCCAAATTTTGAAGAGCTCTTTGTCATATTTTGAAAGGAGAAATAGCTCCTGGCGAGTATTCTCACCATATCGGTTTCTTCACTGGAAGCAATATATGGTCACTTCGTAGTAGTAGTAGTGTGCAAATTCTGCCTTTCTATTTGATATAGATATAGATATAGATATAGATATAGATATAGATATAGATATAGATATAGATATAGATATAGATATAAATATTGGACAGAGCAGGGTCTATAAGGATTTTCCCATCCCAAGCAGTGTCAATTTACAATCTGGAGCAAATGCAGATTTAGCCAAACTGGAAGCTGCAGGGTTCTGTGAGGACCACTAGATGGCCATGGAGAGATGAAAAATAACTCTTGGCTGCCATCTACTGATCATTGAAAGGAAAAGGCTTAGTTCTTTAAAATACCCATCCCTATATTTAAAGGAACAGGATATTCTGCACCCTATAGAGCCATGATGGTGAACCTATGGCACACATGCCAGAGGTGGCACTTAGAGCCCTCTCAAATGACACGTGCACCGTCGCCCCAGGTCAGATCTCGATGGCGTTTCTTTCGTGAGCTTCTGTTTCCCTGCAAACGATGAAACAGAAGCTCATGAAAGAAAAAGATCTTACCTCTTGCTGCGCTGCCGGTGTTGGGTTGCCCTGCCTCCTGCCAACCAGCTGATCTTCGGGTCTCTGATGCACATGCCCGCACCTTTCAGTTTGGACATGTGGGCCAGTGATGGGTTGCAACCAGTTCGGGTGAATCGGTAGTGACGGCAGTGAGAGGCTCCACCCACCCACCCAGACGTCATCAAAAACGCTCTTTGCATGTACGAAATGCCATGCGTGCGCAAAGCACATGCTCCCGTGCACTCCTGGTAGCACTGGAAATTGACACCCACTACTGATGCGGGCGCGCACAATTTGGGCACTCGGTGTCTAAAACGTTTGCCGCCACTGCTGTAGAGCCTAGCACTGGCTAGCTGTCCCCACTCCCACCCCCAAATGGATTTAAAATTTCTACCAAAAAGGGGGAGAGGAAGAAAACAGAACACACACACACACACCCCCGACCAAAAAAGATCCCCCTGAAAAACATACAAAATCTTGCCTCAGTGTGACTGCTCACAGGGTTTATTTTTATTTATTTATTTGTTTTAATTTATATACCGCACCTTCTCCAACAGGACTCAGGGCGGTGAATAGCCAGAATAAAACAGAACATACAAAATTTAAAAACAGTTTAAAAATAATTAAATATTTTTGGCCGCAATTTAAAACAACCCAATTAAAATCAATTAAATTTAACCAAAACTGTGGGAATAAGCCAGCCCGGCTAGAGGAAATAAATACGTTTTCAGAGCCCGACGAAAAGTCCGGAGGTCTGGTATTGTACATATCTCTGGGGGGAGGTTGTTCCAGAGGGCGGGCGCCGCCACAGAGAAGGCTCTCCCCCTGGGGGTCACCAGCCGACACTGTCTGGCAGTTGAACCAAGGTCTTAGAAATTATACTTTTTTGCTTATATAGGAGAAAGGAACCATGCAGTATAATTATGGGATATCTGGAAGTTGAAAGCCAGTTGGCCTGCTAACCTCCCGGGATGCTAGATCTCCTGTGATTGAAGCCATTCTGTGATTTCCTCATTGTAGCAAGAAGATTTAAAACCAATTGTGGTTTGTTTGTTTTTTTTCCCCCGTGCCCTAAAATTGTTCAGGATAATTGTTTGGGAAGCGGAGGAGGAGGAGGCACTGATATTAATCGTTAAAAAATGCTCCTTCTTGACAACGTTGTAAACATCCTGGCATATCATCACCACCTTCTGTGACATCTGTAGGTACCTTGGCTCATTCATTAATCTTCCTGACTCCTTCAGTTAAAATGGGACGGAAACCTTTAGCTGCCTCCGACCTCTTTCTTTTCCCCCTCTCCAGAAAGATTTTCCGTAAATTCCAATTAAAATGCATTTACTTGATGGGAAGGCAGAAAGGGGCAAGGTGAGGAGGCATGGTTGCTTTTGATCAATGGCATTTCTAAACATAATGACCAATTTATTTAGTCATAAATTATTTGTGACTCTCCGAGGGGGAGGGGGAGGGGCTTACCAAACTTGTACTTTTTAATAAAGCAGTTACTGGGGAGAGTCATCATGTTGAAGAAATGTTATCGTTTAGGATAGTGTTCTCGCCCAGCTACGGACCCAAAGAACGCAGCACACACACACTCTATACAAAGCTTATTTTACTCAAATAACTCAGTCTTTATCAACCAAAGGCTGTTAATAAACTGTCTTAACAGCCTACCAGAATTCTAAGATAAGGTAAATCAGAGTCTTACTAGAGTTGGCAGAAAGCCCAGAAACAATTTTGCAGAGAATCCAGACGCGAAGTAGAGTGAACTAAAGTTGTTCCCTACAACTTGCTGCAAGCGGCATTCCTCCTTAAATAGGCTAAGGGAGTGGCCAATTAGCCCCAGGCCTTACTCTCGAGGAGACCTCCTCCTGAGGAGCCACTCCTGCCTTTTGGCAGCTCTGCACACCCGGCTCCTCCTCTTCATCCTCTTCACTTAAAGGAGCTTCTGGAGGTTTGGAAGGCCCTGGCTGAATCCCTGCCTCTGGCACCACATCCTCTCCAGCCTCCTCACTGTCCGACTCGAGCGCTAGCTGCACAGACTGCTGGCGCAGCACCACACCAGCCTCCTCGTTGTCAGAATCAGCTACAATCTGCACAGGCCGCTGACGGGCCACAACAGAGAGGTGCAAAGCAACTGATGTGAAGAGCAGGCAGAGTTAGGAGGGCAGAGTTAAGCACGTCATCAGCTTAGAATCATTACATTCCCACAAACAATGTAAGTCCAATGAATTCCATTGACCTTTATCTGGCGCCAGTTTAATGTTGAACTTTAGTTGATTAAATTCTTGTGTATAGGCTTGTGCAATAATTCTTCAGACTGCAATTTAACTATAGTCCTGATCCTTTGCGCTGACATGAGGTGGATGGGAATGGACGGTAAAATATGAAATAGATTTTTACTCAGATACAAATAATTTGAATCAAAAATAACGGGAGACAGTGGTGCTCCTAAGAGTCGTATATTTTTAACTTTCTGGTTCAGTATATGCAACTAGTAATAGTGTTGTCACTATGGTGGGTGTTAACATAAATGAGATTTGGAGTTTTGCAACGTTCAGTTGTGCAAATCTTTCGATTCCTGCCCAAATAGAACTGTTGTGTCTCTCTTAGGAATCCCTGCCAACCATAAATGCAAGGCAAGTTCTGCTTTCCAAATAGCCTTCATTAGTTAGACTGCTGGTAGACATCTCCCAAGAAGTTAGAGGCTCACAACTTTTGGATGAGCAAAGAAGGCCAACTAATGACTCGCTTAAGGGTCATAGATGTTTTTGAAGAGGGTGAAGGTTAGAAGGCAAACCACTTCTGTTCCAACTCTTAAACCTCCACTTTACCTCTAAACCAAGATGGAACCTGTTAAGGAATTGGCAGAGCAACCCTAGAGTAGCAAGGATGTGCATATGAAAGCAACTGAGAGCAGTTGCGAATAAACAGCCAACACACAGATACACTGAGTTGTGTTTACTTTTTAGGAAGTAGTAATAAGCCACAGTCCAATAAACAGTCCAGGTCATACACAGATAAAGCAGTAGATAGTAAAACAATAGTCCAGGGATATTCCAATAACAAAGTCTTCTTACCAGTCGTTGTAGTCATACACAATAAATGGTTGCAAACAGTAGCAAACACAGCAAAGAGCAGTAAATATCAGCAAAGAGCAATAATGGTCAGCAGAGAGAAACAAACCATGTTTCAAGCTACCTTTTAAGGACATTGGCTACAGAGCTAACCAATCAGGACACAGTATGATGCAATACAGCAATACAGTCTTACACTATATTGAGGGTTTATATATTGCCAACCCAACAAGTTAGGTAATTATCATTTCCTAACAGAACCAATTTCAACCTTTTTGCCATTGAGTTTTGGAGTGCTAGTAGACCACAGCAATATACAAATAGCTTGTTCCTGACCCTGAGTTAGATTCTGTCTGTTTCTGCAAGGTCAGGAGAAGTCTTTCCATGATCCACCTAGCAAGAGTGGAAGTAGAACTAACCAGGTAAATCAGATATCCTTGGTACAAGTAGTTGCTAATCAGAAAAGGGTTTTCTACCAATAGCTTCTAGGGCATAATTGGAGAGCATCGCGCTTCCCTTTTGTGTCATCAAGACGAAACATATTAATCACTGAATATGTACAGTAATACATGGTATTAATCACTGAATATGTACAACCTGGAGGACAGAAAGGGGAAGGGGTAACATGATTGAAACCTTTAAGTATATTAAGGTTGTGAATAAGGTTCTAGAAGGCAGTATTTTCAGTATTTAAAAAGATCAAGAACAGGGGATATAACCTCAAACTGATAGCAATAGCACTTACACTTATATACCGCTTCATAGGGCTTTTACAGCCCTCTCTAAGCAGTTTACAGTGTTAGCCTATTGCCCCCCCCCCAATAATCCGGGTCCTCATTTTACCGACCTCTGAAGGATGGAAGGCTGAGTCAACCTTGAGCCTGGTGAGATTCGAACTGCCAAATTGCAGGCAGCCGGCAGGCAGCAGAAGTAGCCTGCAGTACTGCATTCCAACCACTGCGTCACAGCGGCTCTTAGGAGGGAAGTTCAAAAGTCATGTTAGAAAGTATGACTTCACAGACGGAGTAGTGGAAGCTCGGAATGAATTTCCAGCAGAGGTAGTGGATTAAATTGTCAATTATGGAGTTTTAAACATGCTTGGGGATAAGCACATGTCCATCCTGTCAGAGTGTTTACAGCGTGACTACTAGTTTGAGACAACCCAGGAGCAAAATGCAGGACACAGAAGTTTGTTTTACAAACAGTGGTTTATATACAAGATTTCTATATACATACATACACGTGGTAGGCACATACCAGGCAAGCAATCAATCTTCAACTCTACACAGAGAACTACAGTGCAGATAGAACACGACGAGGAGAGAGATACACGAGAGAGAGAGAGAGAGAGAGAGACGCCCGCTCATTGCCTCCCTTATATAGACAGCTTCTTAAAGTGGCAATAACCCTGCGGACTCATCCTCAGTCCATCATCCTGGTCCACAGCCTTACAGCGGCTGGTCAGCTTTAAATCCTCATCACCCTGACACTCCTCCCATTTAAAACTGAACAGCCGGATGCTTTAACATATTCATGATGCGTTCTATTTCTATTTACAAAATTTAATATTACATTTTTCTCCAATTTTTTTTTAAAGTAAATATAAATAAAATATAAAAATAAATAAATAAACTCAGGGTTGACCCAATGGAACACTAGGTCTTTTTCTGCCATCAGCTTTTGTATGTTTCTAATCATATATAAGAAATAAGCTAAGGACAGCCGTCAGCACTTCCCCCTTTCGACAAACATATATGATATTCGCTCTTCCCGCTTTTCTGAGAGTTTGACACATTTCCCTAAAGATTTTTCACTCCTGTATCTCCAGGAGAAAGCTCTTTTTTGCCAATCAGGCGAATCACACACACACTCTCTCTCTCTCTCTCTCTTAGATCAATGGAGGCTTTTTTTTTAACGCATGGGAAGCACTTATGCGCCCACTAATTGAAAGAAAACCAAGATTTGCTTTCAAATAGACTGCCACGAAGACGGGGGGCGAGGGGGTTGTGTGCATTAGACTTCCTTTGTGTGTTCGGTGATCCTAACGCACGCCAAACAGAAAGTCGTGGGATCGGTGCTAAGTCGCCCTAGGTAAATTTGACATGTAACGTGGGGAGGTGGAAATGTGGAAAGTTCTTGACTGGGTAGCCAGTCCTGTTAATCTAGACATTTCGGGCTAATTATCCAACTTGGTTTAAAGTCGCTTTCTATGAGAAATGGTATTTCTTTCATGAAGAGGACTGTTAATTAAAGGAGTCAACTCTTGTTAAAGACACGTCTGTGGCCCTGCTGGTGCCGAACAGATCGTGTGACATGAAAACGATGCTCAAATCTTGATCCCCAAAGGCACACGCAACGAAGATGTAGCTTTCATATTAACAAGGGTGTACAATCTACAGCCTGCATGGATGCATTGCTGAATCTTTTGTCCGCAATATTGGTTATTATTTTTCTCCTCCCCTCCTCCCCTGTCCCTTGTTGCGCTGTTTTGAAATATAGAAACGATGCCTGAAAGAGGGGAAAAAAATTAGAGTAGAACAAGGATGATAAGGGCGGGTTTTGTGCAGTGCCTCTTTGTAAATCAGCACATAAACTGGTCTGCGCCTGTTGCCTTGGGTATTTTATTGTCTCGACTCCAAAACATTCTGTGAATGGTAATTGTACTTTCTGTTGTAACGACAACTAGGGGGGAATTTCGAGAGCTCTTTCGAAGCGGACAAAGGTGTGGGGACGATTGTCGTCGCAAAACCCTTGGACGCAGAGCAGAGGTCGATGTACAACATGACAGTGGAAGTCACCGATGGAACCAATGTAGCCAGCACTCAGGTAGCATCTATTATCACGTCTGTCCCAATTTGCACCTAAAAGTTATTAAAATGAACCTCTCGTTCATGAATCCCTTGCTCTTGTTCTACTGAAGGGAATCTCTTAATCGGTTAATTCATGTATTTGTTTCTTGCATGCAGTTATTACATGTATATATTGTACCAATCAAGAATGGGGCAGTGGCCTAGAGGTGGAGCCCTCACCTCACAATCAGGAGGCTGTGAGTTCGATCCTAGGTAGAGGCAGATATTTCTCTCTCTGGGCACAATGAAAATATATCTGCTGGGGAAAAAAACCTCCGCATTGGCAACAGGAAGGGCATCTGGCCAGTAAACACTCAGTTCCATTTAGTTGCCCAGACTCCACCCCGCAAGGGATTATAGGGTGGTTAAAAGAGGATGATGATGATTGTACCAATAAAGGAGAATATTTGTAGCTCAGGGTTGAAATGAGGGATCCTTGGTGGTCTCTGAGCTTGGTTGTTTTCTTGCAGATATTTCATTACCCAACTAGGTAACATCATAGCACTGATGATGTTAGCTAGTTCGGTAATGAAACGTTTGCAAGAAAACAACCAAACTCAGAGAATGCCAAGGACCCCACAATCCTGTGTTCCTCCATTCTCCATTCACATCCAGTTAAAAAATACCTAAAATTTCTGGCCAGCTGATTTTGGGCTTAACTTTCTGAAGACCATCTGTGAATTCCATAGAATCTGTAGAATCCTTGTTTTGTTGATTTTCCCCTCCAATGGATTCAAAACCACACCAGTGAAGGGATTAGTCATTTCTTGATGAGCCTGAACAGTATCTCCTTCCCCATCCCAGCAACGGAGTCTTTTGCTGTTTACGCTCAAATGCACCTGCAATTTTTTTTTTTTTTTTATTATCTTTGGTGATGCTTGCCAAATGAGTAGCAGTTTTAAAAGAGAGAGAGAGAGAGAGATCCAATAATTCTGTAGGTTTGCAAAGCCGTAAATTCTCCTCCCGTGGCATTCTGAATACGAGCCACCAAGCCGCTGAGCTCCAATTTGTAGAATGAAACTACATATATAGGTATAATTGGATAGCGCTTGCTGGTGCTTTTCTTTCATGCCCTGGCAGTGTGTTGGCTCTGCTGTCAAAGGAGGCAAAAGATGTTGTCAAAATGCCAGAAAATGTTTTCCTCCCGGAGTGTGGTCAATGAGGTTGATCTGGGAAACTTTCAGTTTCTGTAATGAGATGGCTGCCACTCAATAACAGGTTTGGATTTTCTTTCCTGCGTTAAAAACTGTGACGATTTCCTTTTCCCATTCTGAGCCCTCTGTATGTGGTCCATTACGGCTGTAGTAAAGGGAGTCCAGTAACGGTGGGTTTACAATTCACACAAGGGTTAAGTTACTTGTGTATTAGCTTCGATGGCAGCTAACCAAAAAAAAAAAAAACTTAAGGGACCTGAACTAAGGCTTCGTCAGTTCAGGGTTCGGTAAATTCTCAGCCGTTTGGGGCTAGCAAAATGTGGGATTAAAAAACCGGATCCAAGTGGACTCCCCAAAGCAACTGCTTTAACAGATTTAATAGATTAACAGAGTTGGAAGGGACCTTGTAGGTCATCTAGTCCAAACTCCTGCCCAAGTGGGAGACCCTATACCATTTCTGACAAATGGCAGTCCAATCTCTTCTTGAACACCTCCAGTGATGAAGCTCCCACAACTTCCGAAGACAAGCTGTTCCATTGGTTGATTGTTCTCACTGTCAGAAAATTTCTCCTTATTTCTAGGTTGAATCTCTCCTTGATCAGGTTCCATTCCTTGTCTGGCCTTGGAAAATAGCTTGACCCCTTCCTCTCTGTGGCAGCCCCTCAAATATTGGAACACCGCTATCATATCTCCCCTGGTCCTTCTCTTCACTAGACTAGCCATGCCGCGTTCCTGCAACTGTTCTTCATATGTTTTAGCCTCCAGTCCCCTAATCATCATTGTTGCTCTTCTCTGCACTTTTTCTAGAGTCTCAACATCTTTTTTGTAATGTGGTGACCAAAACTGGATGCCGTATTCTAGGTGTGATCTTACTAAGGCTTTACAGAGTGGCACCTCACTTGATCTTGATTGTGTCCCTCTGTTAATGCAACTTGACCAGTTTCCATGCAGGAATTGGGTATGTCTAGTTTAATGAAAAGAAGGACTAGGGGAGACATGATAGCAGTGTTCCAATATCTCAGGGATTGCCACAAAGAAGAGGGAGTCAAGCTATTCTCCAAAGCACCTGAGGGCAGGACAAGAAGCAATGGGTGGAAACTAATCAAGGAGAGAAGCAACCTAGAGCTAAGAACAAATGTCCTGACAGTTAGAACAATTAATCAGTGGAACAACTTGCCTGCAGAAGTTGTGAATGCTCCAACACTGGAAGTTTTTAAGAAGAGATTGGATAACCATTTGTCTGAAGTGGTGTAGGGTTTCCTGCCTAAGCAGGGGGTTGGACTAGAAGACCTCCAAGGTCCCTTCCCACTCTGTTATTCTATTCCATCCATTATTCCTTCTCTCGGCTTCAGGTAACTTGGAAAATAGCTTGACCCCTTCCTCTCTGTGGCAGCCCCTCAAATATTGGAACCCTGCTATCATGTCTCCCCTGGTCCTTCTCTTCACTAGACTAGCCATGCCCAGTTCCTGCAACCATTCTTCATATGTTATAGCCTCCAGTCCAGGGGTGGGTTCTACTTACCTTTACTACCAGTTCCCAACGGGATTGCATGCACTCGCTTGCTTTGCTCATGCGCAGAAGCTTCTGTGCATGCGCAGATCGCCGATGACAACATCCAGGGCAGTGGGCGGGGCCTCCTGCCGGTTTTACTATCGGTTCTTGCGAACCAGTCCGAACCGGGGGCAACCCACCACTGCTCCAATCCGCTAATCATCCTGGTTGCTCTTCTCTGCACTTTTTCTAGAGTCTCAACATCTTTTTTATAGTGTGGTGACCAAAACTGGATGCAGTATTCTCCGGGTGCATGATTTGTCCTGATCGGCTCTCAATCTCTTGGAGAATGGAAAACTACTAGTCAGGCTTTCATGCCGGCCAAGTTCCCTTTTGAAAGCCTCTTTGCAAAGACTTGAAGCCAAACAGTGGTTAGCGGTAGTCATGGAGAGAACGTTAATTCATTGTCTGAGAATGAGGATGAAGGAACCTGTCAGGTTGATTAACCTCAACAAAGGTTGACCCAGACGCCAAGCAAGAAGAGGCTTTGCCTACATCCTCTGTTTAATTCTTCACTTCTTTTAGTCATCTGGCAGCTTGCAATATGTTTGTATTAATCTTTTCCCCATCTGAAAAATTTGGGAAACGGAGCAGCTCTCCCGCTTAAATTAACTCACGGATTGTGAACACAGTGGTGCATTCACAGGCGACATTTAAATTATGCCTCTTTCCAGCCTCATAACATTCTCCTTCTTGTACTCGAGGGGAACAATTCATAAGCCACTGGTTATATGACGTGTCTCAGCCCCCGAACTGTGGTGAACACAAACCGTGGCTTACGCAAGCCGTCTTTACAAACCGCTATTTGAAATGGGCTTGTTTTCGATTAATCGGAGTCCGCAGTTTGAATTCGCAAACAAGTCACCGCGAACAGTGAAAGTTTATGTGGTTTTTCTGCCATTTTTGCAAGAAAGAAAAAGAAACATGCTTACTTCAGGGCTCATTAATATCCGTGATAAACACACATGATCTAGCTCAGGGACGTCAAACTCAATTTCATTGAGGGCCGCATCAGGGTTGTGTTTGACCTCGGGGAACCGGGGTGGGCGTGGCCAGGGTGGGCGTGGGTAGGGTATGCGTGGCCAGCTCGACATCACTCGTGTGAGGGGCACCTGTGGTGGCCAAATACTAAGGCAGGACTTCCCTCAGACCCTCCTTCACTCTCATTATCCTTCCTTCCTTCCTTCCTTCCTTCCTTCCTTCCTTCCTTCCTTCCATCCTTCTTTTTCCTTCCCTCTTCATTCTTCTTCCTTCTCCTCTTTCCTTCTTTTTCCTTCCTTGCTCTCTTCCCATCTTTCCTTCTTTTCCTTTGTCTTTCCTCTTTCCCTTTCTCCTTTCCTGTCCCTTCTTGCATGCTCAAATACAAAAGGGGAAACATTTCTCCTTTTGTTTTGTTTTTAGTTTGTTTTGCTAGCCCTCTGCCAGCGAAAACGGAGCTCGAGGAGGCTGTGCATAGGCCCCCCCCCAGGCCCCATTTTCAACTACGTGGGCCTCCCGCAGCCCTCTGCCAGCGAAAATGGAGCTCGGGGGCTGGCAGAGTCCCCTCTGATTGGTCCCATGGGCCAGATCCAGGGGTGAAATTCAGCAGGTTCTGACAGGTTCTGGAGAACCAGTAGCGGAAATTTTGAGTAGTTTGGAGAACCAGCAAATACCACCTCTGGCTGGCCCCAGGGTGGGGTGGGAATGGAGATTTTGCAATATCCTTCCCCCAGGAGTGGGGAGGGAATGGAGGTTTTGCAGTATCCTTCCCCTGCCACGCCCATCAAGTCACAGAACCAATAGTAAAAAAAAACTGAATTCTACCACTAGCCAGATCTAAGCCTTGAATTTGATGCCCCTGATCTTGCTAGACTGTCCAGTGAAGAAGTTTCTTGGATGAGAAGCAAAACATCTTCCAAGAAAAATCAGAAAGTCCAGTTGCCTCTTTTTTAAAAAGCGCCTCTGGTCTCTTTTTTTGTATCATTTCTAATCATACGGCAGAACCTCAGAGACATGGAATATAAAACTGCAGGCAAATGAATTCATTATCCAAACCACTCACTGCTTATGGGGTACCGTTTTAGTACAGTCTGATCTTAACCACCTTGCAATTCGCCAATAAAATAGATATGCCAGATACAGTTATTTTTGATTACTTGATTTATTACCAGCTTTTCTCAAGCATGAAAACTTGTCGTGGGTCTCACATTCACAGAGCATTTGTTAATATGAATAGAATTATAAAAGTATTATCAAAAATAAATTGGCTTGCCTAGAGCCGGGACGCCTGGCTGGGATTTCTTTTTCTAGGCTTCTTAAAGTCAGATCCAACTGTCTTAATTGATTGTTATGGCTCTTTTGCTGCTACTGGTCTATCTCTTAAAGTTTATAGGGCACTCCCCGCCCCCTTTAAGATTTGTGTGATTTTATTTTATTTTATTTTTTAATTTGATTTATATGCCGCCCTTCTCCGGAGACTCAGGGCGGCTTACAATGCGCTCACAATGCACTAAGCAATAGCCTTCATCCTTTTGTATATTTATACAAAGTCAGCTTATTGCCCCCACAACTGGATCCTCAATTTACCTACCTTAGAAAGGATGGAAGGCTGAGTCAACCTTGAGCCTGGCGAGATTCGAACCTGCAGTAATTGCAGGCAGCTGGTCTTAATAACAGGGTGCTTTAGACCACTGTACTACCAAGGCTCTTGGTGATGTGACAAGTAGGACAATAGCAGCAGAATAGAATTCTTTATTGGCCAAGTGTGATTGGACAACACAAGGAATTTGTCTTAGGTGTATATATTCTCAATGTACATAAGGAAAATAAAATACATTCATCAAGAATAAAAAGATACAACACTTAGTGATAATCAAGGTTACTAATAAGCTATCAAATCATACTAGGAAACAAATAAGAACAATATAATTGAAAGATGCAAGCAACATGGATATAGTAATAAGTGGGAAGAGATCGGGGTGAAATGCTCCCGGTTGGGACCGGATCACCCAATCCAGTAGCGATGGCGGCGGGTGGTTCGGAGAACTGGTAGCAAAAATCCCTCCCCCCACCCCCACATACCCAGCTGAGCCGTGCTATCATCAGAGGCTTTTTTTTAAAAAAAAGCATTTTTTCTACAAGCTCTTTGGCTGAAAAAATGCTTTGAAAAGTAAAAAAAAAAAAAAAGCCTCTGATGATGGCGCAGCTCAGCTGGAATCATCAGAGGCTTTTAAAAACATTTTTTTTACAACCTCTTCGGCCGAAGAGTTGTAGAAAAAATGCTTTTAAAAGACTTTGACGATCCCAGCTGAGTTGCCTGATTGTCAGAGGCTTTTAAAAGCATTTTTTTTACAACTTCTTCAGCCAAAGAGGTTGTAGAAAAAATGTTTTTAAAAGAAGAAAAAACCTCTGATGATCAGGCAACTCAGCTGGGATCGTCAGAGCCTTTTAAAAGCATTTTTTTTACAACCTCTTCGGCGGAAGAGGTTGTAGAAAAAATGGTTTTAAAAGTAAAAAAAAAAAAAGTTAGCTACGCCCACTCAGTCACATTACCCCCCACCAAGCTACATCCACAGAACCAGTAGTAACAAATTTTACATTTCACCACTGAAAGACATAGATACTAGTAAGGAAGAGAAGAATAATAGTAATACAGTCTTATTAAATTATTTGACAGTGTTGAGGGAATTATTTGTTAAGCAGAGTGATGGCATTCGGGGAAAAACTGTTCTTGTGTCTAGTTGTTCTGGTGTGCAGTGCCCTATAGCATCTTTTTGAGGGTAGGAGTTGAAACAATTTATGTCCAGGATGCGAGGGGTCTGTAGATATTTTCACAGCCCTCTTTTTGACTCGTGCAGTATGCAGGTCCTCAATGGAAGGCAGGTTGGTAGCCATTGTTTTTTCTGCAGTTCTAGTTATCCTCTGAAGTCTGTGTCTGTCTTGTTGGGTTGCAGAGCCAAACCAGATAGAGGTGCAGATGACAGACTCAATAATTCCTCTGTAAAACTGGATCAACAGCTCTTTGGGCAGTTTGAGCTAAGATTTGTGTGATGTGACAAGTAGGACAACAGCAGCAGCCAATATATACTTGCAGGCTCTCACTCTTTCCCCTATATAGATTGTCAAGCCATTTACAGCAATATGTCATCAGATTAAAAATATAGCTGAGATATCGCTGACTTTATTTCTGAATCCACCTCCTGACCCAAACAAGGCAAGGTTTCCGAAGTTACAGTTACTCAAAGGGAAGCATCGTCTAACATACAGTTCATACCTGTATAAACCTAACCAACACAGAACAGACCTGATGGCCAGGAACAGCAATTCCCTCCTGCAGAAAAATAGCCTTAGGATAAGTTATATTATTAGGACCTAGAGGGGTAAAAAAATAATAATAATGGGAATAAAATTGCTGGAATGTCACAAACGTGGTTGGCTTGAATTGTCAAGTTCGTTAGCGGTGGTTGCTGTCTCCTACTTTTCCTTGGGCAACAAAATTCAGAACGGTGTGTTCCTGCATATGGTTTGTGTAAATGGTGTTCTCAGCATTTTTCCTCCTGATACCTCTTTCAAAAACCCAAGGAGAAACAGTTATTATTTTTTCTTCCAGTGAGAGGAATGAGAGGGAAACCCCTAAAACATGGGTTTTTGCAAAAAAAAAAGAAAGAAAGAAAGAAAGAAAGAAAAGAAAAGAAAAGAAAAGAAAAGAAAAGAAAAGAAAAGAAAAGAAAAGAAAAGAAAAGAAAAGAAAAGAAAAGAAACCACTAACAGGAAGGAACATGGGTTTTTGCAAAAAAATAAAAAAACCCACTAACAGGAAGGAAAAGGAACCAGGTTCTCGATGAGAAAAATCAAGTTGTCTTCCTCTTCTTCTTCCTCTTCTTCCTCCTCTTCTTGTTCTTCCTCTTCCTCCTCTTCTTCTTCCTCTTCCTTTTCTTCCTCTTCTTCTTCTACTTCTTCTTCCTCTTCCTTTTCTTCTTCCTCTTCTTCTTCTTCTTCTTCTTCTTCCTCCTCCTCCTCTTCATCTTCCTCTTCCTTTTCTTCTTCTTCTACTTCTACTTCTTCCTCCTCTTCTTCTACTTCTTCTTCCTCCTCCTCCTCTTCTTCTTCCTCTCCCTTTTCTTCTTCTTCTGCTTCTACTTCTTCTTCCTCCTCCTCTTCTTCTTCCTCTTCCTTTCCTCCTCTTCTTCTTCTACTTCTTCTTCCTCTTCTTCTTCTACTTCTTCTTCCTCTTCTTCTTCTACTACTTCTTCCTCCTCTTCTTCTTCCTCCTCCTCTTTTTCCTCCTCTTCTTCCTCTTCTACTTCTTCTTGCTCTTCCTTTTCTTCTTCTTCTACTTCTTCTTCCTCTTCTTCCTCCTCTTCATCTTCTTTTCTTCCCCTTCTTCTCCTTCTACTCCACCCCCTCCTCCTCCTCCTCCTCCTCCTTTCATTATAAACAGGTAATCCTCAACTTACAACCACATTTGGGATGAGAATATCAGTTGCTAACCAAAGGCAGTTGTTAAGTGAATCGTACCGGATTTTTACAGCTATTAACTGAATTTACTGACATTGTTGACTGAATTGTGTGGTGGTTACACGAATCTGTCTCCCCTGTTGATTTTACTTGTTGGAAGTTGGCTGAGAAGGACACAAATGGCAGACATATGACCCTGGGACATTGTAACCATCATAAATTCATGCCTGTTACCAAACATCTGAATTTTATCCAATATTTGGACAAGAAACAATCCAAACATATACTGTATATTGGAGATTTCCTTTTCCTTTACATGAATAACTGTAAAATACAAGAAGAAAATTCAAAAGGATGTGAAAAACGCCACTCAAAAAAGGTAAAAAAAGAAATAAAAGTTTAGTTGCAGTGGCTTCCATTGTAAGCTTCACGTGTGATATTAAATATTCCCTCTTTCTTTCTGCTGAAAGTTATTTTCTGTTCTAAGGGAGACGTTTTCCCCGTTCCCCTGTGATTTTAAGAAGCAGTCTATGCCATAGCTGAGCAGCTGCTGTTCATTCTTTTCTCTTTTTTTGCATAAACCATGATATTTGGGCTCACAAATCCTTCGGCAACTTATAGTCTGCAGCTGCTGGTATATTGGGGACACGTGTGTCCATGACAAGGTGCCAACTAAAAGCGAAGCCCACTACATACAGAAAGGGGCTGTATTCAATGTTTAACTCCATATTCCTCTGCTCTGGGTTTCTCTGGGGGAGGGAAATCCAGTGGTGAAATGCAGCTGGTTCTATCTGGCTTAGACGAACTGGTAGCGCCGGCGACGGGAGGCTCCGCCCACTCGCCTGGGTGTCATCACGTCCATTTTTGATTCTCAGCACATTCACAGAAGGTTCTGCGCATGCGTGGAGGAGGCACAAGCATAGCAAGTGCCCGCGTGTGCTCACATTTGCAAACCGGTAGCGAAGGTAAGTGGATTTCACCCCTGGGAAAATCCGTACCTCCTTGAAAACGCAGAGGGGAAGAGAACTTATTATGGAAACACAAGCTGAAATCTCTAACATTGTTCTCAATTTCAGGGTATAACATTACACTTCAGTTATTTTTCTTAGTAAGCAGTCATAAGCAAAGAAGGTCAGTTCGAGCATTATAGATTTTGCAGGATTTATTTAACAGATCTAGGTATCAGTTCTTTACATTCCCCCAACCTTAGGAAACAACTCCTCCCTAAGGCTACCTCAGCTTCTTCAGTAACATATAACCGTAGCGTAGAGTTTTATTACGGCTGCCTTCTAGACTGTTCCCAAGATGGATCTTTCCAGATGATGGAGGAGAGGGTCAGTTGTGGGTGTATTTTCTGGTAAAACGTTCAACAGATGTCATGAAATGTTGCTAATGTCGTGGAAAGCTAATGTTTCATGTTTCTTGGGGAACTATTTTCATAAAATATTGCTGTAATAGTTCATACAGGTAGTCCCTGACTTACAACCATTCGTTTAGTGATCGTTCGAAGTTACTGTGGCCCTGAAAATCGTGACTCATAACCGTTTTTCACACTTACAACCGATGCAGAAGGGTCCCATGATCAAAATTTGGGCTCTTGGCAACTGGCATGTATTGATGACGGTTGCAATGTCCCAGGGTCATGTGATCACTTTTTGCAACCTTCTGATAAGCAGAGTCAATGGGAGAAGGCAGATTCACAGATTAACAACCGTGTTACTAACTTAACAACGGAGTTATTCACTTACCAACTGGGGCAGGAGTCTGCAACCTTAAACACTCAAAGAGCCATTTGGAACCATTTCCCACTGAAAAGAAAACACCGGGAGCCACAAAGACTCGGTGGGCGTGGCCAACTCAACATCACTCACTTTCACCAGTCACATGACACCCCCCAGCCACGCCTACCCAGTTGGTCATTAGGGCAGAGAAACCGGTTGCTAAAAAACAATGGGAACCACAAAACCCTTTTGACATCTCTCTCTCTCCCTCTCTCCCTCCCCGCCTCCTCCCTCTCTCTCCCCCCCTCTCTCTGTATCTCTCTATGTCTCTCTTTCCCCCCCCCCCCACCTTTCTCTGTATCTCTCTGTCTCTGCCCCGGCCGCTTCTCCATCCCCCGCCATCGCCCTTATCTTCTCAGGCCAGGCAAGGAGTGACTGGGAGGGGAGAGCGAGGGCTTGGGCCAGCCAGTGGTGGGATCATCCAACAGGGAGCCACAGCAGAGGGCCCAAAGAGCCGCATGGAGCTCCGGAGCTGCAGGTTGCAGACACTAGGGCAAGAAAGGTCATGAAATGATGCAAAACTCATTTAACAACCTTCTTGCTCAGCAATAGAAATTTTGGGCTCAAATGTGATTGTAAGTCAAGGATTACCTGGATATAGTTTCTTAAATAGCAATCCTACTATTCTTTATACATGTCCATTGCGGGGAATTGAGTACATACGTCTCACCAGCCAGAGCCTGCTGGTTTGTTCTACTAGAGAAATCCTTCATGTTTCCCTAATAATTCAATAAAAGAGAAAATGCCCTAAAAGCTTTTCAAAAGACGGGGGGCGGGGGGGGGGATTGAAGAAATGTTTGTGGGTGGACTGTGATGCTGTCCTAATTGTATAGTTTAAGTGCATGAATGTCTCTCCTATAGCGTGTTATATGTTGATTTTTCCAATTATCTGTCTGCTTCTTGATTTCCACTCTTAAATTAAATCCCAGAAGAAAACACTAGCAGAAAACTGCTCCTGTGGAGATTCTCCAGTCACCATTAAGTCCTACTCCTCAGAAACGTTTGGGGAATTTCTACTTCATAGGAATTCATTCATCCATCCAGTTTCTTTGTTCACAGTTAGATGGAGAATGTTAAAAGCAAGGCCTTAGTGGTTTTTTATCTGGTTTTACCCAGAAAACATCAGAAATGATGGTCTTACGTATGACTTATTGAGCCAAAGGATTGAAAATGGTCTGTTCGGTTTAACCCTTTTGTTTAATTAATGAAATCTGAGGCTACAGCATCTTCAACGGATCCTTGTTCAGCCTTTTTATGAAGGTTTCCACTCCAGAAGAAAAGGAGAGATCCCTACCCCTCTAAGTCAGAATGTCAGGGTTCCAAGTAATACATCCATAATAAACAGCCCCGAGGCATGTAGGTTCCTCAAAGAATTGGTTTATTGGACATATCATATTGGTGTAAGCTGGTGAGAACCAACTCTTAATATCCCCACGGTTTTCACCTAATTAAAAATAAAAGTTTCCCCCTTTTCCCAGTTAATCAGTCACACGGTCCAATCAAGGTCCCATTTGGTTGCCTGGCAACATCACTCCTCCTCTCCCCGGCCACCTGTGGGAATGGCCTTGGTTCCCAGGAGAAAGTATTTTGTTTTGGCTACGAAACCCTTCTATCTCTATTCCTCTCTCCCTATCCCTCAGTTCCAGTCTGGCAACACTGAAGTCTCAAAATGACCTCGGCCAGGTCAGCTTCAGGATTGACACAGAAATGGCTCAGCAAATGTCTCTCAAGTTCCTGCGTACTTTTAATTTTTATTTTCTATCTTTTAAAGCTCTGTCAACCATGGTCTAAAACAGGGGTGTCGAACTGGCGTGGCCCGTGGGCTAGATGCGTCATGTGCAGGCCATGCCCACCCAGCCCCGCGAAGGGAAAAAACATCATGTGGGGGCAATTTGACGCCGCAGGTTTGACACGCCTAAAACAATTCCGTGTCTTCCTGCTATTTTGAGATATAAAATCATAGGATAACCAAACACCCTCTAAAGAGGATTAACATTTGATGTAAATCTAACCTAACGTAAGCCTATAAAATTGAATCTTGCTTTCAAGTCTTTCCCTTTTCTGATTGACTAATCCCCTTTCAGCAGTGGTGAAATCCAAATTTTTTACTACCAGTTCTGTGGGCGTGGCTTGGTGGACGTGGTGTGGCTTGGTGGGCATGGCAGGGGAAGGATACTGCAGAATCTCCATTCCCACCCCACTCTGGGGACAGCCAGAGGTGGTATTTGCCGGTTCTCCAAACTACTCAAAAGTTCCACTACCGGTTCTCCGAACTACTCAAAATTTCTGCTACCGGTTCGTCAGAACCTGCTGGATTTCACCCCTGCCTTTCAGATATTTGAAGAATAATACCACATCCATCACCAGTTGTCTTTTCTTTAGGCTGTAAACATACACATCTTCCCATAGAAGCAATGCAATACCTTTTTTTTTTTTTTTTTGGAAGAAGGAATAGAAGATGTGGATAGTGAGGGGTTCAATGGACAGTTATGTCTATGGAGATTCTCAGTCATCCAGGCCATGGTTGTCCCAAAGGTGCTTTTTCACAAGGCAATTGGACTTCCTTTGTTTTGCTTGAAGATGTTTAGCTTCTCATCCGAAACGTCTTCAAGGAAAAAAAAGAAAGTCCAGTGGCCTTTCGAAAAATAGCACCTTTGGGAATGGACAGTTATGTTCAGTTTTGACTTTAGATAACTATGAAATGACTTTCACACATGCATCCAAAGCATTCAATCTAATAATTATCTACTAGTCTTATGCAATCATATCTCCAAGATCCAATCTTTGTCGGTTATAATCTTTTATTTGTTTATTAGACTTTTAACTTGCTTTTATTGCTTTATAAGTAACCCAAGGCAATGAAAATACCTAATACTCTTCCCCATTCTATTTTCCCATCAACAACAACAACCTTGTGACAGTGGTGGGTTCCTCCCGGTTCCGCCGAGCCGGAGCGGTGACGATATGATGTCACCAAACCGGTTCTGCCCCCCCGCCCCCCCTGTGTTATTCTTACCTTTTATTTGGCCCCACCCCCTGCCTCCTGAGTCCCAGCTGATCGGCTATAAGGAAAAAGCTATTTAAACTTTTGCTGCGGGGCTTCAAAGGGCCACCCTACAGCTGATCAGTGTTAAAAGAAAACAAATGAGTAGACCGGTGCCTGCAAAAATAAATGGGTAGACCAGTGCCTGCAAAAATAAATGGGTAGACCAGTGCCTGCAAAAATAAATAGGTAGACCGGTACAGCTCTGCAAGCAGTTAAAAGCCTGGTAGACCAGTACCTCTGCTAAATCCTAAAGAATTGTCACATGACCATCAAGCCACACCCATAAAATAAGCCACGCCCACAGAACAGGTAGTAAAAAAATGTAGAAGCCACCCCTGCCTTGTGAGGTGGGTTGGGCTGGAAGGGAGGTGCTGGCCCAAAGTCATCTGGCTGGCTTTCATGCCTAAAGTGGGACTAGAACTTACTGTCTCCTGGTAATTGGCCAAGGTCACCCAATCTTGTTTCATCCTAAGGCGGGACTAGAATTCATAGTCTGCTGGTGATTGGCCCAAGGTCACCCAGTCAACATTCATGCCTAATATAAGTCTAGAACTCACAACCTCCTGGTGATACTCTTCCAACCTTTTGGGCTCACGCTGCAGCCTATTTTCAGGGAATTTCTCTCTACTGGAATATATGCTTTGTGCTATTCTATGAGTCATATTTATATGATGCCTTCCTATTGGTTGATTGATGTGCTGATTGGCTGTTGTTTCTTTGTGCTGCCAAAACCTCGGTTCCTAAGGATTTGATAAGTTGGTGGTAAATCAGCATTCCTGCTGACTGGCAAGAGGCCTGTTTCTCTGGCTATTTTTGTACCTGCACAGCCAACAATCTTAGTAGCTGTAAAATTGAATGTTATGTCCAAATAATCATACGTCCTTTTGGCAAGAGTTGGTAGATGTATAAATCTTGTTCTTCTCCCCCCCCTCTTTTTGATACTTAACTAAAGGTATTAATCAAAGTTTTGGACAACAACGATAACGGTCCAGAATTTTCCCACCCAAACTACGATGTGATGATTTCTGAGGACATCATGCCCGACACCGAGATCCTTCAAGTAGAAGCCATGGACAGAGATGAGAAGCACAAGCTCAGCTACATCATTCACAGCAGCCTTGATTCTATCAGCATGAGAAAATTCAGGATGGATCCCAACACAGGCGTCCTCTATACCGCTGAGCGTTTAGATCATGAAGCTCAAGATAAGCACATCCTCAACATAATGGTAAGCGGAGAATATTAAGCTGTACTCTCCCCCAACACAATTGCCAGCTTTTAATAGGCCCGTGCTATAGTCTTCCTGATAAGCAAAACGGCTTTAGATTTGGTTAAGGAGGCAATAATTAGGTTTTTTTTTTTATTTCCTCCCTTCCACGGCAATGCATTTATTCGCCGTGGAGGCTTTGTGAGGTTTAATACGAAAGGAGGAATTTTTTATCTTGCAAAATGCTTGTACCATCTTGAAGCCGAACATGTTGGAAACATCATCATCTCCTAGTGTCGGGGCCCTTTTATCGGCGGTAACTTTATTTTAAAGTGTATTCTTCGGAATCTGAACATTCTTTGGGAAAGCTGTTAACAAAGCGATTGTCGCTTTTCTTGCTGTGCTCAGCTCTTAAAAGTCAAACGGTCCACTTTATTGCAGATTTCTGCCAGGTTTTCGAAAAGGCAGAAGATAACTGATTTTGCTGGTGCCTAAATTACATGGTAGAAATTGTCCCACTGTGAAGTGTGTGCCGAGTGTTAATGGAACAATAACTGGGTTTTTTTCCCCCCCAAAGATGATTTTTAAGAATTTCCACACTCGTGTTGAATTTCCACATCTCGGGTGCCAAAAGCCCTAAGCAAGGTTATTAGCATCATTGGAATTGGATTCACTGTAGTGACTAAAAGACAACTGCCAATTACAATTTCCCATACAGGTAGTCCTCAACTTACAACCAGCTGTTTAGTATCTGTTCGAAGTTAACAACGACACTGAAAAAAATTTGACTTAGGATCATTTTTCAAACTTATGACCGTTGCAGCATCTCCATAGTCACTTGATTTATATTTGGATGCTTGACAAGTGACTCACATTTATGACCCGGAGTCGTGTGATCCCTTTTTGCGATCTTTTGTGACCGTCTAACAATCATGTTACTAACTTAACAACCACAGTGATCCACTTAACAGTTGTGGCAAGAAAGATCGTAAAATCGGGCAAAACTCACTCAACAACTGTCTCGCTTAGCAACAGAAATGTTGGGCTCAGTTGTGGTCGTAAGTCGAGGACTACTGGGGTGGTGATGTGTGAAGATATTCTCAGAAATCGATCGAGCACCTTGAAGTGGCCAGCTATTAGATGCTGCAACTGTTGTCCACCATCACTTATTTTGTAGGATGAGGAGTAATAATAATCTTTCTGGGCGCAATCATACAACACTTCTCAAACTAGGAGGCCAGCTCACGGGACTAACTATTTATTTATTTATTCATTTATTCATTTATTCATTTATTCATTTATTCATTTATTCATTTATTTTTTATTTATTTATTTATTTATTTATTTATTTATTTATTTATTTATTTATTTATTTATTTATTTATTTATTTATTTATTTATTTTATATGCCGCCCTTCTCCGGAGACTCAGGGCGGCTTACAATGCGTTAAGCAATAGCCTTCATACTTTTGTATATTTTTGTACAAAGTCAGCTTATTGCCCCCACAAACCGGGTCCTCAATTTACCCACCTTAGAAAGGATGGAAGGCTGAGTCGACCTTGAGCCTGGTGAGAATTGAACTCGCAGTAATTGCAGGCAGCTGGATGTTAAATGCTGCCTTAGTAGGAGGCATTAGCCTTCTATGCCACTCAGGCTCCTCATGTATTCTCATGTATCCGGAGCTCTTCAGTCTGCAACAGACATGTTTAACAGAATAACAGAGTTGGAAGGGACCTTGGAGGTCTTCTAGTCCAACCCCCTGCTCAGAGAAGAAAACCCTACACCATTTCAGACAAACGGTTATCCAATCTCTTCTTAAAAACCTCCAGTGTTGGAGCATTTACAACTTCTGGAGGCAGGTTGTTCCACTGGTTAATGGTTCTGTCAGGAAATTTATTCTTAGTTCTAGGTTGCTTCTCTCCTTGATTAGTTTCCATCCATTGCTTCTTGTCCTGCCTTCAGGTGCTTTGGAGAATAGCTTGACTCCCTCTTCTTTGGAGTAGCCGCTTAGATATTGAAACACTGCTATCATGTCACCCCTAGTCTTTCTTTTCACTAGACTGGACTTACCCAGTTCCTGCAACCGTTCTTCATATGTTTTAGCCTCCAGTCCCCTAATCATCTTTGTTGCTCTTCTCTGCACTCTTTCCAGAGTTTCAACCAGGGTTGAAATCCAGCAGGTTCTGGAGAACCAGTAGCAGAAATTTTGAATAGTTTGGAGAACTGGCAAATACCACATCTGGCTGGCCCCAGAGTGGGATGGGAATGGAGATTTTGCAGTATCCTTCCCCTGGAGTGGGGTGGGAATGGAGATTTTGCAGTATCCTTCCCCTGCCACGTCCACCAAGCCATGCCCACAGAACTGGTAGTAAAAAAATTTGAATTTCACCACTGGTCTCAACATCTTTTTTATATCGTGGCGACCAAAACTAGATGCAGCATTCCAAGTGTGGTCTTATACCAAGGCATTATAAAGTATAAAATAGTGATAGCACTTAGACTTATATACCGCTTTGCAGTGCTTTTACAGCCCTCTCTAAGTGGTTTACACAGTGAGCCTATTGCCCCCAACAATCTGGGTCCTCATTTTATCCACCTCGGAAAGATGGAAGGCTGAGTCAACCTTGAGCTGGTGAGACTCCAACTGCCGAATTGCTGGCAGCCGGCAGTCAGCAGAAGTAGCTTGCAGTACTGCATTCTAACCACAAGGGTCCTATGATTTACAAATGCCCTGGAGCACATCAATAACGCTTAAGAAAAACAAAAGAAGCAGACTTAAAAACTACTCCACGTTCCAACTGGGCACAAGGGTGACAAATATTTCTCACTTGCCCTACTGAAGAGATTATTTCCTCTTTCCTCCAGGTTCGAGACCAGGAGTTTCCTTATCGACGTAACTTGGCGAGGATCATTGTAAACGTGGAGGATTCCAATGATCACAGTCCTTACTTCACCAGCCCTCTGTACGAAGCCTCTGTGTTTGAATCGGCTGCCGTCGGATCTGCAGTTTTGCAGGTCACTGCCCTGGACAAAGATAAAGGAGAGAACGCAGAGTTGATGTACACCATTGAAGCAGGTTAGCAAGCCAAGAATTAAATAACCTCTAAGTGTTTTGTTTTGTTTTTTTGCTTCATTTTTTTTATTTTATAACATACAACCCTCTAAGACTTTTTTATGCTCAAGAGCAGGGGTGTCAAACTCAAAGTCCACGGGGTGCTTAGATCTGACCCATGGGGCCACCCTTAGAACAGCGAAGAACCGGCCTGCAATTTATTTATTTATTTATTTATTTAATTTATATACCACCCTTCTCCCGAAGGACTCAGGGCGGTGAACAGCCATAATAAAAAAAACGTACAAAAATAGAATTTAAAAGCAGATTAAAATAATTAAATCATAGGCCGAATTTAAAACTCTCATTTTAAAACCAATTTTTAAAACCCCATTAAAACCAAATTAAAATCATTTATCCCATCAGAGCGGCTTGCAATGCCTCTGGCCACAAAAATAGAGCTCGGGAGGGCCACTTGCGGCTCTCGCAAGCTCCATTTTCGCTGGCAGAAGGTTGCAGGAGGCCGACACAGCCGGAAACGGAACTCAGGAGGCCGTCGCAACTGGAAACGGAACTCAGGAGGCCGTTTTCGCTGGCAGAGCGCTCGGGCCGCCACAGGTGCCCCCGACACAAGTGATATCAAGCTAGCCACACCCCACCCTGGCCATACCCACCCCGGCCCCCCAAAGTCAAACACAACCCTGATGCGGCCCTCAATGAAATCGAGTTTGACACCCCTGCTCAAGAGTTTCATGTACGTGATTTAAGGCAATTGTTTTAACTGCAGTTTAAAATTTGAAGACATGTAATCTCAAAAGAAGGTAGGTGTGGTCAGTTCCCATAGAAATCAAACCTAATTAGCCCTAATAATGAGCTCATTGGCTTTTATCTATTTTGCCTTCCAGACAGGCAGCTTTATTAAGCAGCTGCCTTTATTTGCCTTCTGATGCATATTATCCTTGTAAAAATTGTTCACGTTATTTTTTTTTTGTTGTGGATACGGTTGCCTTTCTAAAGCTAATTTGCTAAGAAATACACCATCTGGAATGCAACGGGATTTCAGATTAAACTATTTTATGAGCCACTTCTGAGATGGTAGATCCCGACTTGCTTCTAAAGCAGCAGATAAAGAAATGGTCAGCATTGGATCAAGGCTTTTATTTATTTAGAAATCTTGACACAAACGGACAATCTTCTCTGCCCTTTGGATTCATAAACCCATCCACATTGGACGGACAGACAGACAGAGACATATATATTGTGCAGGGATGGTACTCACTTACCTTCGCTACCGGTTCGCAAATGGAAGCACATATGCCATCTCCGCGCATGCGCAGAGCCTTCCGCGTGTGCGCAGAGCCTTCCGCGCATGTGCAGAGCATCAAAAATATGACATAATGACATCCAGGTGGGCGGACCTTCCCGCAGCCGCCGCTACGGGTTCGCCCGAACAGATAGAACCAGCTGAATACCAGCACTGATATTATGCATGTCTGTGATGATTCCTCGGACATTTTATGGCTGTTTTGGTAACTTTGGGTCTTAGAGGGAATCCCCATTGGAGAATGGACTTAGAACTATGATCGGGTGGCATGGAATTCTTTTTATTTGGTACTGCAGGTAGTGACTTAAAACAGCTCATTTAGTGACCATTCCAAGTTAACAACAGCACTGAAAAGTGACTTGCAACCATTTTTCACACTTACAAGTGTTGCAGCATTCTCATGTTCATGTTTAGTTTAGTTTAGTTTAGTTTATTGGATTTATATACCGCCCTACTCCCGAAGGACTCAGGGCGGTGAACAGCCACAAAATAAAATACATATATACAAAATTTAAAAGCTGAATAAAACCGAATTAAACAGTTTGGCCCCAGACAGAATTAAAACACCCCAATAATTTAAAAACAAATTAAAATTTACGTTTTAAAAGGAAAAGGGGAAAAAATGAAGATTAGGCCAGGCCAGCCTAATGTGATCAAAATTCAGAGTCTGACTCACATTTACGACATTTGCACTGTCCCCAGGTCATAGGGTCAACTTTTGTGACCTTCTGACAAGCAATGTCAATGGAGAAGCCAGATTCACTTAACAACCATGTTACTGACTTAACCGCTGCAGTGAGTCACTAAACAACTGCAGCAAGAAAGTTCCTAAAATGGAGCAAAACTCACTTAACCGCTGTCTCAGTTACCGTGTTTCCCCGAAAATAAGACTGTGTCTTATATTTTTTTGAACCCGGAAATAAGTGTTTGGCCTTATTTTCGGGGAGGTCTTATTATTTTGGGGCGCGTGGAGTAAGACAGGGCTCCTCTTGCTGTCATACCTGATTTCCAGCTCTGTGTTTAAATATTTTCAGGGAGGGCTTATTTTGGGGGGAGGCTTATTTTAGCACATGTGGTCAAAAGCCCAATTGGACTTATTATCAGGGGATGTCTTATTTTTGGGGAAACAGGGTAGCAACAAAAAATTTGGGCTCAATTGTGGTTGTAAGTTGAGGACTGCTTGTATTAAATCAGGGGTGTCAAACTCAAGGCCCACGGGCCAGAAGCGGGCCGCAGGGTGCCTAAATCTGACCCATGGGGCCGCCTTGAAAATAGCAAAAGACTGGCCCGCGGTGCCTCTGGCAGCCAAAACAGGGCGTGGGGGGGGCGTGCGCAGCAGTGGTGGTATTCAAATCCCAGCGCTACCAGTTCGCTATCGGTAGCACATAGTGCTTCTGCGCATGCGCAGAGCATTTTGGGGGATGTCTGGGTGGGTAGGCGGAGCCCCCCACCGCCACCATTACCGATTCGCCCAAACCAGGGCGAACTGGGAGCAACACATCCCTGGTCCACAGACCCCCACGTGGCCTGTTTTGGCCGGCAAAGTGCTGCAGGGGGCCGTCCAAGCCGAAAACGTGCCTCATGCATCTCCCACCCACGCCCCATTTTGGCCAGTAAAGTGTTGCAGGAGGCATCCGTCCTGTGTCCCCCTCTCCCCCAACCCCACCGGCCGGCCCACAGAGGAGAACTACAATGCTGATCCGGCCCGCGAAGAAATCCAGTTTGAGACCCCTCTGTTAGATAATCCCAGGTTGAGCAGCTACTACATTCCAAAGTTCATTAAAGGCATTTTTTTTTAAGATCAATTTACAAAGCACAGGAGACGGGAGCTAAGCAAGCAGGGAATGTTTTATCATTTCCTACCTGGTACTTCCATCCGTTAAGTTTCTTCCTCCAAGCAATTGGTCCTGTGTTGTATATATTTCCCAGGCAGTTTGGAGAAAAGCAGTCAGTACGGCTGGACTAGGGACGAAAGAGAATTTCCCTAAATATACTCCTGGGGGTGATTTGGGTCTTTGCTAGTTGTTCCATGGTGATGAATTAAGTGTATCTAACTTTCTCACTTGAAAAAAAAAATTTTTTTTTTGCAATGGATATGTTTACTTTTCTCGGTAAATGTGGTGTCCAAGGGGATCTATTCTATTTTTATTAACTTCTTAAAGGTTTGGTGCAATACAGTGATATTACTCTGGGCTCTCTGAAAAAATAGAGACTTCTTTCCTGGGGATTTCTTGAAACAAACATATAAAGACTTTGTTCTGAAGAGCTAAAGTAACTAAGTAATCTTCATGGGACAGTTATTAGGTAAACCCACAGCTGGCTTCAAAATCAGCACTCACCGAAGATTCATCCAGCTCAGCTCTACTGCGCACACGCACCTCCTGCCAGCCACCTGATTTTTGGGATGCGCGGAGCGCATGCAGGAGACATGTGCAGGGAGGATTGCGGGGAGGTGGGGGTCACATGTATGGGGGACGGGCAGTGGGTGGAGTGGTGTGCCTGTTTTGGGGCCCAGGAGGCTGCAGGGAGGCCTGCTAGGCCCAAAACAGGCCGTGGCGGGTGCAGCCCGCCGCCGCCTCGGCCCATTTTTGGCCCGGGAGGCTGCAGGGAGGCCTGCTAGGCCCAAAACGAGGCATAGGGTGGTCGTGCGTGCATGCGTAGGGAGGCAGGGAGAGCATGGGGTGCCGTGTCCGCAGGCATTGCATTATGGGTGCCGGCACGCACACATGTTGTCACACACCCATGTGCGCTGTTTCGGCACACAATGAGAAAAAGGTTAGCCATCACTGGTTTAGACATTTCTTTCAAAAGGAAACAAAGAACTAGAACAGCCCCTACCTTGATCTGCAATCCCGGGGATGGGGGGTTGGAATTGCCCTCTTATCCCTTGAGAGGGGTCTCCCACCCCCGCTGCTTTGCAGCTGAGCACTTTGTAGCCCCACGACTTGCTCATCTCTGTGGTGAATGGACAAAGCGATGCCATGGCATCGGTTCAGCAGGATAGAAAGAAAAAATAAAACGCTTCTAATAATGAAGGAGGGGAGGCGTAGGACGGCAGCCAGGAAGTGGGACGGTGTGAAGCTTTCCTGCAGCACAATTGTGCAGAAGCTTGAAACCTTTTAATGAGACTTTATCTCTCCATGACTATCACCGGTTCCTTTTTTCATCCCACTCTCTGCCAGCAATTTGAAGCTTCAAGCCTCGGCTTCAGATAAAAATGTGAATTCCCACTGTTTCATTATCCACAGATGCTCCCGGATGCGCTGTAATATAGCTTTTGGAGGCCGCCATTTCTCTGATCCATGAATGAATCTGAAGAGAGGATGTTAATTTTAACGGATGTGTTCAGGCTATAGGCATGGGCTTTTTATTTTTATTTTTTTTTATTTTACTTCCCAGGGCATTCAGTTAACATGAACACTGCACTGGATAATAGAAACCAATAATTTCACACTTAATAACCTCCGAGAGTCCCCATCTTTTATAAACGCCTGAGTCTGTGGGGAGGCTCAAACGTCTCATCTGAGAAATACTATAGACCAGTGATGGCTAACCCTTTTGCCATCGCGTGCCAAAAGCAGGGGGAGCGCGGGGGGGTCGCACATATGCGTGCTCACACCTATAATTCTATGCGCCCCACCCCCCGTGCATGTGTGTGTGAGACCACCCTGAGCTCCCCCTGCTTTTGGCACGCGATGGCACGGTAGCCCCGTTTTTTGCTCTCCCCAGGCTCCAAAGCTGGAAACGACCCATTTGCCGAATTCCAGTGGGACTGGAAGGCCCATTTTTTGCTCTCCCCAGGCTCCAGAGCCTCTCCAGGAGCCCGGGGAGGGCGAAAACGGCCTTCCCCACTCTCCCCAGGCCCTCTGGAGTCAGGAAACAGCCTGTTTCCCAACTTCTGGTGGGCCCAGAAGGCCTGAAAATCAGCTGGCCAGTGCGCGCATGCGCCCCGGAGCTGAGCTCGCGTGCCCACTGATATGGCTACGTGTGCCACCTGTGGCACGCATGCCATAGGTTCGCCATCATGGCTATAGACACTCAGTACACTAGTCCCATTGACTAGGTCAGTGATGGCTAACCTTTTCCGGACCGAGTGTCCAAAGTGTGCGAGCGCACGAATGTGTGCACATGCACCCAAACCCCCAAAATGCAATGTGTGCGCTGCCCCATCGCATGCACCCTGCCAACATGCATGTGTGTGGTCCCCGTGCGTGCACCCCACCCCGTGCATTCGTGCATGGCCCTGCCGCATGTGCCCCGCCCCTGAGCATGCACCTCGCCCCCCACATGCCCCACCCTCCACGCATGCGTGCGCACCCCCCCACAAGCCCCGCCCACGGCACAGACCCGATGAACAGCTAGCGGAGCTGAACAGGGGTGACGGCTCGCGTGCCCACAGAGAGGGCACTGTGTGCCACCTCTGGCACGGGTGCCATATATTCGCCATCACGGGACTAGGTGGATCATACATTTTCCCTTTGAATGGAATCCATTGTTAACGCTTTTTAATTTATAATCCAAAGGTAATGCCTTTGAGAGGGATATAGAGGACTAATTTGCTGTAATGGCATCTGGGAATGATTGTAGAGGACAAGAGGAAGAGCTACAGTAGAGACAATGTATTGATAATATGTTAGTTCAGAATAACAGAGTTGGAAGGGATCTTGGAGGTCTTCTAGTCCAACCCCTTGATCAAGCTGGAGACCCTATACCATTGCTGTATAGTGGCTGTACAGTCTCTTCTTAAGAGCCTCTCTGATGGAGCACCCACAGCTTCTGAAGGCAAGCTGTTCCATTGGTTTAGTCTTCTCACTGTTAGGAAATGTATCCTTCATTCTAGGTTGCTTCTCTTCTTGATTAGTTTCCATCCATTGTTTCTTGTTTTGCTTTCTGGTGCTTTGGGAAATAAGTTGACCTTATTTCCAAGATCCCTCTCACAGTTACTCTACTGCTGAGCTAGGTTTCACCTAATCTGTACCTTTATATTTGATTTTTCTTGCCTAAGTTTAAAACATTAACTTTTCTCTACATTTAAATTTCATGTCAATTAAAAAATAATAATTGAAAAGAGGAGGGGTGGTAAAAGTCTCCCAGAAGAGACTCTCTAGTTTTCAGTAGAGTGAAAATGAGAGACAGGAGGGGTGAAGGAAGGAAGGAAGGAAGGAAGGAAAGAGGGAAGGAAGGAAGGAAAGAGGAAGAGAAGGAAGGAAGGAAGGAAAGAGGGAGAGAGGGAAGGAGGGAGGGAGGGAAGATGGAGGAAAGGAAGGAAAGAAGGAAGGAAAGAAAGAGGGAGGGGAAGGAAGGAGAGAGGGAAGGAAGGAAGAGAAGGAAGGAAGGAAAGAGGGAGAGAGGGAAGGATGGAGGGAGGGAAGGGAGGGAAGGAAGGAAAGAAAGAGGGAGGGGAAGGAAGGAAGGAAGGAAGGAAAGTGGGAAGGAAAGAAGACTTGGGAAACAGAAAAAAAGCCTCCTGCTCACATGTCAGTATTTATATCCTAAATCCTAAATATGAATTGTTAGTATCAGATACTAACATTGTTAGTATCAGAGAGAACAAAAGAGTTATAACGAGTCAAATGTTCCTTTTCATCAAAGCTACTTTTTATGCTTGAATAGCTAAAGAGACAGAAAAACTGCAAGGTTCAGGTCACGCCAGAAACTTGACACAAGCCGTTCCATCAAAATGGATCATGGTCTGCACCAACAATGCACAAAAGCATGACGAGACTGCACACACACACACACACACACACACACACACACACACACACACACACACAGGGCAGACCAGCCAGCATAACCTCTTTTGTATTTACAAATGCACACTCAAGTCTCCATTTAAAGAAAAAAAAGGGGGGGGCATGAGATGAAAAGAAAAGGCAGTCCAGAGAATGCAAGATAAAGGAAATAATTCTAAAAACCAAACCAAAGGAATGACCAAAAAGAAATAACTCTACAACCATCCCAAATAAGAACGGGCCAAGCAGAAAATTTTTGAAGGAGAAAAGAGCTGCTAATAATAGTACTGTATTTTTATGATGGGTTGCTGAGTTGAGCTGCGATTCTGGTTTCTTTGTTCCATTGACTGAGAAGCTTTCAAAGTGCCTTTGAAGATAGAGATGGTCACTGCATATGGAAAGCATCCTGAATCTCAGTATCAACAAAGCAACAAAGATGATTAGGAGACTGGAGGATAAAACATATAAAGAACGGTTGCAAGGAACTGGGTATGTCTAGTTTAATGAAAAGAAGGACTAGGAGTGACATGATAGCAGTGTTCCAATATCTCAGGGGTTGCCACAAAGAAGAGAGAGTCAAGCTCTCCTCCAAAGCATCTGAAACAGGGGTGCTATTCAGCAGGTTCTGACAGGTTCTAGAGAACCCTTAGCGGAAATTTTGAGTCGTTCGGAGAACCAGCAAATACCACCTCTGGCTGGCCCCAGAGTGGGATGGGAATGGAGATTTTGCAATATCCTTCCCCCAGGAGTGGGGAGAGAATGGGGATTTTGCAGTATCTTTCCCCTGGAGTGGGGAGGGAATGGGGATTTTGCAGTATCCCTCCCCTGCCACACCCACCAAGCCATGTCCACACCACACCCATCAAGCCACACCCACAGAACCAGTAGTAAAAAAATATTGAATTCCACCACTGATCTGAAGGCAGGAGAAGAAGCATTAGATGGAAACTAATCAAGAAGAGAACCAACCTAAAATTAAGGAGAAATTTCCTGACAGTTAGAACAATTAATCAGTAGAACAACTTGCCTACAGAAGCTTTAAATGCTCCAACACTGGAAGTTTTGAAGAAAAGATTGGACAGCTATTTATCTGAAATGGTATATGGTTTCCTGCTTGAGCAGGTAGTTGCAGTAGAAAACCTCCAATCTTACCAGCTTTGCTGTTGTGGGCCACTTATCTGAGATCCTGCTTCCCCACTGTAATTTTACCAAAAATGTTCCAAACATTCATTTGTTTGTTCGTTCATTCATTCGTTAGATTTTTATATTGCCTTTATTAATTTACAGCTAATTCAACACGGTGAACATGCCTATAATATTCTTCCTCCTATTTTCTCCACAACAACCCTGTGATGTAAGTTGGGCTGAGAAAGAGTGGCCAGCCCAAAGTCACCCAGCAAAACTAGAATTCACTGTCTCCTGGTTTCTTGGCCACCATCTTAATTACTAACACCAAAGTATCTGAATAAGAGTGACGGGCTTTTTAATTTCCTTCTGTAAATCTCCCAAAATGAGCTTTTCTCTACACAAAATAGTTCAGGCCCATACTTTTCTATTTCCTGCCCCAAATCTTTTTCATTTTCCGTATTTTTCGGAGTATAAGACGCACCCTAGTTTTTGGGGAGGAAAATAAGAAAAAAACTGATTGGCAGATAGATCTGCCTCCCGGAATACCCCCAATCAGCTTTTTCCAGAGGGGAATTTTAGCAACAGATTCTTTGGTTGTGAGCTCTGTGCCTTGCTTTTTTTTTTTTTTTTTTTTTTGCTTTTTTCCTGCCTCTGAAAGCCTCTGAAACAGAGCTTCAGAATAAAAGCCTCTGAAGCTCTGTTTGGGGGCTTTTTTTCTGAAGCTTCGTTTCTGATGCTTTTTTCAGCCTCTGAACCCTCCGTTTGAGAAGCTGGGCGGGGCTACATTCGGAGTATAAGACGCACCCAGATTTTCACCCACTTTTTTGGAGGAAAAAGGTGCGTTTTATACTCTGAAAAATACGGTAATTCCTGCATTCAGCAATGGACTTTTTCTACATCTCTTCCCTATTTTTTAAAAAAAATGTGTATTCCGTGATTAATAAACTTCGAAAGCTCAGTTGCTTTCAGAATAAAGTCCATTATATAAAAGATGTACAGAAAATTCGAAATAAAGGAAATGGGTTGTGAATTGGTAGCTTACCAATTTAAGGATTGGATGGGTTCGGTTTGGTTTTATGGATCACACATACTTTTCTCCTAATGTGATGTCACTAGGCGCCAGTGGTGAAATCCTTCATGGTTTGCCACCGGTTTGCTGCCCGCGCATGTGTGGTACGTTTCAAATGTGCCCTGTGTGCGTGCATGCCCAGCGTGCGCCAAATGCACACTGCACATGCACACTGCATGCCAAACGCACACTGCATGCAGAAAAAGGAGGCTTAAGAAGATAAATAGAACAGCGAGGGAGGGAACAGCTGTGCCGCACGATTTAGATTAGCTAGAAAGCAAGATTTCCTGCTTTCTAACTAATATAAATCGTGCGGCATAGCTGATCGTCGGAAATACCAGTTCACGAACTGGTAGCTTGTTTTAACTACCGGTTCACCTGAACCGGTAGCTTTTATTACTACCAGTTCGCCCGAACTGGTGCGAACCGGTAGCATTTCACCCCTGCTAAGTGCCTATTGAATGTTCTTCAGTCTCTGATATTATAGTTTGACTTTTTTTCTCTTATGTTTAAATTTCACATTTAATTCATTTTTCCTGTTTCATTCTTTCAGGGAATACTGGAAACACATTCAGGATTGAACCAATTCTAGGCATCATCACCGTGCTGAAAGAACCAGACCTGACCACCATGAACCAGTTTGTGCTATCCGTTAAAGCGGCCGACCAGGGTTCTCCCCCGTTGTCAGCTACTGCCATTGTCCGCATATCTGTGACGATGTCGGACAACTCCCACCCCAAATTCACGCACAAGGAATGGCAAGCTGAAATCAATGAAAATGTTGATTTTGGGACTTCGGTTATCCAAGTCTCGGCAATCAGTCAGTCTACATTAGTGTACGAAGTCAAAGATGGCAATGTAGACGGAGCCTTCGTGATCAACCCTTATTCTGGAGTCATCACGAGCCAGAAGTCTCTTGATTATGAGCACACTTCCTCTTACCAGCTTGTAGTGCAAGCCACAAACATGGCAGGGATGGCATCAAATGCCACTGTAAACATCCAGATAGTTGATGAAAATGACAACCCGCCTGTTTTTCTTTTTTCTCAATACTTGGGCAGCATCAGTGAAGCCGCACCTGTAAATAGCATTGTCCGGAGCGTGGGAAACAATCCACTTGTGATACGAGCCACGGATGCCGATAGTAATCAAAATGCACTGCTCGTCTACCAGATTGTGGAGTCAACTGCCAAGAATTATTTTACAGTAGACTCTAGTACAGGTGCGATTAGAACGATTGCTGATTTGGATCACGAAACCATCGCTCATTTCTACTTCCACGTTCACGTTCGAGATAGCGGCAATCCCCAGCTTACTGCAGAAAGTCCCGTGGAAGTTACCATTGATGTAACGGATGTCAATGATAATCCTCCAGTGTTCAGCCAGGCAATGTTTGAAACCATCTTGCTTCTACCGACTTACGTGGGAGTGGAGGTTCTTCAAGTCAAAGCCGTGGACCCAGATTTAGAAGTCCCCTCTGAACTGACTTACAGCCTGATTGAAGGGAACACAGAATATTTTCTCGTTGATCCAATTTCTGGGGTGCTGACCATAAAAAACAACAGCCTTTCCAAAGACCATTACATGCTGATCGTGAAAGTGTCCGATGGGAAATTTTACAGTAGTGCTATAGTGACAATAATGGTCAAGGAAGCCATGGATAGCGGTCTTCACTTCACTCAGAGCCATTATTCTACATCAATCTTGGAGAACAGCACCAACGTCACCAAGGTAGCGGTGGTCAATGCGATTGGAAACCGTCTCAACGAGCCCTTGAAGTATAGCATATTAAACCCCGGGAACAAATTCAAGATCAAACCCACTTTAGGTCTTATTCAAACTGTTGGCCTCCCATTTGACAGAGAAGAACAGGAATTATATGAATTGGTGGTAGAGGCTAGCCGCGAGCTGGACCATCTACGGGTGGCCAGAGTGGTTGTCCGAATTCTCATTGAAGACATCAACGACAATGCTCCGGTATTTGTTGGACTTCCATACTATGCTGCTGTTCAAGTTGAGGCTGATCCTGGCACTCTGATATACCGAGTGAGGGCCATTGATAAAGACAAGGGCGCAAATGGGGATGTATCTTATCTATTGAAGGAGGACTACGGGCACTTTGAAATTGACAGTCACAGTGGGAGCATCACCTTGAAAGCGCCCTTTAACTCCGACTTATCTAATATAGAATATTTAATTATTGTCATAGCTAAAGATGGAGGTGACCCATCACTGTCTGCTTCTGTGGAACTGCCCATCACCATTGTTAATAAAGCCATGCCCATCTTTGACAAGCCCTTCTACACAGCCTCTGTCAATGAAGACATAGAAATGAACACCCCGATCCTGAGCATCAATGCTACCAGCCCAGAAGGTCAAGGTATCATTTACATCATAGTAGACGGGGATCTTTATAATCAATTCAATATTGACTTTGACACAGGAGTCCTCAGTGTCATCAGTCCATTAGACTTTGAACTCAATCCCATTTTCAAGTTGACGGTGAGAGCCAGTGATGCTCTTACTGGTGCCCGAGCTGAAGTTACAGTGGACTTAATTATCAAGGATGTCAATGACAATGCTCCAGTGTTTGACCACTTTGCTTATAACGCCACCTTAACCGAAGCCTCCTTGATTGGGACTCCTGTCTTACAGGTCATTGCTACCGATGCAGATTCCGACAATAACAAAATCATTCAGTACCAGATAGTCCAGGACACTTTCAATAGCACAGATTATTTTCATATCGATGGGACAAGCGGACTGATCCTAACTGCCCGCTTGTTGGACCATGAACTGATGCAGCAGTGCAGCTTAAAAGTACGGGCCACCGATAATGGATTCCCACCTCTAAGCAGTGAAGTTCTAGTTAACATCTACGTGACAGATATGAACGACAACCCTCCTATTTTTAATCAGTTGATCTATGAATCCTATGTCAGTGAATTAGCTCCTCGGGGTCATTTTGTGACCTGTGTCCAGGCTTCCGATGCAGACAGCTCCGATTTTGACCGATTGGAGTACAGTATCTTGTCTGGAAATGACCGTACCAGTTTTGTGATGGATGCCAAAAGTGGCGTCATCACGCTGTCGAATCATCGGAAGCAGAGAATGGAGTCAATGTACAGCTTGAACGTTTCTGTTTCTGATGGTTTGTTTACCAGCACTGCCCAAGTCCATATCCAGATTCTCGGAGCTAATTTGTACAGCCCTGTATTCACACAAAGTATTTATGTGGCAGAAGTCAGAGAAAACGCTGTCCCGGGAACCAGGGTGATCCACGTAAAAGCAACCGATGGAGATTCGGGCATCTACGGTCAGATAAGTTACTCCATCATCAATGATTTCGCCAAAGACAGATTTGTCATTGACAGCAAAGGGCAGATCCTCACCACGGAGAAACTCGATAGGGAGCTGCCTTTAGAAGGTGACATCACCATATTTTTAAGAGCTCTCGATGGCGGAGGGAGGAGCACATTCTGCACGGTCCGAGTCATAGTGGTGGATGAGAACGACAATGCCCCACAGTTCATGACTGTGGAATACAGAGCAAGTGTCAAAGCAGATGTTGGAAAAGGCCACTTAGTCACTCAGGTCCAAGCTCTTGATCCTGATGATGGTGCCAATGCTAGGATTGTCTACTCCCTGTATAGTGAAGCCTCTGTTTCTGTTGCAGATCTTCTGGAAATTGATCCAGACAATGGATGGATGGTAACCAAGGGGAATTTCAACCAGCTGAAAAATACGGTGCTATCTTTTTTTGTCAAAGCCGTTGACGGGGGCATTCCCGTACGGCATTCCCTTATCCCTGTGTACATACACGTTTTACCTCCAGAAACCATCTTGCCTTCATTTTCTCAACCTCAGTATTCCTTTACAGTATCAGAAGATGCCCTCATAGGGAGTACAATTGATGCTCTCCACGTTTTGCCTAACCAAGGCGTCGTCTACAGCACGGTCAATGGCGAATTGACCGGAAACAACAAGGATGGAGTTTTTATTATAGAGCAAGACACTGGCATTATAAAACTGGACAAGAGGCTGGATCATGAGGCAGACCCCGCCTTTCATTTTAAAGTGGCTGCAACCTTACAGCTTGATAAGGTGGACATTGTGGTAACCGTGGATGTGGACATTAAAGTTCTAGACATTAACGACAACAAGCCTATTTTTGAGGCAGCCAAGTATGACACGATCGTAATGGAGGGAATGCCAATAGGGACTAAACTTGTACAAGTCAAAGCAACCGACGCAGATTCGGGGGCCAACGGTCAAGTCACCTATTCTCTTTTAACAGAATTGGATATTGACCGGATCTCGGAAGTGTTCACTATTGACAGCAACAGTGGCTGGATCAGCACCTTGAAAGATTTAGACCATGAGACGGATCCCACTTTTGCCTTCACTGTGGTTTCTTCTGACCTGGGAGAAGCCCTGTCCCTCTCCTCAACCACCTTAATCTCGGTCACCGTGACTGACATCAACGACAATGCTCCCGTATTCCAGCAGGAGATGTACAGGGGGTCTGTGAAGGAGAGTGACCCACCGGGAGAAGTCGTGGCTGTCCTTAGCACTTGGGATGAAGATACCTCTGACATCAACCACCAAATTAGCTACCATATTACAGGTAAGTTTCCTTTCAAACCTAGTATTTCCCTGAAAATAAGACCTAGTCTTATCAGCACCAGGTCTTATTTTGGGGGGATGTCTTACCCCCACTTACCATAGGACCACCGCAGTCAGACCTCCCGTGTTCCAACACCTGTCGCATTGGTGCCCAACTTCTGTGGCTACTCACGGCCAGACACCGTGTGGCTCATTACACCAGTGCCACCTCTCACGGCAGGCCACATGGAGTGTTGTTCACTGGTGCAACATGCCACTCGGCGTACTGCCATGAGTGGCAGCACTGGCACAACAAGCCACGTGGCATCCTTTGAGTGGTGGAACTGGTGCGATGTGCCACGTACCATCTGGCTGCAAGCAGCCGCAAAAGAGTGGCATAATAGGGCATGGGAGGCTTGGCTGTGGCCGTCCTAAAGTAAGCAGGGATTGGGCAGCTCCACCACCACCCTAGCCTCATATACCCACCATGTGGTTGGGTTAAACCTAGTTAAACCTAGGACTTATTTTTGGGTAGGACTTATATTAGGTGCAGGCATGAAAACCAAGCTAGGGCTTGTTTTCTGGGTAGGTCATATTTTCGGGGAAACACAGTATAAAAAGGAAGCATACTGGGGCAGCTTAAGCTTTACCAGCAGATGGTTCCTCATTCCAGCCCTGGCTTCTCTGGTTAAGAAGAATGTTAGGTAGCAGAATTGAGCAGACCCAGATTTTTCAGGTGGTCCTTCTTTAATAACTACTTGTTCAGCAACTGTTTGAACTTACTTATAATTGGTCCTCAAACTTCCCACCGTCATAGCATTTCTGCCCTGTGATCATGAGCCCTGGTAGCGCAGTGGTTAAAGTGCAGTATTGCAGGCAAATTCTGCCCACAGCCTGGAGTTTGAAGGTTGACTCAGCCTTCCATCCTTCCGAGGCTGGTACTGTAAAAGATGTATGGACTTCAATTCCCAGAATTCCCCAGCCAACAAGGCTGGGGAATTTAATTCTTTATTTAAATCAAATCAATTGCAACAATTACAGTATTTTTTGGAGTATAAGATGCACCGGAGTATAAGACGCACCTACCTTTTTTGGTGAGGAAAAGAAGAAAAAGAAATCTCCCTCTGCCTCTCAGCAATTTTGCCTCATTGCAGCAAACAACAAACAGCCTGCTTTACTTTCATTTTCGTTTTCAGCATAACTTGATTAGCACAAGTGAAAAAAAAAATCTGCTCCAGCAATTTACCTCTTTGCAGCAAGCAGCAGAGGCCTGGGCAAAACAGCTGAGAGCAAAACAGCTGAGAGTCGGGAGGCCGATCCAATCAACTTGTGCTAATTAGACTGTGCTAAAGCTGAAAAGAACTGTTTTTTCTTGCTCTTTGCTTGCAAGGAGGTAACTGCTGTGAGGCAGAGGCCAAAGGGTGGGGGCCAGTGGGTGGGCGGGGCTACATTCGGTATATAAGACGCACCTAAATTTTCATCCCCTTTTGGGGGGGGGGAAAGGTGTGTCTTATACTCCAAAAAATACGGTAAATCCTTGCTTAAGTGTGGTACTCTACCCATTGAAAGTTATACAGTCCAGTTATAGGCTTTGTATTTAAAAGAATGAATCTTGGCTCAACCTTTTTTTCAATATGAATATAAATACATATAAATAAAAGAGCCCTCATGGGCTCCCCGCAGCCTGGAGTTTGATCCTGATGGGACTCAAGATTGACTTAGCCTTCCATCCTTCCGAGGTCGGTAAAACAAGAACCCAGATTATTGGGGGCAAATAATTATAAGCCACCCAGAGAGTGCTGTAAAGTACTGTGGGGCAGGATATAAGTCTTATTGCTATCCAGGCACTCGGCAACTTGTCCCAACCATCACAGTATCCTGTGCTTGCAATTTGTGGCCTTCCCTGCCAATTTCCCACAAGCAAAGTCAATAGCTAGCACAAAGTCAGAAGTTGCAATTACATAAGGTCCTCATTTAACAACGTTAACTGGGGCGGTCTGCTGGGACTGCCATCGCTAAACAGCACAGTCATGTGCAGTGGTGAAAACCAATTTTTTTTTTACTATCGGTTCTGTGGGCGTGGCTTGGTGGGCGTGGTGTGGTGTGGCTTGGTGAGCGTGGCAGGGGAAGGATACTGCAAAATCCCCATTCCCTCCCCATTCCTGGGAGAAGGATATTTCAAAATCTCCATTCCCACCCCACTCTGGGGCCAGTCGGTATTTGCCGGTTCTCCGAACTACTCAAAATTTCCACTACCGGTTCTCCGAACTACTCAAAATTTCCACTACCGGTTCTCCGAACTGCTCAAAATTTCCGCTACCGGTTCTCCAGAACCTGTCAGAACCTGCTGGATTTCACCCCGGTCATGTGACATTGAACTTTATGACCATATCACTTAGCAACATAAATTCTGGTCTCAATTACCATTGTTAAGTGATGACTATCTGAAAAAGAACACCGAATAAATCCAGAGTGTTCTGTAAACAAAGTGACTCTCAGCACCTCTAGCCTCTTGAGAAATATGGGTAGAGAGATTTTTTACCTTTAGCGTTACAGATAGAAGGAAGTGAAACGGAGAAATACAGTGTGGCAAATAAAAACAGCAGACACAGCAACGAAGCTAGATAGATAGCAGCAATTGGGTACTGGTATGGTTAAGTAATTCAAGTAATGATTTAAGCATGAAAAATTAGAGCCAGTTTGTTCTAGTGATAATGGTTAAGGCACTAGGGTAGAAACCAGGAGATTGTGAGTTCTAGTACCGACTTAAGCATGATATCACGGTTCCGAGCCTAAGTCAGTAAGGAACGAGGCCACACCATCAGTGGAGCAACTCTCCTTTACTTGGTAATAGACTCGTCACACAATGACACAGATTTAGTCAGCGTTACAGTCTTCCGCCCTCCAGCTGATTATGAGGGCTCGGCATGCCTTGCCCTCTTGGAAGGCTCGCTCCAGCAAGGAATCACCGGTCTTGGACTCCTCGGCTCCATGCCGGCCTCAAACGCTGCTGTTTCTCGCCTTGCTGTCTCATCCCACCCCTCCATGAGTCTTTCGTAACACCCAATATCCCACACTCATCTATGCAATGTTGACAGATGGCTCCCCTCTACCAGGGAGAATGTACCTGGAAAAGAAGAAGCATATGTATAGGTTAGTGAATATGTGGTCAGAGTCGTTTCCCGGGGGTTCCCTCCCTGGCCTCTCTGCTCTCACGTCTTTACGCTTCACGTAAAGCTGGCTGAATAATTTTGGGCTAGTCACTCTTCTTTCAGCCCGTGACATCGGGTAATTTCTGTCCCAACCAATGGATTAACACTCAGTTGTTCCAGAAAGAGAAGACTCTGTCCTTGCAGGGAAAAAAGCTAGGAAGAAAAACAAATCTAAGAATGAGAAGCATTACAGGGCTAGATCAAGCCATTCTCAAAGGTCCAAGCTCCGGACCTAACCCACAGTGAGGACACCACTCGCTTTGAGTTCTCAGTGGTTTATTAAGACGGCTCTCGGCACACAGTGAGTTTCGAAAAATGTAGGACTAAAGTTTGCTGGGAGCCTCTGCCTCCCAGAGCCTTTTGAATGCGGGAGCCGTGCCCTTTCGCCTCCGGAGCAGCCAGCAGGCCCTATCAGCTGATCATCGGGCTGCTGGGAGAGTCAATCCACAGCCCGTTTGGCTGGCTTGCAGGCAATTACGATCCAGGCCGAATGCAAGCCGGCTGATGATCAGCTGTTCGTCAGCATCACGTTGCTTGCCGCTGTGCCAGTTGTCTCTTCGCGGCCGGGACACCACTTGCAGCTTTGGTGCTTGACAGCTGTATTGTGTGAATTGCCTTTTCCCTTAATACGATCTACTGGCCATTTGTTCTCCACCTTCCCCAGAGTGCAATTTAGCAGCTCTGACAACTGGAGAGCTGCCATAGTAGCACTGAGAGTAAAGGTTCTGGATCAAGCTGGCTGAAAACTCAAAGACCTCTGGGACCATAGCTCAGATTCACAAATCCTTTCCCCCCCCCCTCCCCTTGGGGTGTTTATTCAGTTTAACCTTTAAATTGTGAGCAAAGGAAAATGGAACATTAGCCAGGAGCTTTTTAATTGGTTAGGTTGGTGCCGTGCTACCATGGAAGGGGCTCTATTACCAATTATGATTGATGAGCAGGATTGTAACATTGTGCAAGCAAGCAGAGACAATGAAGAAATTGGTTCTTGGAGATTGGCTGAGGTCAGGGAGGGTGGGTTTTAATTTAAAAACTTCTCCCAATTTTCTAGATAGCAAAGATCAGTGAAATGCTCATTTCTTTAAAAAAAAAACCAACCCGCCAGAGGAAAAGAATGGATGCTCACTCTGTATGGATAAAATAATAGTAGGAGTACCAAAGGTGTTTTTTGAAAAGGCAACTGGACTTTGTTTTTCCTTGAAGACATTTTGCTTCTCATCCAAGAAGCTTCTTCAGTTCTGAACGGAAGAAATTCAGAACCGAAGAGGCTTCTTGGAGGAGAAGCGAAACATCTCCAATGAAAAACAAAGTCCAGTTGCCTTTTCAAAAAAACACCTTTGGGACAACTGGATGACTGAGAACCTCCGTAGACAATAATAGTAGTTGTTACTCTGCAAAATAAGATGACTTTGATCAAGATTGTGGCCACAGAGAAATGGTGGACACTCCCATCCTTTGGCTGACTTCTTTCCTTCAGTCTCCTTTTGCTGAAGAATGTTTGCAAAATTGCTTCTCTTATTTGTAATTTAATATGCACGCTTCGTGATATACCAAGTTGATTGCAAACCAGAATTTGTGTTGTCTGCCCTCCAGGTGTCGGTAGTCTTTTGTAACCAAGACATGCAACCGGGATAAGAAATTTTACTGTGTGTCTGTGGGAAGTATGACAGGGCAGCAAGTAATATCAGATGCATCATGATGTTGTCATGCAAATTTCGCAGACTACACACATCCAGGCACACAGCATCCATTTTGTCATTGTGGGCAGCTTCAGCCAGAGACCTATATATATATGTGTAGCTTTGTCATCCTGGTCTTTGATGCAGGTGTTTTTGGATACCCTCGTGTAACTCCTGCTTTGGAAGACCTGTGTTCCATGACATGTTTACCGTGGTGGCGCAGTGGTGAGAATGCAGTACTGCAGGCTACTTCTGCTGGCCGCAGTTCGATTCTCACCAGCTCAAGGTTGACTCGGCCTTCCATCCTTCCGAGGTCTGTAAATGAAGACCCAAATTGTTGGGGTTAATAGGACTCTGTAAGCACTTAAAGAGAGGGCTGTAGAGCACTGTGAAGTGGTATATAAGTCTAAGTGTCATTGCTATTGCTTGCTCAGCCCCAACATCACTGTGAGATCTTGAGCAAGTAAAGCTGATCTGCTCCACCAGATTTTCAACCAAGATTTCTTCCTACCACCCTTGGAAAAGTTATTAACCGGTCCACATTGGAAATCTGTGATGAACTTCTGGTTTGTGTGTCTCAGGGTTTTCATCAACCTTTTGATGGCTGGACAAAACATTTCAGGGGTAAATGATGTGGAGTAGCAGGCATATCAGGGGTGAAATGCTACCGGTTTGCTCCAATTCAGGTGAACCGGTAGGGATTAAAAAACTACTAATTCAGGCAAACCGGTAGTTTAAAAAAGCTCCCGGTTCCTCCAAACCGGTATTTCCAACAATCAGCTGTGCTGCGCAGTTTAGCTTTGCTAAATTGTGCGGCAGAGCTGATTCCCTCCCTCGCTGTTCTACTTACCTTGCCAAGCCTCCTTTTGGTGCGCACTGCGCATACACATGCAGCACACGCGCTTGGCACGCAGCGCGCATGCACGGCCAGCGAACCAGTACCAAACCAGTTCAGATTTCACCACTGAGGCATATCGTATTTTTTTCAGACAGATGAGTCAAGTCAAGACATTTTTTTCAGGCATTTTTTTGCCTTTTTTAAAAAAATCTGTAGTAAGACCTGTTCTTTTCGTGTATCTTCCTTCTCTCCCAATCAGTAAATCGTCATTGTCTTTTAATGACCTCATAAACCCTTGCGGGGTGGAGTCTGGGCAACCGAATGGAACTAGCAGAATGTTTTAATGGCCAGATGCCCTTCCTGTCACCAGTGCAGAGTTTTGTTCAGCAGATATATTCTCATTGTGCCCAGAGAGAGAGAAATATCTGCCTCCACCTAGGATCGACCTCACAGCCTCCTGATGGTGAGGCGAGATCTCCACCTCTAGGCCACCACACCACTCCTTCTCTCAAATCAGTAAATGTCTTGCCAAACTTTTCTTGGTCATTAAATTCAGCAGGGCATTTGGAGCTTCACCTGTGGTCTTCCCCCCCCCCAAAAAAAAATAGATTGGACACCGAAGATATTCCTAAAACCTTAGCTTGCTGCCTTCTTCCTACTAAGCACAATATAATCTACTTCATCAGCAGTCCTCAAAAGTCAAGCTGTTTTCCTATCTCGTGCTACCTAAACATTTCTTGTCGCTTTTTAATCCTGTAGATAACCAGGAATCTTCCAGTTCTTTGTTTTGCGTTCAGCCAAGTTCTTCTTAATACGGGATACAGTATTATCTTTCCCATCACCCACCACCTGCCTTATGACATTTATTTGGGGGGGGGCGGGGAAACAGGATGGCCAGCTATTAGTAAATCCCTTGAGAACTGTTTGGCCTTTGCCAGTCCAGCTGAATTAATAAATAAAAAAAGGGGGGGGGAGAATGACAGGTGTCATTCAGAAAACTCTTTTCCAGTGGAACAGGATTGCCCTACAGCTGGCCATCGAAGTGAATGGGATGGCTTCATTTCCACAGAAGATAAATAGGAGTTGTCAGACTGGCGTCTCCTGTTTATTCCAAGATGTTGTTTCCAAAACACAACGGTGCTTGTGCACCCAAAGCAAAAAAGATAATAAAGGCTGTGTCATACAGCTTTCCAAGATGGATGGAAACATCCCTATCCCACTGAAACATCTGCTTGCCCTCATTAAACAGAGACCGTTCCATGCCAAGCTTGAGCCATGCGGTGCATTTAAATGCAAAACCTCAGGACATTTTTCTTACTATAGAGAGTAAGTAAGCCTGCTCTCATTTACTCTCAGTTGCGATTTTTTTTAAAAGTGCCCAAATTCCATTCCATGCTCGTAGCTAATGCACGAAGCATTAGCTGTATATAGTGTATAGTGTACACTGTGTATAGTGATCCTCAGTTTACGACCACAGTGGAGCCCCAAATTTCTGTTGCTTAAGTGAGATGGTTATTAAGCGAGTTTTGCCCCCATTTTACGACATTTCTTGCCACCGTTGTCAAGTGAATCGGGTGAAGTTAGTAACACGGTTGTTGAGTGAACCTGTCTTCCCCGTTGACTTTGCATGTCAGAAGGTCGCAAACTAGGACTCTGCAACCGTGGTAAATCTGAACCAGTTGGAAAGCTTCTGAATTTTGACCAAGGGACCATAGGGATTCTGGAACAGTATTCGTAAGTGTGAAATACAGTTGTAATTCAGTTTTTCGCTCTTTCTGTTGTAACTTCGGACGGTCACTAAAGTGTTGTAAGTTGAGGGCTACCTGTACCCTTCTGTGAACAAGCCAACTGATCAACTCTTCAAAGCACACAATGCATGATGCAATAGGCCTTCTCAGTACTCTTAGATCAAGGGTCCCCAACCCCCAGTCCATGGACCGGCACCGATCTGCAGCATCCCAGAAACCGGGAGTGCAAACAAGTGAAGCCCCATCCATGAGATGCAGGCAGCACACAAAACTATGCCCCCTCTTGTCCGCGGAAAAACTTTTCTCCACGGAACCAGTCCCTCGTTTCCCAAAAGTTTGGAGGGTGGCTGTTTTAGATATCTGGAGCTCTCAGAAGTCCTAGAGAGTCTAGGGAGTTTTTTCCTTCTGAGTAAACAAGCAGAGAATTAGAGTAGAATAACAGAGTTTGAAGGAACTTTGGAGGTCTTCTAGTCCAACCCCCTGCTTAGGTAGGAAACCCTATACTATTTTTTTTTTAATTTGATTTATATGCCGCCCTTCTCCGGAGACTCAGGGCGGCTTACAATGCGTTAAGCAATAGCCTTCATCCTTTTGTATATTTATACAAAGTCAGCTTATTGCCCCCACAACTGGGTCCTCAATTTATCTACCTTAGAAAGGATGGAAGGCTGAGTCAACCTTGAGCCTTGGAGAGATTCGAACCTGCAGTAATTGCAGGCAGCTGGTCTTAATAACCAGCTTAATAACAGGATGCCTTAGACCACTGTACTACCAAGGCTCTTATTTTAGACAAATGGTTATCTAATCTCTTCTTAAAAACTTACATTGTTGGAGCATTCACAACTTCTGGAGGCAAGTTGTTCCACTGATTCATTGTCCTGACTGTCAGGAAATTTCTCCTTAGTTCAAGGCTGCTTCTCTCCTTGATTAGTTCCACCCGTTGCTTCTTGTCCTGCCCTCAGGTGCTTTGGAGAATAGCTTGACCCACTCTTCTTTGTGGCAGTCCCTGAGATATTGGAACACTGCTATCATGTTACCCCTAGATTGTGATGGTGAACCTATGGCACGCGTGCCAGAGGTGGCGCACAGTGGCCTCTCTGGGCACTTGAGCCATCGCCCCAGTTCAGCTCTGTCACGCAAACGCGCACCTCCCACTGGTCAGCTGGTCTTCAGGTCTCTGCCATGGATGTGTGGGGGATGGGGCCAGTGGTGGGTTGTTCCCGGTTCTGTCCGGTTCTGTAGAACCGGTAGTAAAACCAGCGGGAGGCTCCACCCACCCGCCACGACGTCACCATTGGTGATAATACGCGGAAGCTTCGATTGCACATGCGTGCGATTCCGCTGCGAACTGGTAGTAAAGATAAGTGGAACCCACCCCTGGGTAGAGCATGTTCAGGGGTCATGTATGCATGTGGGAGGGCCATGCACATGTGGGGGGGCCATGCACGGATTGCATTTTGGGTGATCGGGCACGTGCGTGCACATTCGCACACGCACAGGCACTTGGTCCGGAACAGGTTAGCCTAGATCTTCTTTTCATCAAACTAGACATACCTAATTCCAGCGACCATTCTTTATATGTTTTAATTTGGGGACGTATCTAATTTAAACAGCTTGTTAGGACTGCTAGCAGATTCCAAGTCCAACTCCTTTCATTGCTGCTAATTCAGATTTACACCGACTGCGTTACGGTTGTTAAAGCGGGTTAGAGGAGGATCTCCGAACAATGCACGTTCAAGATACTGCCTTCCCCAAGGGAATGGATTCACTCAGGTCTATTTTTGTTTCTCTCCCCCCCCCCCCCCACCGCAAGGAGAACCTTTACTCAGTGTGTAAAAGTGAGATCTTTTCAGACTTCCAAAGTTCCCTCGCTGCTGTCCTTCTTGCTGTCGTTTGAACATAGGGAACAATTGATTTTTAAGCCTAGATGTAAGGACAGTCACAGAACGGCAAGCAAAAGAGAGAGAGAGAAACAAAGAATGTCACGCTTAACAAATTTGCTATCTGGTGTGGCTGCACAGCTCCTTTTCGCAAAAAAACAGGCCCGTCGTCTTGGGCTCCTCCCAGAGGTGTACTTCTTCCTCCGCTGATGTGACCCCAGCACAAGGAAATTGCACGGAATTAAGAACGTCTTGGGAAAGAAGCGCATTATCCAAAGAGCTCACAGTAGGGCTCTGCCGAACGGATCTGCATGTACAAGCGTAGACAAGCAGGGGACTTAACCTTTTTTCTTGCCATTTAAAATCTGGCGCTCAGCTTGATACGGGATTCACCTCATTGCCTTGCTGCTTTTCAACCCACTCAGACCGAACTATGGAGGAAAAAAAAAAGGCTTTATTTTCTGGTAGCAGGGAAAGGAGAACTTTCTTTGGAGCGTTATAAAGCCTTTTTGCCCAGAAAATACCATACTTTTTGGAGTATAAAATGCACTTTCCCTGCCCCGCCCCGCCCCCGCTAAAAAAGGGTGGAAATCTTGGTGCGTCTTATACACCGAATACAGCCATTTTGGGCCTCCCAAAACCCTGCCCCATACGTCCCATTTTCGCCAAAAAGAGGCCCTTTTTTCGCAAAAACAGGGCACGCAGAGGGTTTGGGAGGTCTGCACAGTGTTTCTGGGGGCTGGGGAGGGCAAAAATGTGATGCATGAGGGGGTTGGGAGGCCCAAAACGGGCCTGTTTTTCCCAAAAATGTCATTTTTGCCCTCCCCAGCCCCCAGGAGCACTCTGCAGGCCTCCCAAACCCTCTGCAGGCCCCATTTTTGCAAAAAAACAGGCCCGTTTTTGGCCTCTCAAACCTGTTTTTCGCAAAAACGGGACATGCAGAGATTTGGGGAGGTCTACAGAGTGCTCCTGGGGGCCGGGGAGGGCAAAAACTTTTTTTTTCTTATTTACCTCTGCGAAATCTTGGTGCGTCTTATAGTCTGAAAAATACGGTAATTCTCTCTCGCCACTTACCCTACCTCTTTCTACAGGAGTAGATGTGTGTGTGGGGGGGAGGGAGGGTGTTCTTTCTCCTGCTCCCAACTACAATGGAGAAAACTTGCAAAAAATATCTGGGCAAGCATGTTTGGGCCAAAGGATGCGTGTGATCTTAAGTTGCCTGCGAGAGTTGTTTTCAGAGAGTGGCTGCGATCCGAGAAATAATATCTAGACCCGGAATGTGAAAGGTTGGATATAAATTCATGTATTGGATGCATTTTAATGAAATATTATAGTGTGACAGTAGCCAGTCAGATGGAGAATTAACAGAGTTGGAAGGGGCCTTGGAGGTCTTCTTTGCAATCAAACCAAGGTGACCAAAAATACAGCTTCGTTTAAACATCTCTTTTCCCATGAAGTTACATAGCATTTAGCAGTAGCTGGAGTTGGAGTTGAGTCGAGAGTTCTGTTTATCTCCTTTTTATATAAGTCTGGGGTTCACAACATCAAATCATGTTATCAGTTTGAAATGGAAGAGCTTCGCATGGTCGACTTAAGTCTCCTCTGATATGAGTCTGGCAAACAAGTCTCTTGAGTAAATTATTTGGAGACCGTGGAGCAAGTATTTATACATTGTCAAGCCTTTGTATATACATAGCCTTCTGTTGCTGATGTTCATCATTGGTCTGCAGTCAACATTAATACTAAAATATCAAATGTCACCAAGCTGCATTTGTTTTAGAAAAAGCTGACCAGGGTAAAAGCTAAAATGTGTTTAGCCTGAACATGGGCCCACTGCTTTCGTTTTGGCTATTGAGATAGAAATTCTAGAAAATTATTACATGGGCATACCGCTACATGCAAGCGGGTTGCGATGACTAAGATGCTGAGCTTGTCCATCAAAAGGTCGGCAGTTCAGCGGTTCAAATCCCTAGTGCCGCGTAATGGGGTGAGCTCCCGTTACTTGTCCCAGCTTCTGCCAACCTAGCAGTTCGAAAGCACATAAAAAAATGCAAGTAGAAAAATAGGAAACACCTTTGATGGGAAGGTAACAGCGTTCCATGTGCCATTGGCATTTAGTCATGCTGGCCACATGACCACGGAGACGTCTTCAGACAGCGCTGGCTCTTCAGATTTGAAACGGAGATGAGCACTGCCCCCTAGAATCAGGAACAACTAGCGCGTATGTGCAAGGGGAACCTTTACCTTTATTGCTACATTGACTTCCAAGATCAGAAACCGTACATTATTTAAAATCTTTTGCAGTTTGAGGATTTCTAAAGTATGATTTTCTTTTTTTCCTACTGGCCGAGCGTTGGGATCATAAGCCTGCCCCACAATGAGCACATTGTGTAAGCTACAACATTCCGCTGGGATCAATTTGTATGTTTGGTTTTTCGTTGCCAAAGCCATTCTGTCATTTTTGTGGCTCAAAAAGGCTGTTCTGTAAATACAATCATGCATGAACCATTTACTTAATGAACTCGTGAGTTGAGTAAGTAGACCACTGAATTAAAAGGAGGGGAGCGGGAAGGATAATTAATGAGAATGGTGCGTAATGCACTCCGAACACTTATTAGATTTACCTCTAAGGAAAGGTGTTGGCCCTGTACAAAATGTGGAAAATCTATCTCAAGCAAGAGATGTAAAATCGTACAACTGCTTACTGTGCTCTTGGGAGAGCTTATATTTGGAAAGGGTGGGATGTTTTCGCTCTCTTCAGCGTTTTATTAGAAGTTTCCCATTCTCTTCTGCCTCCGTAGAAAAAAGAATTATTCCCTCTATTCACAGGTGTTCCTAAAATCCGTGGAATCCTTAATGCTAATGAATCAGTAAATCAGCATGTTCCCATCCCTGGGATTAATAACGGGTCAGATTCTGGCAAGAAGGAAGTGCCTTCTCTGTTACATGTTCATAACCTCCGTTCACCAGGAGATCTTTGACCAGCTCCAAACTTAATACTGTTGTAAATTCTGTTTATGATCCATCCATTTTCCAAAGCTTTCCTATAATAATGTAAACTTCCTGGTTCTCTCCCCCTCTCCCCTTTCTGATTCTTTGAACAACTCTCTCATTTTGCTCAGAAAACTTAAACTGGTATTTGAATCAATAGGGGGTGACAACAGGGGTGAAATCCAGCAGGTTCTGACAGGTTCTGGAGAACTGGTAGCGGAAATTTTGAGTAGTTCAGAGAACCAGTAGCAGAAATTTTGAGTAGTTCAGAGAACCAGTAGCAGAAATTTTGAGTAGTTCAGAGAACCAGTAGTGGAAATTTTCAGTAGTTCAGAGAACCAGTAGCGGAAATTTTGAGTAGTTCAGAGAACCAGTAGCGGAAATTTTGAGTAGTTCAGAGAACCAGTAGCGAAAATTTTGAGTAGTTCAGAGAACCGGTAGCGGAAATTTTGAGTAGTTTGGAGAACCAGCAAATACCACCTCTGGCTGGCCCCAGAGTGGGGTGGGAATGGAAATTTTGCAACATCCTTCCCCCAGGAGTAGGGAGGGAATGGAGATTTTGCAGTATCCTTCCCCTGCCATGCCCACCAAGCCATGCGCCCAAAACCGGTAGTAAAAAAAAATTGAAGATTAGCATTTTGTTAATCTATTAATTGTAGGAACTCACAGAAAGTTTTATAGCAGATTTCCAAAACTGCAGCGTTTTGACCTTTTAAACTTTCTGTGTGTGGTTTATTCCTGTGTTTTGAAGAGTTTATTTTTCTTGGGGATTTGCACATTCCTTTTATGTAGTTGAACGTGCCTAACTTTTGTAAGATGCACTGATTTGGGGTGGGGGGGTTATCCAGACTTGAAGTAAACAAAGATTTGAGACAGTATAATGCCGATTGTTTAAGCTTTAAAGCCTTTGAAAAAATCAGATTTTTTTTAAAGTAGTCCTTGTATATTGTAATGTAAGCAGAATGTAAAATTCGCCAGTAGATTTTTTTTTTTTTTTTGTAATATAAAATATGTTTTTTTTTAATTTATTTATATGCCGCCCTTCTCCGGAGACTCAGGGCGGCTTACAAGGCGTTAAGCAATAGCCTTCATACTTTTGTATATTTTATTCAAAGTCAGCTTATTGCCCCCACAAACCGGGTCCTCATTTTACCTACCTTAGAAAGGATGGAAGGCTGAGTCAACCTTGAGCCTGGTGAGAATTGAACTTACAGTAATTGCAGGCAGCCGGAAGCTAAATACTACCTTTAACAGTAGCATTAGTCTGCTGCGCCACTCAGGCTCCTTTTAATGTTAATATTTGCAGTTGGGATTCTTCTATTTTAAAAAATGCACAGAAAAATTGATTAATTAGAACGCTTTTAAGACACCGGGGCTGCTTATTATGTTAGCAGAAAAGTTAATTAATCACCAGAGAACTGGATTTGCAAGCAAGCATATATAGGGGAAATAAAAGACCCGAGTCACAGATTGCCGTGCACACCCACAACACATAACATAACACAATCGCACACACTTCTTTTAACCTTAAAAAATTTAAGCCACATTGCCCAAACAGGTGATTACTTGGAACAAAATTTCCCAAAACATTATATTCCAGAAGTGTTGAGCCAGTAACTCTCGTAACTGACTAAATAGCGTTGACAATCTTGAATTCTGCTTATGATTTATTTACATTATGGCATTCAAAAGCTAAATTTGAGGCCATCGTTGTGGTCAAAGGTCCAAGTAGAAGGTCGAACAAGCTCTCTTTGAGATGCCTATAGTAAAGTCGGGGGATGCGGTGGCTCAATTGCTAAGACGCTGAGCTTGTTGATCAGAAAGGTTGGCAGTTTGGCGGTTCAAATCCCTAGCGCCGCATAACGGAGTGAGCTCCCGTCACTTGTCCCAGCTTCTGCCAACCTAGCAGTTTGAAAGCATGTAAAAAATGCAAGTAGAAAAATAGGGACCACTTTTGGTGGGAAGGTAATAGTGTTTCGTGCGCTTTTGGTTTTTAGTCATGCCGGCCACATGACAAACAGAATTGTCATCAGACAGCGCTGGCTCTTCGGCTTTGAAACGGAGATGAGCACCGCCCCCTAGAGTTGGGAACAACTAGCACATATGTGCGAGGGGACCCTTTACCTATAGTAAAGTCAAACCGAAACATCTCCACTGAATCTGAGTATAGTATGCTGCAGACAGGGAAATTTAACTGTGGGGTCCTTGGTGTTCTCTTGAGTTTGGTGGTTTTCTTACAGGCGTTTCATTACCAAACTAGGTAACATCATCAGTGCTAGAAGGGAGTGGGATTTGCCCTTATTTTTATATACTTCTGGCTTGTCCTGTCTGTTGGTAGGAGTGTTCTTGGTGGTTCATTAATTAGGTTGTTGTTTACTGTTAACTTGTTCATCTGCATTGGTTGTTCCTTGATTGCGGTATTGTTCACTTGATTGTTGGTTTGGTATCTTGGCGTTAATCTCTGCTCATAGAGAAATGTCACTTTTAACATCGTCCCAAAAGTGCTTTTTCCAAAAGGCAACTGGACTTTCTTGGGCTTGTTTTTTTTCCCTTTGAAGACATTTCACTTCTCATCCAAGAAGCTTCTTCAGTTCAGAGAAGAACTTCGCTTCTGCAAAAGCGAAATATTTTCAAACGGGGGGAAAAAAAAAACTCAAGAAACCAAATGAGGCAACTTGCCGCAGAACAATTTAACGATTCAATTGTTTAAAATAAATTTAAAAATTATTTAAATTTTTGACATTCGCATTTCATTCTATCCCTCCTTTTTCATCCTTTTTTTAATGATTCTATTCCACCATTTTTTATACATATATTAGTGTAACTCTTGTCCCACAACGAGTTGGCCATGGCCAGTAGTTCCACAAATGGTCCTGTTGTAGCCCGCCAGCAGCCAGCAGAGCTGGCAGCAGAGTCGGACAGTGAGGAGTTTGGGGAGGAACACGGCCAGTCCTTGGGGCTGGGAAAAGCTCAGACGAGGGTTCTGTGTTGGAGGCAGAGAGGGAGCTAGACAGCAGTGAGGCAGAGGAACAGCTGGAGCCTGTTCCCAGTGTGCGCATGCACAGAGCTGCCAGAAGACAAGAACAACTCAGAAAGCAGGGTCAACTTGGGAGTAAAGCCACACCTTGGAGGTAATTGACCTCCCCATAGGAAACAAAAGAGGAGCAAACGGGGAGTGGGCTTTTGCAGGAAACAATTGTTCGTTCTGTGACTCTGTGCCAAGTTTTGCCTTGTACTGCATTTGGAAATTAGTTACCTGGCAGCCTTCCAAGCGAGACAAGGTCTGTGTTGATAAATATTCCTTTGAAAAACTGTTTGGACAGGCCTTGCTGATTGTGAATGAAAGGAATTCACAGTCGTGTAAATAAAAGAGGTTTTGCCAGGACCAAGACTCTGCTTCCTGCTTTTTAAGGGAACCTAGGTCAGAACAGGTCCCAAGTGGCAAGTTGACCATGAGGAATTGTCATAGAAAATCCAGTTGCCTTTTGGAAAAAGCACCTTTTGGACAAACATGACCTGAACGATTGAGAATCTCCATAAACTTTTAACATCAAGGCATAAATAAATACTGGGAATATTAAGGAACATGGATCAAAATCATTACTCCCGGCTTTTTATTCCTTGTATACACCAATATTTGAAACGGCTCTATTTCCCTCGTAGAAGATGGTGAAAACAAGTGTTCTGACTTGATTTTGTACCGTGCAATTTAATGATGTGGAAAAAGTAATATCCCTGGGTTCAGAGTCACACTTCTAGGGTAATAGCCAGCTGATTAGCTTCATCTTTTCTCTTCCTCGACTGGCTTTTTCCTCTTGTATAAATTTACTTTAATTGCCAGCCTTATCTTGAAACGGCTCTTTAAACGACCTCTTGTTAGGTCTACTTAAAGATCATGTGTCTTTGTGCGTTTGGCAGGCTCTGGAAATCAGCACTCAACTCACACACAAATACACACCCCCAAACAAGCATTGTAAGTAATACAGAAACAACACCAGCAGTATAGGGAGGCGGGGAGGGAAGGAAGGAAGAAGAGACCTCCATTAACACATTCTGCTGCATTCCCTTGATTGCATAATCAACAGCTAATGAAATTGTCCTAGTAACCGGAATGAGGGGGGGGGTTGAAGCACATCCCCTCGAGACTGAAGTGGAAAGAGAATTTGTACCACGTGAAGCCTATTGATTGTTCACCGTTTGAATCTGATTACCCTTCAGAGGAGTAAAACAAGGATCCCATCTCCCAACTTGCCTCAGGGGGTTGTCGTTTGCGTACCGTGTTTCCCCGAAAATATGACCTACTCCGAAAGTAAGTCCTAGCTTGATTTTTACATGTGCACCTAATATAAGCCCTACCCCCCCCCCAAAAAAATAAGTCCTAATTAAAACCCTGCCCATTCCACGGTGCACAGGTAAAAATTAAGTTAGGGTGGGGATGGGTGGGTGGAGCTGCCCTACTACTTACCTTCGGACAGTTGCAGCCAGGCCTCGCACAGCCCGACAACACCAGATCTGGAGCTCTGTTAACTCTTTGGTTTAAGCCAGGGGTCCTCAATCTTTTTAAACAGGGGGCGAATTCATGGTCCCTCAGACTTTGGGGGGGTGGCTGGGGGGGTACTAGGTGGGCATGTGACTGTGTGGGCATGGGCAATTCAGCAGTCCAAACAATACACACAAATTAAACTTTAATTTGTTATGCTCCTGGGGGCGGAAAGCAGATTAGTGAAGGGATGTGGCTGCCTTGGGGTGTGTACAAGAGACTTCTGTTTCTCTCTCTCCCTCTCCCTCTCCCTCTCCCTCTCTCTCTCTGTCCCTCCTTCTCTTTCCTTCCCTCCCTCTCTCTCCCTTTCTCCCTCTCTCTCTCTCTCTCCCTCCCTCCCTCCCTCCCTCTCTCTCTCCCTCTCTCCCTCTCTCTGCCAGGGAGGCAAAAACGGGGCCCATTTTTGGCCTCTATACACCCCGTTTTTGGCCTTCCTGGCCTCCAGTACCACTCTGTCGGCCAAAAATGGGACGCCGGCAGAATGGTACTGGAGCCCGGGGAGGCCAAAAACGAGCCCATTTTTGGCCTCCAGGTGTCCCGTTTTTGGCCTCCAAAAGGCGGGTGGGGGCCGGCGGGTAGGTGGGGCGATGTGGGCAGGGCAGCCTCGTCATCCTGCGCGGGCCGGATTAATGACCTCGGTCAGCCGTATCCGGCCCACGGGCCATAGTTTGAGGACCCCTGACTTAAGCAGAGGCCATTGTGAGAAACCTTTCGGACTTCTGAATATCCTGCCTGAAGCAACTTTTTTTGTATTTTTGCCACAGGAGGAAACCCCAAAGGGAAGTTTGCTCTTGGCCTGGTTCAGAACGAATGGAAGGTGTACGTCAAGAGGCCTCTGGATCGAGAAGAGCAGGATGTCTACCTGCTGAACATTACAGCCACGGATGGACTGTTCGTAACCCAGAGTGCGGTGGAAGTGACCGTCACCGATGTTAATGACAACAGCCCTGTCTGTGATCAGGTTAGTTGGCAGCTTTTTCAACAGATGGAAATTAAGATTAGATCAGATAAACAGATAGATAAAACTGGAGATTTTTTTTTATTTATTTTTTTTTGGAACATATTATGCATCACATGTCCAATGACAACTATCTGGAGATGGGTCAGTACCAGAGGTGGGATTCACTTACTTTCCCTACCAGTTTGCAAATGTGAGCACATGCGCCACCTCTGCACATGCATAGTAGTCACACATTATGTCCGGGTGGGTGGGCGGAGCCTCCCGCATTCGCTGCTACCGGTTCACGCGATCCGTACCGAACCGGCTGAATCCCATCACTGGTCAATACGATCTAAAAATGGATAATGAATGGAGCGCAGGCACTGAGCAGCACTTCCAAACCAACTGCTGTATACATGGCATAGCAATAGCACTTAGACTTATATACCACTTCATGATGCTTTACAGCCCCTCTCTAAGTGGTTTACAACATGGTAAATTGAGACCGTTGGCATTTTTTAATTGACCATCATTTGTCAGTCTTAAATTGGAATAACTGTTTTTTTTCTTTTCTTTTTTCTTTTTTTCTTTTTTTTTCTTTTCTTTTCTTTTTTTTTTTTTTTTTTTTTTTTTTTTTGGTCTTAAGGTTACATATATGGCAATATTTCCCGAGGACATCCCTCCCAACAAAATCATCCTTAAAATGGGTGCACAAGATGTAGACATTGGATCCAACGGTGAAATTCGCTATTCTTTATATGGCTCAGGAAACGGCAAGTTTCTTTTGGATCCTGAAAATGGTAAGACGATGATGAATTTTTACATGGATGATTTCTCTGCTTGATTACTGCTGAAATTACAGCTACTTAGGAAGCTTGCCGATTTCTCTCCCTCAGCCTCTAGGTACCTCCTTCACATTACTGCCAAAATATGCTGGCTGCTTCCAACATTTTGCTTATTTAGAAGTTGCCTAGTAGTTCTAAAAATAGATCTTATAGAGGAGACCACATTTGTCCAACAGAACAGAACAGAGTAGAGTAGAGTAGAATAAACTACAATAGAACATAGAATTAGAGTTGGAAGGGAACTTAGAAGTCATCCAGTCCAACTCCCTGCTCAAGCAGGAGGTCCTATACCAGTATTGGCGAACCTTTTCAGCATTGAGTGCCGAAATGGGAGTGCATGTGCGCGTGCTGGAAACTGGAAGGCCAGCCGCCTGGTCCGCATGCGCGCGCCAGGAAAATAATCTTCTGGTTTCCTGTGCACACATGCGTGCCGGCCACCTGGTCTTCCAGGTTCTGATACGCATGAAGCCCAGCTGGCCAGCACGTACTGGAAACTGGAAGAGCAGCCACACAATGTGCATGCCAGAAACCATAAGATCATCTTTCCGGCATGCGCATGCACTCCAGGCAGCTGCTCTTCTGGTTTCTGGCCCTCCTGCGCGTGTGAAGACCAGCTGGCCGGCACGCCGGAACCTGGAACGGCAACGGTCAATGGCTCACGTGCCCAGAGAGATGGCTCTGCGTACCACTTCCATAGATTCACCATCACGGCCCTATACCATTTCAGACAAATGGTTGTCCCGTCTCTTCTTGGAAGCCTCCAGTGATGGAGCACCCATAACGTCTGAAGACAAGCCGTTCCACTGGTGGATTATTTGCACTGTTAGGAAATTTCTCCTTGGTTCTAGGTTGCTTCTCTCCTCGATGAGTTTCTATCCATTGCTTCTTGCCCTGCCTTCAGGTGCTTCGGAGAATAGGTTGGCTCCCCTCAAGCTATTTAGGAATTGAATGGAATGGAGGAATCAGAACACTTCACTTCATTTGGCCTAATGTGATTAGACGCGCACAAAGAATTTGTCTCCGGTGCAGAAGCTCTCAAGATGCTTCTTAAGATGAACCTTTCCCTTCCCTTTCCGATATGCAGCTCCTTCATCTGTTTTAAGGATCGTAATCCATAAATGAGCCAGTGGCAATTGTTACTCACCTATTTGCTGGTGTGATTGGCCGCATGCATGACTAACCGTTATCTACGATTATTCTTCTGCCTGAGTGAAGCCCGTTGGTTACTTCCAGTCTTAGAACTCTATATGCCTATCCATTAGAGCCGTGCATTAAAAATGCATTTTTTTTCTCTGTGAGGTCTCTTTCAGTTTAATGGAAGAAATATAGCTTGCAACGTTGCCTTGAATGGAAGAGAGAATTTTTCTAGCAGGAGGGTAGTGCCTGGGCACTTATTTAATGATGAAGTGGCCAAGTTGTTCGCTTGAGTGTCTAATCTTCCACTATACAATCATCTCTTCAGCAGCTTACCACTATTCCGCCTCCTGATACTTCAGTTCCTCTCTTGCAGTACACTTGCCTCCATCCCAAGCTGTTTATCAATGCTATGCAATTCTTTTTTTTTTTTAACAGTTTGGGAGGAGATACAAGGAGGGGTTGCAGTGAAAAGGGAAATTCTGGTAATTTATCAGCAGCAACTTGTTAGGCCGATGATAGAAATGTGCAGATTAGGTCAGGTTGGTCCATGTAACTTGGCATTTAGAGATCCAGGGAGTGTTGTAAGGGAGACATCATTTTGGTGAAGAACATCAAACGTCAATGAACATTTACCTTGTTGTATTAAAAAACCTTGTTGTTGTTAGTTGCGAAGTCGTGTCCGACCCATTGGGACCCCATGGACAATGTTCCTCCAGGCCTTCCTGTCCTCTACCATCCTCCGGAGTCCATTTAAACTCAAGCCTACTGCTTCAGTGACTCCATCCAGCCACCTCGTTCTCTGTCGTCCCCTTCTTCTTTTGCCCTCAATCGTTCCCAGCATTAGGCTCTTCTCCAGTGAGTCCTTCCTTCTCATTAGGTGGCCAAAGTATTTGAGTTTCCTCTTCAGGATCTGGCCTTCTAAAGAGCAGTCAGGGTTGATCTCCTCTAGGACTGACCGGTTGGATCGCCTTGCAGTCCAAGGGACTCACCGGAGTCATCTCCAGCACCAGAGTTCAGCTGATTTTTGGGCCTTCCAGGCCCACCGCAAGTTGGGAAACATGCCGTTTCCATCCTCTGAAGGGCCTCCAGGGAGTGGGGACGGCTGTTTTCACCCTCCCCAGGCTCCAAGAAAGCCTCTGGAGCTTGGGGAGAGCGAAAAATGGGTCTTCTGGTCCCACTCGAAGTCGGGAAATGGGCCATTTCTGGCCTCCGGGGGGGGGGGAAGGCTGTTTTTGCCCTCCCCAGGCTCCAAGAAACCCTCTGGAGCCTGGGGAGGCCGAAAAACCGCCCTACCAGGCCCACCAGTACCTTTTTGCCATCACATGCCAAAAATCAAGGGGAGCGCAGGGGGGTCACGCGCACATGCATGGGGGATTGAGACACGGGAAGGGCATTGAATTATGGGTGTAGGCACACACACGCGTGACACACACACCCCGCGCGACCCCCACTTTTGGCACGCAACAGCAAAAAGGTTAGCCATCACTGGAATAGAGTAACTTTATTGTCACTTTGAATGTACGCTAATTGTCATACATTGAAAATGAAATTTCATTGCATCCAGCTCTTAAAGGGTCACCACCTCCAATTTTACACTACATATTATAACATTTACAAATTACTTTGTAAAAACAAAACCGTAGTGTTAGTAATAAAATAATGATATTGTCATGACGGTCCACTTATTTTTCCCTGTTTTACTTTTTTCCCCTTGAATTTGTTTTAGGGGAGCTCAAAACCTTAGCTCCGTTAGACCGTGAAAAGACCCCCGTCTACAATCTGATCGCCCAGGCAACTGATGGGGGAGGGAAATTCTGTCAATCAAAACTCCATCTAATATTGGAAGATGTCAATGATAATCCTCCACTGTTTTCTTCTGACCACTACACCGCCTGTGTCTATGAGAACACCGCCACCAAAGCCTTGTTGACAAGAGTTCAAGCCAATGACCCTGATGTAGGTGAGTATAGGACACTAAAAGCAACACCGATTAGAAGCGTGTAAGTAGAACTTGGTAAGGGGTAGCCTTTATTTCCCCTGTAATTTATGCATTATCTTTTAACAGCAATGGTAAAATTCAGAAATAGCACAAGAAACTGACGTTCTCACATTTGGATTTGGTCCCCAAACCCAAAGCTCACGTTCGTTGGTTAAATAGTGCCTTAGCCCAGTCACCAGGCTAGAAACCAGGAGACTGTGAGTTCTAGTCCCATCTTAAACATGTGAAAGACAACTTGGTGATTTTGGGCCAATCACCAGGAGACTGTGAGTTCTAGTTCTGCTGGGTGGTTGGTTTTGGGCAAATGACCAGGAGACTGAGTTTTAATCCTACCTCAGCTAGCCGAGTGACTTGGGGCCAGTCGTTATCTCTCAGCCTAATCCTTCTCACAAGTTTATTATTGTGAGGAAAATAGGAAAAAGGAATGTTGTCTATGTTCACAACCTTGAATTATTTATAGTAATAATAATGGTGAAATATAAATCAATTCAATATTTTTTTTAAAAAATGAGATTAGGTTTGGTTTTGTGGTTAAAGCATTAGATTAGAAACTGGAAGAATGTGACTTACAGTCCCAGCTTTGGCACAAACCCAGCTGAGTGATGGTGGGCCAGTCACTTTCTCTCAGCCCTAGGAAGCAGCCAATGGTAAATCACTTCTGAAAAACCTTGCCAAGTAAACTGCAAGGACTCATCCAGGCAGCCTCTAAGAATCAGACACAACTGAATAGAAAAGGGGAGGGGGACAAAATAGTAGAAAGTCCATGGCAGGGGTGAAATCCAGCAGGTTCTAACAGGTTCTGGAGAACTGGTAGCGGAAATTTTGAGTAGTTCGGAGAACCGGCAAATACCACCTCTGGCTGGCCACAGAGTGGGGTTGGAATGGAGATTTTGCAGTATCCTTCCCCTGGAGTGGGGTGGGAATGGAGATTTTTGCAATATCCTTCCCCTGCCACGCCTACCAAGCCACGCCCACAGAACCGGTAGGGAAAAATTTTGGATTTCACCCCTGGTCCATGGGACTAAATTAGCTCATAGATAGATGGTACTCAAAAGTTACCAGGCAGAGAAGTGTTGCAAGAGATACATTTTTGCCAACATTTTCTGAAATCCTTATATAGCAATAGCACTTAGACTTATATACCGCTTCATAGTGCTTTACAGCCCTCTCTAAGCAGTTTACAGGGTCAGCCTATTGCCCCCAACAATCAGGGTCCTCATTTTACCCACCTCGGAAGGATGGAAGGCTGAGTCAACGTTGAGCCTGGTGAGATTCGATCTGCCAAACTGCTGGCAGCCGGTGATCAGCAGAAGTAGCCTGCAGTACTGCACTCTAACCCCTGCATCATCGCAACTCTTACATGTGTAGGAGATGACCAGGCTGAGCCCGAGGGAGGGGTCAAATGTGTCATAAGTCATGAGTCCGTACGCACCCACAACAGATCTAAGTCCAGCCCATCTTGAATGACTGTCTTATCTCCCGCTCATTTCCCTTGACTGTTGGTTGGTCAGATTCTTGTTAGAGAGCTTAACCTTGCAATAAATCTTTATACTCATTTGCACTTCCCTGGCTCTTGAAAATATGATTGTGCAAAGTGGCAGTGCAGCATCAGGGGAAGTTTTTATTAGTGTGCCCTGGCTGTGATTTTGGGAGCCTCTCAGATAAAATATCAGTCAATTGCAGTTTGATCATCTCGTAAACTTTGTAAGGAAAATGCATTTCACCTGTCTCTGAAGGATTTTTGCTAGCAAAAGACAAACTCTAGGCAGGGTTGAATTAATGCAGAAGTTCATCCCATTGCAAAGCCTAGTCCCGTGATGGTGAACCTATGGCACACGTGCCTGTTGTGCCCCGCCAGCGGCCTGCGCGGATTGTGGCTGATCCCGACGAAGAGGAGGCTGGTGTGGGGTCGCGCCAGCAGCCTGCGCAGCCAGCACTCGCGTCGGACAGTGAGGAGGCTGAAGAGGATATGGTGCCAGAGGCAGAGACTCAGCCAGGGCCTTCAGAACCTCCAGAGGCTCCTTCAAGTGGAGAGAGCAAAGTGGAGGAGCCTCTCCTCAATGCTTGAGCACGCAGGGCTGTCAGGATGCAGGAGTGGCTACTCAGGAGAAGGAGGAGGTCTACTCGAGGGTAGGGCTTGAGGATAATTGGCCACTCCCTTAGCCTATTTAAGTCGCACGCAGCTAGTGCTTTCTTGCTGGAAACAACTCGTATTTTATTATCAGAGTATTTTGGTTTATCATATCTTGTTTTCTGGGCTGGTTGCCAACCTTTGCCGGTCTTGTTTATTCTTGCTACTTAATAAATTTGATAAGGACCGTTGGTGTGTGTCAATATCCTCGGAAATCCGGAGCTGGGGCAGAACAGTGGCATGCAGAGCCGTTTCTGTGGGCACGCCAGCCGTTGCCCCAGCCCAGCTCCACCGTGCATGTGTGCGTGCCTCCCACCAGCCAGCTGGTCTTTGTGTCTCTGCCGCGCATGCGTGGGGGATGGGGCACATGTGGGGGACACACGTGTGCATGTGCGGGAGGGCAGGGCGCATGTGCGGGTAGGTGCAGGAGGTTTTTCAGGCTCAAAACGGGGTGGGGGGGCCTGCGTCCCCATGCTCCATTTTAGGTCTGGAAAGCCTTTTGTACCAACCTGGAAGATAAACCGGGGGAGGGTGAATGAGACCCCCCCCCCGCACCCCATTTTTGGCCTGGAAAGCCTCCTGCACCAACCTGGAAGCCAAAACAGGTGCGGGGGCGCATGCTCGGGGTGTGTGCATGCACGGGGATGCGCACGCATGGGCAGAGGTGGGGCGCATGCGCCGGGGGGACTCTGGCATTGCATTTTGGGGGTTTGGGCACTCACTTGTGCATTCGCACGCACACATATGTGCTTTGGGCACTCGGCACCCAAAAGGTTAACCATCACTGGCCTAGTCATTGCAGGTTGTCCAAGTTCATTGGCATTAGATTTGCCACAGGATTCACAAACTTCCCTAAATAAAAATAGGATTCAACTTTGGAATCTTATCTGTCTTTGGATGTTTGTTGAAAACAAAACGTGGGAATTCTACTGAACCTCTTAACTGTTCATACTAGGAAGCAAGTGCTGCTTAAAAATATTTGAATTTGCATTTTGCATTTGAATCTTAGAATGCAGATCAAAATCAAAATTTGAATGCAAACAGAAGATGTAGGAACATTCTTTCCTTTTGTCGCTACTTCATGTTAGAAATAAGAGAGCGGAGCCATGAGAAAGAGAAACAAAGAGCCAGCAGATTTTATAGTTAATGATGAATAGCGCAGATTTCCTTCTCTAACTTTTGACTTGTAGCTTAGCTATTAAGGTCAAATGCAAACACAGGATGCCGGTAATAAAACATGACAGTATTGATATGTGAATATTAAAAGAAAGATCTCTTGATTCAGCAGTCTGTTAATACAGCTATAAATCCTTCCGTACTGAAGACAGGCAACCCTCTCTCCATGCGTGGTCATCTTTTGAGAACATGCCATTTGCACAGTGATACCTGCTTTAAAAGGGACACAGTGGCTCAGCGGGTAAGAGGCTGAGCTTGTCGATCGAAAGGTCGGCAGTTCAGCGGTTCGAATCCCTAGTGCCGCGTAATGGGGTGAGCTCCCGTTACTTGTCCCAGCTTCTGCCAACCTAGCAGTTCAAAAGCACGTTAAAAAATGCAAGTAGAAAAATAGGGACCACCTTTGGTGGGAAGGTAACAGTGTTCCATGCACCTTTGGCATTTAGTCCTGCCGGCCACATGACCATGGAGATGTCTTCGGACAGCACTGGCTCTTTGGCTTTGAAACGGAGATGAGCTCCGCCCCCTAGAGCCAGAAATGACTAGCACGCATGTGCAAGGGAACCTCTACCTTTACCTGCTTTAAAGGTGTATTTTAATGGGAAGACAATAGGAAGGGAGCAGAATGAAGAGGGAGGCAGTCCCAAAGGTGCTTTTTCAGGAGACAACTGGACTTTCTTCTCTTTTTTTTTTCTTTTGAAGACATTTCGCTTCTCATCCTAGAAGCTTCTTCAGCTCTGACAGGATAGTCAGTGGGAGGATCTATCCTGTCAGAGCTAAAGAAGCTTCTTGGATGAGAAGTGAAACGTCTTCAAAAGGAAAAAAACCCCAAGAAAGTCCAGTTGCCTCCTGAAAAAGCACCTTTGGGATAACCATGGCCTGGATGTCTGAGAATCTCTACAGAAGAGGGAGGCAATTACTTGTGTCAGGGTTCCAAGTAACACCCCCCAACAAAAAGAAAACTCCGAGGCTTGAATTTCCTCAAAGTTACTTTTTATTAGCAATGTCATATTGGCACATCTGGGAAAACCCAAATCTGGAAGTTTCCAGGTTTTCCCCACCCAAGTTAAAATTCAAGTCCCTGCCCAGCACCCTCATGTCCATCACATGGTCCAATCATCCACCATCCAAACTGGAGACCCCTCACAGTCATCCGACTCCAGGTGTTAGGGCAATGCATCCTTGACTCTCTGAGAAAGGAATGTTATTTTGACTACCTATCACACATAGTCCATGCAATTCCCCCCCCCCCATTTTCCCACAGTAGAAAAATGTGACAGGTCTGAAGGCCCAACTGTAAAAGATGGCTTCCAGGTCTGTCTGCACAATTCTGTGTTCTGCTTGCTCCGAGGGTGTTTCCAAGCCTATCAAGTCCAGAATACCAGGAACAGTTTATAGTTGGGAATCTTCAATTATTAGTAATTGAAGAATTCATGGTGTTGTTGTTGTTTTTAGTCCCACTGTTAACAGAAGTCCAAAACTGATGCATTTGACTTCAAAATATTCATTCAAACTTACATAATTGTTTCAATCAATCCAATATATTTCTGTAATTAGTTTCCATCCATTGTTTCTTGTCTTGCCTTCTGGTGCTTTGGAAAATAAGTTGACCTTCCTCTTCTTTGTTTGACAATAGGCTTTTGGGCTCAGTTTAGAGCACTGAGATCGATCAATTATAACGAAGCCTTAAGAGAATTAGGAATTACCACAATTAGCCATTAAGGCTAGTTGGGCATCTATCAGTAACTGAAGAATTCATGATTCCTGAAGCCATTTAGATACCAGCTAGATCTCTTCTAACTGGAATCTCCCTTGTCTGTGCAGACATGTAGGGAGAGAATGCGGTTAGTCCTGGCTAGGGGTGGGCTTCAGATCCTTTAGCAACTAGTTTGCTGCCCGGTTGCTGGGTGGGCATGGGGTAGTCGGCAACCTGCACCACAGCCAGGGGGGGCATTTTTCACCCTCCCCAGGCTCCGGAGGCTTTTCTTGAGCTTCCAGGAGGGCAAAAACTGCTTCCCCTGGGGTCTGGAGGCCCTCCAGAGGCCGGAGACAGGCCCCTTTCCGGACCTCCGGAACCTCCAGTAGGCCTGGTTTTTGCCCTCCCAGACCCTCCGTGCAGCCCCTGCACTTACCTGAAATGATGAACAGGCCGCGTGGAGACTCCTTGGAGGGGAGGGGCAGGAGGGGCATGGCCAGCCAGGGGTGGCATTTGGGGGGTTCGCCAAATCCCGCCAATCCTTGGCAAGAGGATCGCCCGAACCCTGCCGAATCCCCAGGAGCCCACCGCTGGTCCTGGCCTAACATGAATTTAAAGTTCATGACTCTATAAATAAAGGTAAAGGTTTCCATGAATGGGTTTAAGACAAGCTGATTTCATATGGATTCCTTATAGATCAATTTTGACTTCAGTATGGATTCTTAATTGTGGTTTGTTCCACTGCTCTAAATCAAGAAATGGAAATTTGCAATTAATGAAAAAAAAAATTTCCTGGTTTGTTAATTCATTTTCGTAAAAGGGTAAAGATAGCATCTTCTCTTTAGAGTAAAACTAGAAGAATAAAAATTTATAAATACTCATTTATAAATAGTAATTGTAGCTATTTGTTGTTCTTTTTTATGTAACTCACCAATAACTTATCTGACATTGGGGTCGGGGTAATTCGTGCAATAGGAGTAAATAATAGTAATGATGGATGACTTGAATCTGCAAAGATTTTAAAATACCAATGAATCAAGTAGGCATATAATAAAATCATAATTTAAATACTACTTACCTTTAATAACTGCAGAATGTTAGGAGATAAATCCTGTGTGTATCGACATGTAGATTCTAAATTATAATTGAAGTACCATTTCTGCCTAATGACTTTTTCAAGGTTTCATGTCATCACCTTTGGATAAATCAAAAATGGTTTTCTTAAAAAAAAAAAAAAAAAAAAAACTGTTCCTTGGAGAGTGTCATCTAATCTTTGGTAATATAATTTAAACAAGTGTTCATATATTGTTCTTATGATTGCATTTTATGAATATGCCTAGACAACAGGGCATCCTTCCCCAGGCCTTTCTAAGCAAGGAATTGTCCTCCCGACATATCGAGCGGAAAATAAATGTATGTTACATTCCGATCCATGTTAATTGGTTTTATACAATAACATTTCTGTCATTATAAAAAAAAAAAAAAAAAAAAGAATTGCCCAGTTGGATGGCTGAAGCTATTTGATCTTGACAGAGCTGGAAAAGTTGGTGAGGTTTATAGGAGGTTTAACCTTCTGAGTTTTCACTGCAAAATCTGTAATAACCACTAAAGACAGAGGTCATTATTAGTGGTAGGTTGCTACCGGTTCTCCCCGGTTCTTGCGAACCGGTAGTGGAAATTTTGAGTAGTTTGGAGAACTGGTAAAAACCACCTCTGCCTGGCCCCGCCCCCAATCTATTCGCTGCCTCCCAAGTCCCAGCTGATCGGCTAGAAGGAAAAAATCAGGGCTCACTTGGCAAAGAAGGGAAAAAATAACCAAGACACCTTAGCTTTAAATTGAGAAGCCAAGAAGCCTCCCAACTGATCGGCTAGAACCGATCCGCTCCTTGTAAACCGCTCGGTGGTGGTAGATTGGCAATTGAGGCCAAGCTGCCTGAAAGCGGTTTCCAATGCTCTCGGTGGTGGCAGAGCAGCAAAAAAACTGTTTAAACCCTTGCCGCGGCGCTTCAAAGGGCCACCCTACAGCTGATCAGCGGGAAAAGGCCATCTGGTGGTAGACCGGTGCGCTCCAAAAACAAATAGGTAGATCAGAACGCCCCTGATTTAAAATTCTTTTAAATTGAAATTTTAATCTGTTTTTAATTTTGGGGATTTTTAATTTTCTCGGGCTAAATTATTTAATCTGGTTTTAATTATGTTTTCTAACTTTTGTATCTATGTATTTTATTTTGTGCCTGTTCACCGCCCTGAGTCCTTCGGGAGTAGGGCGGTATATAAATCTAATTTTAAAAAAAAAGTACAGCTCTACAAGCAGTTAAAAGCCTGGTGGACCAATACCTCTGCTAAATCCTAAAGAATTGTTTGTCACATGACCATCAAACCACACCTACAAAATAAGACATGCCCACAGAACCAGTAGTAAAAAAATTTTAGAACCCACCCCTGGTCTTCAAACTTGGCAGCTTTAAGACTTGTGAACTTCAACTCCCAAAATTCTGGCTGGAGAATTCTGGGTGTTGAAGTCCACAAATCTTAAAGCTGCCAAGTTTGAAGACCTCTAACTAAAAGTAAAGGTAAAGGTTCCCCTTGTACATATGTGCTAGTCTTCCCGACTGTAGGGGGCGGTGCTCATCTCCGTTTCAAAGCCGAAGAGCCAGCACTGTCCGAAGACGTCTCTGTGGTCATCTGGCCGTCATGACTAGATGCCAAAGGCGCACGGAACGCTGTTACCTTCCCACCAAAGGTGGTTCCTATTTTTCTACTTGCATTGTTTACGTGCTTTCGAACTGCTAGGTTGGCAGAAGCTGGGACAAGTAACAGGAGCTCCCCTGTTACACGGCACCAGGGATTCGAACAGCTGAACTGCCGATCTTTCGATCGACAAGCTCAGCATCTTAGCCACGGAGCCACCGCGTCCTAGTAATGACCACTAGATGGCAGCAAATGTATAAACATCATGGTGATTCTCTTCGTTGCCATCTAATGGCTGTCTATATTTTTGCATGTTTTATGTGATAGCAGCTCTTCTCGATTAGCATGTGAGCGAAAGGCTCCCAGGAAATTCCAAGGTAAAATGGAAAGTTAAAAAGTAACTCCCCGGAGAAAAGCGTTAGGGAATCATTTTTGTCCTGCTGCTAAAATATATGGGCAGCCATGAAATCATCACAACCTTGAAGGAAGCTTTATCTTTCAAGTACTACTAAAGGAATGTCACCCAATTTTGAATTAATGAAGTATAACTAGAAGCAGGATGTGGAGTTTGTGTTCGGAAGTGATTGATGTCAGGCAAATAGTAGTTCTGGCTCGAAAACAAATGTCTTCCTACTTCTGTTGGCTTCAAAGGAGAGGGAAAGTTGACTTTAAAAGACTGTTGTGTTCTTTGTTTGTTCCCCTTTGCCACTGCTAAGTTGTACAGTTATGGCAACAACAACATGGAAATGTGCAGAACTTAGTTTTTGCATTTGTGTTCAATTAGGCTGAAAGCAAGATGGGGCTCCTCTTGCCATCTTACCTGATTTCCAGCTCTGCGTTTAAATATTTTCAGGGAAGGCTTATTTTGGGGGGGGGGGAGTTATTTTACCGCATGCGCTCAAAAGCCTGATTGGGCTTATTATCATGGGATGTCTTATTTTCGGCGAAACAGAGTACCTGTATCTCCCTGCTCTGCTGCTGCTAATGCTGAACTATGCGCGGTTAAAGTGTTGTGCCATGTTGGCATCTTGGTCTTTTCTGCCTCGGAGAATTAAAAAGAACTGCTGTTCTCTCCTCTTCTCTTCTTCAGGGGTGAACCGAAAGATTGTGTATTCCCTGGCCGATTCTTCAGAAGGTTTCTTCTCTGTGGACATGTCCTCAGGGATCATCATTTTGGAACATCCTCTGGATCGGGAACTTCAGTCTTCCTATAATGTCACCATTAAAGCTTCCGACCAGGGCATTGTGCAGACACTGTCCTCGTTTGCCACCGTTACAATTACCGTCTTGGACATTAATGACAACCCCCCTGTCTTTGAGAGGAGAGATTACCTGGTCGAGGTGCCCGAGGACACCTCCCCAAATGCCGAGATACTTTTTGTCTTTGCAACCAGCAAAGACATTGGTACAAATGCAGAGATCACCTACCTCATCAGATCGGGCAACGAAAAAGGAAAATTCCAAATCGATTCTAAAACAGGTACGTTTACCAAAATAAGGAGAAGGCTTATCAAGCAGGTTTAAAAATAATCCTTTCATTTTATAGCTGGGTAAGGAATAACAGGGGTTGTTGAGGGTTTTTTTTTTTTTGCACTGTACACATCACTGCTTATATTTAAGTTGGGTTCTGTTGTTACTAATTTATGCTTCAACCCAGGAGCAACAGAACAATGTTACAAAAATCCTCAAGAATCTCCAATGTCAATAAAGGAGAATATTTGTACCTCGGGGTTGAAATAAGGGGTCCTTGGTGCTCTCTGAGGTTGCTTGTTTTCTTGCAAACGCTTCATGACCCTAACTAGGTAAAGTCATCAATGCTAGCACTATTGCTAGTTACCTAGTTAGGCTAATGAAACGTTTGCAGGAAAACAAGCAACCTCAGAGAGCACCAAGGATGCCTAATCTCCATTGTGCCTGGTAAAATTCAATATAGAATTTACGTAATGCCTGCAGTCCTCATTTTCACTAAACTAAGCGCCGTTGAACTTCTGTAGAACTAGTTCTGAATAAGCCCACGTTGGATTTTGCTATAAAACAACAACATTTCCAACCAGTCCTCTGTAAACGATGTAAAAAAGTTGTGGAGACTCTAGAAAGAGTGCAGAGAAGAGCAACGAAGATGATTAGGGGACTGGAGGCTAAAACATATGAAGAACGGTTGCAGGAACTGGGTATGTCTAGTTTAATGAAGAGAAGGACTAGGGGAGACATGATAGCAGTCTTCCAATATCTCAGGGGTTGCCACAAAGAAGAGGGGGTCAAGCTATTCTGCAAAGCACCTGAGGGCAGGACAAAAAGCAACAGATGGGAACTAATCAAGGAGAGAAGCAACTTAGAACTAAGGAGAAATTTCCTGACAGTTAGAACAATCAGTGGAACAACTTGCCTCTAGAAGTTGTGAATGCTCCAACACTGGAAGTTTTAAAGAAGATGTTGGAAACCCATTTGTCTGAAGTAGTGTAGGGTTTCCTGCCTAAGCAGGGGGTTGGACTAGAAGACCTCCAAGGTCCCTTCCAACTCTGTTATTCTATTCCATTCCATTCCATTCCATTCCATTCCATTGCACGTGTGCCAGAGGTGGCACGCAGAGCCTTCTCTGTGGGTGCCTGCACCATCGCCAGCTGCTCTTCTGATTTCCGGTGTTCCGGCGCTCATGAAGACCAGCTGAAATCTGAAGACCAGTTCAGCTCAGTTGAATGATGATGTGATGAGCATGTGCGCTCGCTTGCTCACACGTGCCACTTTCAAGCATGCACAGAGCCTTCCGCGCACGCACAAAGCATCAAAAACGGGACGTGATGACATCTGGGCAGGTGGGCAGAGCCTCCCAGAGCCGCCGCTACCAGTTCGCCTGAACCAGATAGAACCAGCTGAATACCACCACTGGATTATGGGGTCGTTAAAAGAAGATGATGTCATGTGTTATGTGATCACCTTTTGCAACCAGATCCTGATAAGCAAAGTCAGTGGGGGAAGCCAGGTTCACTAAACAACCATGTTACTAACTTAACGACTGCAATGATTCACTAAGAACAGTCGTAAAATGGGGCAAAATTCATTTAACAGCTGCAGCAGAAATTTTGGGCTCAGTTGTGGTCGTACATCGAGGACTACCCATAATTTGAGCCTTTCATTCCCTTTAGATTCAAACACCATTTGTATTTTTGCAAAGGCTTTTTTGCACTGACGTCAAGTCAAATGAACAATAACAACAAAGAAGCCTCTTCTACATTTTTCCATTGCTACCAATGAAAAGGAGAAATAGGTCCATTGAATTAATCTTCATTCAAGCTTCCGTGCAGCGTTTTTGTGTTTGTTTGTTTGCTTGCTTTTGTTTTCCTATTCCCTTTCTTTTCTGGTAGTTCCTGAAATCTCTCTCTTTTTTTTTTTTTAGTCAGTAGAGATTTTTAGAGATACCACTCAAGGGCACTTTTAAGTTTTAATATTTGAGAGAGCTGGAGTGGTGTTAGCATTTTACGTCTCCTTGGTATTGGAACAAAAGCAATAGTTAAAGCTCTATTTCAAAGGAAGACAAGAAGGTAAATCAATTAAAAATAGTGACATTTAATTACCAATGAGGTATTTATTCTGTGTTAATGAATGACAGCTTCCCTATCAACAAATCAGCAGTAGGCACTAAAGACTCAAAGCAATCCTGTAATTATGTAAAATATCTGATGAATTTATTATTTTTTTTAAAAAAAAATTATCCCCAGCCTAGTAGTGATGGATGTTTTATGCCGATGCTTGTCCATGCTGACAAATGTATAGTATTTTTTCCCCCTGAAGTTGGAAAGAACTGCACCTAAGTTTCCCATGGCAAATTGTTGGGGAGAAATAAGAATGTTGGTCAATAGTCAGAAATCAAGGCCAACCTTCAGTGGTTGACATGAAGATAGGAGATGGCTGGGACTAGATAGTCTTTAGATGCCTTTTTGTTTTTTCAAATTAAGCTATCACTTTTGGGAACATAAGACACGCAGTGGCTCAGTGGCTAAGATGCTGAGCTTGTCGATTGAAAGGTCAGCAGTTCAGCGGTTCGAATCCCTAGTGCCGCGTAACGGGGTTAGCTCCCTTTACTTGTCCCAGCTTCTGCCAACCTAGCAGTTCAAAAGCACGTAAAAAATGCAAGTAGAAAAATAGGGACCACCTTTGGTGGGAAGGTAACAGCGTTCCGTGCGCCTTTGGTGTTAAGTCATGCCGGTACATGGCCATGGAGACGTCTTCGGACAGCGCTGGCTCTTCAGCTTTGAAACGGAGATGAGCAGTGCCTCATAGAGTCGGGAACGACTAGCACATATGTGCAAGGGGAACCTTTACCTTTACCTTTTTATCTTTGGGGAACATATTTGGAAGGTGATGCTCTCACCAAATGTCTGCTTCGAAAGGAGTGGCCAGTTCACAAACTAACCACTTACTAGAAATACGGTGCTGCATTGAGATTATTCTATCCTAAACCGCTTAGCTCCCCAAAGATTCTGTCTGCCAGTTCAGCTTATCTTTGTCTTTTGTTTTTTTTAAGTGCCCTCTCCTAAAAACATATTAGAGTTTTGGATACCAACCAGTTTTTATTTTCCAAGTATACCTCTTGGAAGTGAAGTTAAAGCTAGAGACTTGTACTTTGCGGTATGTCAGCTTCCAGTTTTTAATTTTCAATGAAAGTAATGTTTTTAAAAAAATGTCCACTGAGAGAGTGTTCACAACATATGGACAGACTTATCCATAATTTCAACTGGGAAACTGTGAGCGTCCTAGTCCAAACCAAGTCAAAAAATGATAAGAGAATTCTTATCAAATTGGCCATCAACAGGCACATAGAGATAAACAACATCTACATGCCATTCAAAAGGGATGTGGTGGCTCAGTGGCTAAGATGCTGAGCTTGTCGATCGAAAGGTCGGCAGTTCAGCGGTTCGAATCCCTAGTGCCACGTAATGGGGTGAGCTCCCGTTACTTGTCCCAGCTTCTGCCAACCTAGCAGTTCGAAAGCAGGTAAAAAATACAAGTAGAAAAATAGGAACCACCTTTGGTGGGAAGGTAACAGCATTCCGTGTTCCTTTGGTATCTAGTCATGCCGGCCACATGATCATGGAGACGTTTTTGGACAGTGCTGGCTCTTTGGCTTTGAAATGGAGATGAGCACCGTCCCCTAGAGTCGGGAACAACTAGCACATATGTGCGAGGGGAACCTTTACCGTTACCTTACATACCATTCAAAGAGACAAAGACCAAAAAGGAAACATAAAGATAGACTAAGTTTCCCAGGACAAATGGTTGAAGAGAACTAAGACTTTTGGCCAACAGTCTGAAATCAAGGCAGGCAGCATCCAGATGAACAGAGCTTAACACCAAGACCAACATTAGATCAACAATCAAGAAGCAAACAATACCCCAATTAAGGAACTACCAATTCAGACAAGCAATCTAAGAGTAAACAGTCTAATGAAGGAACCATCAAGAGCACTCTGACCAACACTGATAGGACAAAGCCACTAGTTTATAAAGTGAGAGCCAACCCCACATCCTACTAACACTAATGGTGTTAACCTAGTTTGGTAATGGAACATCTGCAAGAAAACAACCAAGCTCAGAGAGCACCAAGGATCCCACGGAATCTCATATTTAGTCTGACATTGAAAAGATATCGATCAAATGCCAATAACACCTAAGGAATTATGTTTCTGTGACAATTGAATTTCCAATTCGAATATTTCTCTGTTTAATAAAAGGAACCCAGTGACATTCGCATTGATAGAGATCTTTTCTTTCATTCTGACCAGCTTTGCTCCTTCCAACATGAAAAGTATATCAGAAGTGGCTTTACTATATCATCTGGATTGTCATTGCTTGCTTTGTGTTTTTCTACAGTCATTGAGGCTGCTTATATTTGCTTTCATAGAAAAGTTTATGACTTTAGGAACGCATATGATGTTCCTGTTCTTGTCTTCTGTCTCCAAGGGTCCATATCTGTAATTGAAGCTTTGGACTATGAAATGTGTAAGGATTTCTTCCTGGTCATTGAAGCTAAAGATGGGGGCAGCCCAGCTCTGAGTGCTGTAACAACAGTGAATATAAATGTGACAGACGTTAATGATAACCCACCAAGATTTAGCCAAGATGTCTATAGTGCAGTCATCAGTGAAGACGCATCAGTTGGTGACTCGTTAGTAATGGTGAGTTCTGAGTTTTTCTGCCCGTATCACCAGGGTAAATGGCTAATTTTAAGTGAATACAGGACACACTTTCTTCATGATAACAAATATTGTTAACTTTGAAAATGCTGTAAGTCTAGGAAAGGATTATGCAAATAGCACTGTCAGCAGGAATGTGGACAAAATCTAGGGCTTCATTATAATCTAGTACAGTCTAATAGAGAGCTAGAATGATAGCTAACTATCTGGCTGGCTAACAATAGATAAAGGTAGGTAGGTAGGGGGAGAGAGAGAGAGAATGCATAGATGACAGATAGATTGATTGATTTTTTATTTTTATTTTTTAAATTTGATTTATATGCCGCCTTTCTCCGGAGACTCAGAGCGGCTTACAATGCGTTAAGCAATAGCCTTCATACTTTTGTATATTTATATACAAATATACCCCCACAACTGGGTCCTCAATTTACCTACCTTAGAAAGGATGGAAGGCTGAGTCAACCTTGAGCCTTGGAGAGATTCGAGCCAGCAAGTAATTGCAGGCAGCTGTGTTAATAACAGGGTGCTTATACCACTATACTATCAAGGCTCTTGATGGATTGATTGATTGATTGATTGATTGATAAATGATAGATAGATAGATAGATAGATAGATAGATAGATAGATAGATAGACAGAGATAGATAGAAAGAGAGAGAGAGATACTATAGATAGATAGATAGATAGAAAGAGAGAGAGACAGAGAGACAGACAGATATAGGTAGGTTAAGTAGGTAGGTAGAGAGGTGAGTAGATGGATAGGTTTGGAGAGGGAGACATTTCTTGACTGGCAAACTTAAAATTAAATGTGTATTCAGGAAATTTTTACAGAAACAATATATTTTTTGAAAGTTTTGTTAAAATGCAGATCACATCAACCCAATTCATTACTGTGCTAAACCATAATGTAGTTTGTTTAGTTTGCTGCCGCATGCTGTGGTACATAATGAAGCCAATTATAAATCATAAAGCGTGGCATGGATGTATGAAGCAAGTCTTCAAATTGCAAGACGGTGATTGAATTAATTTCCCAAATTTGAGAATAACTCTCCCAATCAGGCTTTTTTTCCCATTTGGGAGTTTCTGGTCTAGGTTATGGAACTTTGTTTGGGTGAGACACTGATTGGTTGAAGTAGTTATCTTGGTACATTCCAAGGGGAAAGTACATAGTTATATCCTACCTGTTTTAGATAGTTACCTCTGTGGAATCTCGATAGACTATAGGTGCCTTTCTGATATGTTTTAAGTACATCATATAATAGCATTTAACCATATATACATTTGTGATGATTTCATGTACAGTGGAATTTATCAATTCATTGTCATCATTCTCCCTTCTATTTATAATTCCTCGTTTTTCCAAAGTTGATAGCCGAAGACGTGGACAGTCCTCCCAATGGACTGATTTCTTTCTCCATTATCAGTGGAGATCAAAACAACGAATTTTCAATTGATCCTGGCTTGGGACTGATTAAAGTTAAAAAGAGATTGGACCGAGAACGGGTAAGGTCAACCAATTTCATTGCTTCTCCATTGCTTTCTTCATGCAGCTAGTATTAATAATTGATAAAGGCTTACAGATTTATGTTATAGAAGTAAAAAATTTATTTCGTAGGATTATTCTTCGGCATTTTCCCAAACGGACCTTGCTCTAGCGTGGGAATAACGCCAGGAAGGAGAAGATTCTTTGGCATTTTCCCATTGCTTTTCTGTTTAAATGCCCTCCTTTCCCAGTATCCTAATCCCATTTTGTATTTGGGACAAATACAGAAAAGTATTTGCTACTTTTCTGATATCCTGATTGTAGAAGCTTGGAGTTCCTATTTTTCAGGAAAAAAAACAAATTAAATAAGAAAAAGATATATACAGAACAGACAAAAATAAACAGGCAGCTTTTCTGAGGTGCTTTCTCAAGAATTAGTACAGTTCATATGATATAGGGGTTGAAGGTGTGTTGAACCAGAACTGAGATGCCCCAGGTTCAAATCAACCACAAAAGTTCACTGGGTGATTGTAGGCCAATATATCTTATTTCAATCTACCTCACATAATTTTTGTGAGGATAAAAAATATAGGAATATGTAAATAACCTTGAGCTTCTGAAGAATAGGTGGAACATAGATCTAAGATAGGGTAGAGTAGAACAGAACAGAACATTATTTGTTGGAAAGTGTAATATAATTACACTTGGTAGCGCAGCAGACTAAAGCACTGTTAAGTAACACCAGCTGCCTGCAATTACTGTGAGTTCAAATCTCACCAGGCTCAAGGTTGACTCAGCCTTCCATCCTTTCGAGGTAGGTAAAATGAGGACCAGGTTTGTGAGGGCAATAAGCTGACTTTATATAAAAAAGAACACCACTTAGGGGGAGGCCAAAAGCCCTACTAAGCAAGTATATACAAAAATATGAAGGCTATTGCTTAAAAGCATTGTAAGCCGCCCTGAGTCTCCGGAAAAGGGCGGCATATAAATCGAACCAATAAATAAATAATAATAATATCACAAGTATGGTGTAAACATACCACAAGATATAAACACATTATTTAAAATATTCTGGGAGTGCAAGTTCTATCGATATAACCCACTTTCACTATTATTTGAGTTTCTGCAACCCTAGTTATTGTATGTTTCACGCTTACTTTGTGAATGGCTTAGCTTGTATCCTGAGGATCTCAAGGAAATTTGCTGAGAATAAATACAGCGAATGGATGAGGCAGGCCGGCAAAGATAATCAGGACCTTGGAGAGCTCAGTGCATGGAACGCAGGCTTGGTTAACTGTCCACTCAACCTGAACTGACTTTCCTTCCAGCGCTCAGCTAAGCTCCTACTAAGACTTTAATAAAGCTAAAAAGCCAGTGATTCCTTCGCTCCAATCCAAAGTGCTGCTCATTTTAGATTGAAAGAGCTCATTACCCTTCCCGACATTTGAGGCCTGGATAGCTGGGAAATTTTTTTTATTATTATTTATTTTTTTTATTTTTTTATTTGATTTATATGCCGCCCTTCTCCGAAGACTCAGGGCGGCTTACAATGCGTTAAGCAATAGCCTTCATCCTTTTGTATATTTATACAAAGTCAGCTTATTGCCCCCACAAACTGGGTCCTCATTTCACCTACCTTAGAAAGGATGGAAGGCTGAGTCAACCTTGAGCCTTGGCGAGATTCGAACCCTGCAGTAATTGCAGGCAGCTGGTCTTAATAAGCTTAATAACAGGGTGCCTTAAACCCCTGTACTACCAAGGCTCTTTTTGAAATTGAAGTAAATAGAAGGGCCTGAAACAAAGATTTCAGAAGACGAACCCAAACCGTAAAATCATCGTAATAGATAACATAGTAGTAGCCCATAGTACCCTGTTTCCCTGAAAATAAGGCCTATCTTGAAAATAAGCCCAGGCATGTTTTTTATGCATGGGCCTAAGATAAGCCCTACCCACTCCCCACCCCCCAAAATAAACCCTACTTAAGACCCTGCGCAGCTGGCCGCCTGGCCATTCCATTTGGTTGCTCGCAGTGCCATGACCACAAGGTGAGGTGGGAGAGTGGTGGGGCTGCTTCACATGTCCCACACCGGTTTACCTCAGGGCCTCCGTAACCAGGCCATCCACGCGCCGACACCTGCCTCACGGCAGCAGCAGCAATATGCAACAGGAGCCCATATGGCTGCCGGGCCATTTCTGCTTGCTCACAGAGGAGGCTGAGTGGTGTGTCGCGGCCATGAGATGAGGCAGTGTCGGGGCATGGATGAGGTAAGCCAATGTGGGATGTGTAGGGCAGCTCAACGCCCGTACTTTGTGCCGGTGGCACTGGTGCACCGCATGAATTCCTGTCCCACAGCAAGCAACCAGAATAAATGGGCCTCCCGTACATGGAAAAATATAAGACATGCCCTGAAAATAAACCGGAGTGCTTATTTTGAGGCCCAAAAGAAAATAAGACCTGGACAACAAAAAGGTTAGCCATCACTGCACTGTAGTGGGCATTTGGGATGCTTCCATCTCTAATCTTGACAGTCCTAATGCAATAGACATTGGCATTCAGTTAACACAGATGCAATACTTTTGTGCCAGAATGAAATTTATTGCTGCATAAAGCCATTCATCTGCATTGTTGATCAGTCCAAATGAGCCTCTTTGAAGAACAAATCTTCCAACCGCACAGTGCTAACATGATGTGGAAAAAACCAAACTAAAATCATCAGAAAATGATATCGCTTTTTTCAGAAAACTAAATCTTACACGGGAAAATACAGATAGTCCTCAACATAAAGACCACAATTGAGCCCAAAATTTCTGTTGGTAAACAAAACAATTATTAAGTGAGTTTTGCCCCATTTTACGACTTTTGTTGCCCCAGTTCTTCAGTGCAGTTGTTAAATTAGTCACCTGGTTTTTAAGAGAATCTGGCACATCCCCCATTGACTTTGCTTGTCAGAAGGTCGCAAAACGTGATCACATGACCCTGGCACACAGCAATGGTCATAAGTGTGAGTCAGTTGCCAAACATCTGAATTTTGATCGCATGACCATGGGGATGCTGCAACGGTTGTAAGCGTGAAAAGTGGTCATAAGTCACTTTTTTCAGTGCCATTGTAACTTTGAGCGGTCACTAAATGAATTGTGGTAAGTTCAGGACTGCTTGTATTTATGGGACACTGCAACCGTCATAAATACATGTCAGTTGCCAAGCATCCAGATTTTGATCATGTGACCATGGAGATGCTGCTAGGTTTGTAGGTGTGAAAAACGGGCATTAGTCACTTTTTTCAGTGCTGTTGTAACTTCAGTCACTAAACGAATGGTTGTAAGTAGAGGACTACCCGTAAAGCTCCATTCTCATAGAAGATTATGCTTGCACATCCAACTAATTTTCTTTAAAGCGAGAGGTGCAATTCAAGGTGCTGGTTGTCACCTTTAAAGCCCTTCATGGCTTGGGACCAGGTTTTCTGAGGGATCATCTCTTGCCGGTCACATCCACCTGACCCATTAGAGCGGGGAGGCAAGGAATGTTGCGGGTCCCATCCCTGAAGGAGATACATCTGGTGGGACCCAGAAGAAGGGCCTTCTCCGTGGTGGCTCCCTCTCTCTGGAACATCATCCCCCCCAGAGATTAGAATGGCCCCCACTCTGACACTCTTCCGGAAGGCGCTGAAGACCTGGTTCTGCCAGCGGGCCTGGGGAATGCAGAGTGGGATGGAGCCCATGAAATGGCTCGTGTGTTATGTTGTCGCCAGGGGGGGCGGGGGTGGGTGGGTGTTATTTTATTATTTTATTTTATTAATTTATTGTTGATTCTCTGTTTTATTAGTTTTATTGTTTTTTATATTGATAGATATATATGTGTGCGTGTGTGTGTATAGGTAAAGGTAAAGGTTCCCTTCACACATATGTGCTAGTCCTTCCTGACTCTAGGGGGCGGTGCTCATCTTTGTTTCAAAGCGGAAGAGCCAGCGCTGTCCGAAGACATCACCATGATCATGTGGCCGGCATGACTAAAGGCCAAAGGCCCACGGAATGCTGTTACCTTCCCACCAAAGATGGTCCCTATTTTTCTACTTGCATTTTTTACGTGCTTTCGAACTGCTAGGTTGGCAGAAGCTTGGACAAGTAACGGGAGGTCACCCCATTACACAGCACTAGGGATTTGAACCGCTGAACTGCCGACCTTTCGATCGACAAGCTCAGCGTCTTAACCATTGAACCACTGTGTCATATATATATATCCCCTTTTAGGGATATATCCACAATTACACGGGAAGAAACCCGAAATATTAACTATACACACACACACACACACACACACACACACACACACACACATATATGTGTGTGTGTGTGTGTGTGTGTGTGTGTGTGTGTGTGTGTGTATGTATATGTATACACACATATACATACATACATATATATGTATGTGTGTGTGTGTTTTTCCTCTAGCCAGGTTTTCCCTACGTAACCAAGGTTTTTCTGCAGCCCTAGCTCAGTAGAATCACATCCACTCGATTCTGGGCTTTTTTCTTTTCTAGCAGCCAGCAAGTTCTTCCTGCTAGGTGGGAGACTTATATAGATTTATTTCTAGCTCATTTGCTTTCATCAGTAAGCCACACCCACATCTTATGCATCCTCCCTGTAAAGGTATAGTATCTATTTTCTTACTTCTTCGTAGGGTTTATGTGTGTTTTTCCTCTAGCCAGGTTTTCCCTACGTAACCAAGGAAGAACTTGCTGGCTGCTAGAAAAGAAAAAAGCCCAGAATCGAGTGGATGTGATTCTACTGAATATATATATGTATGTGTATGTGTATGTATATGTATACACACACACACACACACACACACACACACACACACACACACACACACATATTCTTGTAATCCATCTTGAGTCGCCATGTGTGAATATGCGGCAATATAAATTTCCAAATAAATAAATAAATAAAAATAGAAATCTAGAATTCTAGATGTTGATGATGATGATGAAGGAGAAGGTGATGATGGAGATTTATCAATTCACTCTGCAGTCCTGGCATTTCCTGGTATGTCCATGGCCACTACTAATCCAGGCCAGCCTTGTTTAACATTTCGGAGATCCGCCAAGATCAGCTGGAGGCTACGTTTTCTTGAAAGAAGAAAAAATATCTCCACTTGGGGGTGGGGGGACAAATGCTCTATTAGGCTGCTTAATGCAAAAGAAAAACATACTTCCCATATTAGCATCACAGCCAGCTGGAGCTATCAATATTTGAATCACCATTATAAATAGTTTGCCAGCAGAATGTAGGCAAAGCAGAATAGGTGGGTGGATCTGCTGTCATCTTTGGAATGTGGGGAAAATTCTTGAGGAAGAATTAGGCGGTTGCATTGGAATTTTAGGTGGGATATCAGCAAAACCCCTCCAGCACATAAGTCAGTTTTTTGGGCAAGATTTTTCAGACATAGTTTGCCATTGCCTCTTTCCTGAGGCTGAGAGAGAGTGACTGGCCCAGAGTCACACAGTTGGCTGTGCCTAAAGTGGGACTAGAAATGGTCTTCTGATTTCTAGCCTGATGCCCTAACCGAGGGGTCAGCAGTCTTAAACACTCCAAGAGTCATTTGGACCCGTTTCCCACAGAAAATAAAACACCGGGAGCCACAAAACCCTTCCCATGCTTGACTATTTCCTGAGCAGACACAAAACGAACATATGTAATTGAATTAAATGTTCTGTTTTCTTCTGAAACTTTTCTTTTCTTGGATTTATCCATGTTGGCCTACAGGGGTCAAAAAGCTCAATAAATTGTGTGCCGGGGGGTGTCGCACATTGACGGTTGTGATGCATATTTTGAGCAACAGGGAGCTGCAGCAGAGGGATGAAAGAGCCACATGCGGCTCCAGAGCTGCGGGTTGCTGACCCTTGCCCTAACCACTACACCAAACTGGCATTCTATCCATCTAATTAGTATCATTAAATATAAGATTTTTTTTAAAAGTATACTTAACATCCTACTTCTCTAATCCTTTATTTTCTCTGACTATTTACATATTTTAAATCTAGGAAATCAAACGTTCTATTGGTATGAGATAGTTCTTAAGCTTGTAGTTCACAGGGCTGGCTTAAGCCTCCAGCTATCACTGTAGCCATGGTGTGGATTGTAGAAATAAATTTTGGAATCCATTCTTGTAACACAATTGATCGGGCTGCCTGAGTCTATATTTGATATCTGCGGGGGTTTAAAAGCATTTTTGTGGACAGATAACTTCTCAAAACTATAAGAGCTGATATTAAATTTCTTATGTAAGATGCTTAGATGTTGTTTTTTTAAAGTACTCCATTATGTGCAATTTGCATCATCTCTAGGAGCAATTTTAACAGACCGGAGCCATTATGTTTATGGATGCTTTTACTAAAAAAGTATTTGAGTCACATTGCAGCTGAAAATGCAGAAATGCCAATACTCAAAAGCCAGACAGTGCAGCCCAGACACTTGTATTAGAGAACCTGGTACTCTTTGCTGAACATTAGAGATGTTTGCTTATAATGATTGAGGACCCAAAACACCTTGAGGGCATCGAATTCTCTTTCACGGTATGAATTTTCCTGATAGAATTCTAGAGGAAGAAAGCAGATTATTCTCCTTCAGTCTATTGAAGGTGTTTTCTGAGTTCCTTTGGTCAATCAGTCAGTCTCCACATGTTCTGAAATATTTCAGTTTTTCCTACTGCCTAACTGATCCTTTAGTTCAAGGGTGTCAAACTCAATTTCATTGAGGGATGCATCAGGGTTGTGTTTGACCTCGGAGGGGGGGGCGTGGGGCGTGGCCGGGGGGCGTGGCCAGCTTGACATCACTTGTGTCAGGGGCGCCTGTGGCGGCCCGGTGTCTCTGCCAGCGAAAATGGATTCCCGAGCTCCGTTTTCGGCTACGACAGCCTCCTGCAACCCTCTGCCAGTGAAAACGGAGCTCGGGAGGGCTGCCCACAGCCCTCCCGAGCTCCGTTTTCACTGGCAGAGACACCTTCGCTGTGTCCGGGGCAGCCCTGCGGGCCAGATCTAAGCACCCTGTGGGTCAGATCTGGCTCCCGGGCCTTGAGTTTGACACCCCTAATCTAGTTGATAAAACCATGTTCTTTCAAACATCATAACTGCATGGCTGGGAAGATGAGAAGCAAATACAGGAGGTCCTTGTCTTACGACCAGTCGCTTACCAACTGTCCAAATTTATGATGGACCTACCTTGAGACTAGTTATAACCTGGATTACAGTTACTATGCTCACAATTCCTCCTTTATCATCGTCACATGACCTAACTTTGGCCACATTTATGACCATTTGCCGTGTCCTGTAGTCATGTGACCACGTTTTACTACGGTTTTGCTGAAAACTAGAATTCCCTTAACGACCAACCAAAAAAAAGGTAGGTCACATAGGATCATCTTACGACCATCACAAGTTATGACTGATGGGCAGGCTCCATTCCAGTCATAAATCAAGGGCTACAAGTAAGTCCTTGACTTACGACCACAATCGAGCCCCAAATTTCCATTGCTAAACAAGACCGTTGTTAAGTGAATTTTACAACCTTTCTTGTCACCGTTGTTAAGTGAACCACTGCAGTTGTTAATCTAGTCACCCGGTTGTTAAGTCCATCCGGCTTCCCCATTGACTTTGCTTGTCAGAAGGTCGCAAAGGGGGATCACATGACCCCATATCCCTGCATCCGTCATAAATACGAGTCAGTTGCCAAGCGTCTGAATTTTGATCATATGACCATGCAACTCACATGCAAATGTGAGTGTGAAAAACGGTCATAAGTCACTTTTTCCAATGCTTTTTCCACCATAAATAAGTACACTTTTTCCACCATAAATGCATGCCAGTGGCCAGGCATCTGAATTTCAATTACATGACCACAGGATGCTTCAATGGTCATAAGTGTGAAAAACTGTCATAAGTCACTGTTTTCACGTAACTTCAAACAGCACTAAAACAAATGGTTGTAAATTGAAGACTACCTTACCTGTATATCAGCGGTGAAATCCAGCAGGTTCTGTCAGGTTCTGGAGAACTGGTAGTGGAAATTTTGAGCAGTTCGGAGAACCGGCAAATACCACTTCTGGCTGGCCCCAGAGTGGGGTGGGAATGGAGATTTTGCAATATCCTTCCCCCAGGAGTGGGGAGAGAATGGGGATTTTGCAGGATCCTTCCCCTGGAGTCAGGTGGGAATGGAGATTTTGCCGTATCCTTCCCCTGCCATGCCCACCAAGCCACGCCCATAGAACCGGTAGTAAAAAAAAATTGGATTTCACCACTGTTGTATATGTAAGCAAATAATGTTGAAATTTCTTTTGGGGAAACAGCTGTCTTGAACAGAACGGTGGAAGATTTGAACCTTCCCACCTAACAATCTGCCGTGTGAGAATGAGAACAGCATGGAGCAGCGGATGTACATGCAATTATGCAGATGCACAAGTATTTACGGGCTGTGGTATCACACGAATCACCAGTCCTTTTCCATTTGCATGGCTCCCAAAAGGCTCCACAGATATCGGTAAACTACTTCAAAAATGGGTCAACTCTATCTTAGAATGTCTAGAATGCTTCCTCTGGTTAAAAAAAAGAGAGAGAAAGAGACAAGGAATTGAAGGAAAAATACAGCAAACATCAACTATTAAACAAGTGTTTTAACCAGTCTTAACGATGGAGGTTGGAGACTAGGTAAATTAAGATGTCAGAAGCTCTTGATAGGAAAATTGTTTCCCACAGTCCATTCTAGTTCTGGATTTTTTCCGAGTTCCTCTTTATTTGTGAGCTGTTACAAGATTGATTCTTTTCCATTTAGCTGTGATTTGTCGTTATTTGAAAAATACACCCTGCATCAAATGTGGCACTAATTGGAATTAAACATGAGGACAAGAAAAGAGCCTCTTAGACAACTATTGGGAAAATGTACAAACTAATTCCGGGCAAGAATTCTTACATCCCTGTTTTGAAACTTTCCCCCGGCTGCCAAAAGAGCAGTGAAGAAAACAGTGCTTTACAAGCTGACTGAAGCATTATTATTATTATTGGTTAATCTTTAGTGAGATTCACAACCTTTGAGGCTGGTTAATAGCTCAGCAGCTCGAGTCCTAACCAAGGACCTAGGAACTGTTAAGGTATCGTCGGAGGATGTAAGCTGTTCCGAGTAAGGTGGTTTTTTGTAGAGTCAAAATGTTCAAGTCTGGCAAATTTAGAATTTCTATTATTAATATTTATTATTATTAGTATTAGTATTATTATTATTATTATTATTATTATTATTAGTGTTGCCACACCAGTAAAAAAAAAAACACTGCGAGTCTTCGCTTAGAATTGAAAATGATAAATCTGTTCTGCAACTTGAGCATTTCTACAACTTTTGTATATTTATTTATTTGAATCCCATTCTTATTACTTTCGCAAAGAACCCGAGGTGGTGGACATATCCTTCCTCCTCCTATTTTGCTCACAACAACAACAATCCTGTGAGGTGGGTTGGGCTAAGAGAGTATTACTGGCTCAAAGTTATCCAGCCAGTTTTCATGGCTAAGGCAAGACTTGAACTCACGGTCTCCTGCTTTCTAGTCTGTTCCCTTAACCACTAGACCTGTGGTGTCAAACTCAAGGCCCAGGGGCTGGATCTGGCCTGTGGGGTGCTTAGATCTGGCCTGTGGGGCCACCCTGGAAACAATGAAGGACTGGCCAGCAGTGCCTCTGCCAGCGAAAATGGAGCTCGGGAGCCTGTTTTCTCTTGCAGTGTGCTCCGGCCACACAGGTACCCCCGACATGAGTTATGCCAAGCATGCCCACCCTACCCTGGCCATGCCCACTCCGACCCACTGAGGTCAAACACAACCCTGATGTGGCCCTCAATGAAATCGAGTTTGACACCTCTGCACTAGACCAAACTGGCTCTCTTATTAAGAGCTGAGGTGGTGCAGTAGTTAGACTGCAGTACTGCAGGCTACTTCAGCTGAGTGCTAGCTGCAGTTCAACAGTTCAAATCTCACCAGGCACAAGGTTGACTCAGCCTTCCATCCTTCCGAGGTGGGTAAAATGAGGACCCAGATTGTTGAGGGCAATAGGCTGACTCTATAAACGGCTTAGAGAGGGCTGTAAAAGCACTGTGAAGCTGTATATAAGTGTTATTGCTATTGCTATACTGATTGTAAAAAAAGAAAGAGAGAGAAGGATAGAATTTGGACCCTTTTCTAGACTAATGTTTTTCTTTAATGTTTGTGCAGGTTTCAGGATATTCATTAGTCGTGCAGGCTCAGGACAGTGGTAATCCTCCTTTGACAGCCACCGTGACGGTCAATGTTGACATTTCTGATGTGAACGATAACAGTCCTGTGTTTACACCTGCCAATTATACAGCTGTGATTCAGGTAAGCTGATCCAAACCGTTTCCCAAAGGGCCCTCTCCTTCTGTCCTTTAAGATATAAAGATGTTGGCATGCAATTTTGATCCCGGTTGAAGATTTATCAGCTTGCAGTGCATGGTATCATACCTTTCTTTGCAAGGAAAGGAAGCCGCAGTTTCCATAAGCTGGTTCATAAATGGGAACGAGACTCAAAAGTTCTTGTTTGCGTAGTAGGTCCCTGCAAGGATTCCAAGTCTCAGAGAATTTGGATGGAGCTGTTTTATTGAATTGCAGAGTTGAGTTTTCTAACACATTGGCCATAGCTACCGGTTCGCAAATGTGAGCTCACATGCCACCTCCGTGCATGCACAAAGCGTCAAAAACAGGACATGATGATGTCCGGGCGGGTGGGCGGAGCCTCCCACCGCCTGAACTGGGGCGAACCGGTAGCAACCCATCACTGCCCCAACATGAGTGACATCGAACTGGACACATCCACCCCGGCCCCCCAAGATAAAACACAACCCTGATGTGGTCTTAAATGAAATTGAGTTTGACACCCCTGCTCTTAAGTGGTCCTCTCTAACCAGTCTATAGGTTATTCTAACAGTACAAAAATGCACAAAAGCAAATGCACATTTTATAACAGATGGCAGATAGAGGGGGAAAAAAATCTATGTGTGCTATCAAAATGCCGTATTCTCACACGTTGCTCATCAGCGTGCCAAGATGCGTAATTAAAATTCTGTCTCTCGTTTTCTCTGCCTCTCTCTTTTTAACGCTACGTTCGCCGACGATGCACAAAGGAAAACAAACCAGTAGGTACCAGTATTCTGCAATTGGTGGTAACGGATAAAGACTCCCTGCACAATGGCCCTCCTTTCACCTTCGCCATCCTGGCTGGAAATGAAGAGAAAGAATTCATGCTTGACCAGCAAGGCATCTTGCGATCCGCTGTCATCTTCAAACGCATGATAGCCACTGAATATGTGCTGTGTATTCAGGTACCAGTTTTCATTTGTTCGTCGCCATAGAAAATGGTTGAACATCGTTCTTAAGCCTTCAGAGCATTTTCCTGTCCATGTAACTGTGATCACCTACATCAGGGGTGTCAATATCAAGGCCTGCAGTCTGGATCCGGCCCGTAGGGTGCTTAGATCTGGCCCATGGAGCCGCCCTGGAAATAGCAACGGACTGGCCCGCAGTGCCTCTGCCAGCGAAAACAGAGTTAGGGAGGGCAGTATGTGACCCTCCCAGACTCCATTTTCGGCCGCGACGGCCTCCTGCAGCCCTTTGCCAGAGCTCCGTTTTCGCTGGCAGGATGCTACAGGAGGTGGTCGCGGCCGAAAATGGAGCCAGATGGGCCGCGCACGGCTCCCTTGAGCTTCATTTTCGCTGACAGAGAGCTGCAGGAAATGGCAGCCGAAAACGGAGCCTTGATGAGTGACCTCGAGCTGGCCATGGCCACCCTGGCCACGCCCACTCTCCCCCCCCGAGGTCAAACACAACCCTGATGTGACCCTCAATGAAACTGAGTTTGACACCCCTGACTTACATGCAATATTTTTAGCAATCTTCTTTGAAATACACTTTTCAGCATGTTTTTAAGTTTTATTGAACCAGGAGTAAAATACTTTGCACGAAATGAAATTTTGCATCTGATCATTTTAAGGCTGTCATTAATTTTCTTCCAAAATATATATATATATATATATATATTTGTTTTTCTATCAAGACACCTGGTCTACCCCAACATGTGGGAGGGAGCATACTGCATCCCTTTCGCCTTTCAGCTCCAATCCAGGAGCCCTCAAGCAGTCGCATTCACGACAAACCATTTTATACCAAATTTATATTTTTGCTGATAAAGAAATAAAGGGAGACTAGTATAGGTCTATTTCAAGCTATTTATCTACTTAAGTTTGAAGAGCACCACAACACAAGTTGGAAGAGCGATTGGTACTCTTGAAGTAATACAGAGCGAATGCAAATTAAATTAGAAAATGAAAAAGGGGGAAAATGTCAGAGAGCTAAAGCGCAATAAAACTTTTTCTGTAAAAATGAAGAAAATGAACTTGTGATTTATGATTTTGATGATTAGACAGGATAGATCTGACCTGGGGAGTGGGGGGGGGCTGCCCTCCACAACAATCCCACTTTCTCATATGCCCCTTTGGAAAATTAATTGCCCCCCTCTGCGATAGATTATAAAAAGAAGACAGTCTTGATGTAACTTTATAGAAAGATTAAATTTTATTGTCCTTATAACTGCTTCAAAGAATATCAGAAGCTATTTTTTAATATTTTTAGATCTTTATATTTTTCTCCTTTTTTCTATTTTCTTGTCATTGTTTTTCTTATAACCCACACAAAATATCATTTTGGCGTATAAGCAAAAACTCAACATTCTGATCGTAATCCAAATTTAATTTTTGCAAGCATTCCATGATCTGCGTACGGAAAAAGAAGTATTATAGATGCCAATCAAATCCATAAACAATTCTATCCTGTTTTGGAGCTTGGAAACTCTGCAAGCTCCAAAATATTCAAACACATTTCAACTTGCAAACTCTGCCTGCAGATTTTTTTTTTTTTTTCCATTTGGGAAATCGATCACAAAGAGAAGATTTTCTCTTTGCAAGAGAAAGACGGTGAAGATTTCCCCAGCTGGTTCTGTACCTCCAAATTATGTGCAGGCCACCTGTTACAACTGGGTGTTCCATTTTTACCAAGAAATAACTGGAAATGTGATGTTCTTTTCCAATTCAACACAAGGAAGCTGGCATCCTTGGCAGCTGAATTCTTACACTGTTGAAAGTCTGAAAGGCTTTTTTAAAAAACTATTTTCTCAATTATTTTTATTACAGTCTTTAAGGCACAGCCTGGAAATGATCAATGACATCTTTGAGTGATGATGTTCAGGTTTCTAAACCCAATCTCAATTCGAAGCTGGATGTGGGAAGAAAGAATAACTTTAAAGCAGTGGTGAAATGCTACCAGTTCGCACCGGTTTGAACGAACCGGTAGTGATAAAAACTACCAGTTCGGGCAAACCGGTAGTAAAAAAAAGCTACGGGTTCCTCCAAACCGGTATTTCCAACTATCAGCTGTGCTGCGCAATTTAAAATCACTAGACAAAGACAAAATTTAGGAAAAATTAAAAGCAATAAATAGGCACCGTCGTGTAGATAGAGTAGGTAATAAGTCACTGTTTATATATGTGTGTGTATATAATTACATATATTCAGTTTGTTTATGGTGATTTGTATTGTATATCTAATTTTATGATTGAAAATAATTTGTATATTTTTATCTTTTTAAACTTAAAGTTTGTTTTTAAAACAAAAAAATAAAATAAAATAAAATAAAATCACTAGAAAGCAAGAAATCCTGCTAGTGAATCTAAATTGTGCAGCACAGCTGTTCCCCCACCTCACTGTTCTACTTACCTTCCCAAGCCTCCTTTTTCTGCGCAAAGCACGCGTTTGATGCATACTGCGCATCATGCGCACACAGCGTGTGTTGGTGTGCACTGCACATTCAGTGCAGCATGTGTTTGGCACACAGTGTGCATGCACGCATGCATTTGGCATGCAGCGTGCATGCATGGGCAACGAACTGGTGGCAAACCAGGGAAGATTTCACCACTGCTTTAGAGCACAGTGTCCCAAAGGGAGGCAACTGGACTTTCTTGTTTTTTCTTTTGAAGACGTTTCGCTTGTCATCCAAGAAGCTTCTTCAGCTCTGACAGGATAGTGGGGAATGGAAGGATTTCTATTCCTTGCAGACTGCTGGTCACTCACTTGGATGTTTATCTGTGTCCTCAGGGTCACCTGAGTGGTGCTCCTGGTTCCTGTAGTCTGCAATTTTTTCCTCTGGAAATTCATTCCTACTCCCTACTTCGTTTTCTCTGGCAGAGGGTTGCAGGAGGCCATTTTAGCCGAAAATGGAGCTCGGGTAGGCCATGGGCAGCCCTCACGAGCTTCGTTTTCTCTGGCAGAGGGTTGCAGGAGGCCATTTTAGCCGAAAATGGAGCTCGGGTGGGCCATGGGCAGCCCTCACGAGCTTCGTTTTCTCTGGCAGAGGGTTGCAGGAGGCCATCGCAGCCGAAAATGGAGCTCGGGTGGGCCATGGGCAGCCCTCACGAGCTTCGTTTACTCTGGCAGAGGGTTGCAGGAGGCCATCGCAGCCGAAAATGGAGCTCGGGTGGGCCACGGGCAGCCCTCACGAGCTTCGTTTTCTCTGGCAGAGGGTTGCAGGAGGCCATTGCAGCCGAAAATGGAGCTCGGGTGGGCCACGGCCAGCCCTCACGAGCTCCTTTTTCGCTGGCAGAAGGTTGCAGGAGGTCATCGCAGAGGCACGGCAGGCCGGTCCTTCGCTGTTCCAAGGGTGGCCCCACTGACCAGATCTAAGCACCCCGTGGGCCAGATCCGGCCCACAGACCTTGATTTGACACCCTTGGACTAGGCTGTGCATTGAACAGAAGTCCTTGTCCTTGGTTACATTGGCTTGGAATGTAATTACAATCTCAAGTTTTCTTTCCAATGCCCATTGACCACTGTAGTGTTGCAGGAAAAAAAACGGGACCAGGCCAAGCTCTTCAATGCAGTAAAGAGTTTATTGTGCACGGTTCAAACAGCCCAAAGGCAAACAAAAGTTCGAACGCCGATGGCTTCTTCTGGCCATGTATTTATACAATTTAAAGGCAGAGTCATTACAGAGAGTGCTACAATTCATACGTAGAAGCTGCCCTTTCATCTACCTCTAGGAAAGGAAATAACAATCTTCTTCTCACATACTCAGGTTCTCTGCTCAGGAGCTCAAGACATAATAAAAGGAGATAAGAGGCTTGGAGACGCCTCAAGGGCCGTAAAGGAAGCGGCTCTTTTTATCTAGGGATATGCGTGACATTTGGGATGCAATAAACAGTAAACAACAGGATATATCTGTTTAGGGTCAGTTTGCCCTTCTACAATTCTGTACCTACGTCAAATACCTTTTGGCAGCTTAGCACCTTGGCACGGAAGAGGCACTTCTGTCTTGACCAAAGATTTAGAATTATACTATTTGAATTTTGTCCCAATATCGGATCTTAGCCTAGCTCAGTAGGACAATGGTAACATGCAGTTTGCAGATGCTAGGCCTGAGGGACTTATTTACTTATTTATTTATTTGCTCTGCTATAGATCTAGCATTGGAGTTTTTGCTTTAGAGACTCTGAAATTCCTCTGAAGAAAGAGCTGCCCAGACAAGTGTTGTGGTGGCCTAGAGGTGGAGCTCTCGCCTCTTGAGGACCCAGTTTGTGGGGGCAATAAGCTGACTTTGTATAAATATACAAAAGTATGAAGGCTATTGCTTAATGCATTGTAAGCCGCCCTGAGTCTCCGGAGAAGGGCGGAAAAGAAATCAAAAATTTAAAAAAAAAAATATTAAAACAATCAGGAGGCTGTGAGTTCGATCCTAGGTAGAGGCAGATATTTCTCTCTCTGGGCACACTGGGGATATACTGTATCTGCTGAAAAAAAAAACCCTCTGCATTGGCGATAGGAAGAGCATCTGGCCAGTAAACACTCAGCTCCATTCAGTTGCCCAGACTCCACCCCGCAAGGGATTATGGGGTCGTTAAAAGAGGATGAAAGAACCATCCGGATATTTTTAGACTCCCATACTGGGCAGCATTTAAAAGGAGTTGTTGTTGTTGTTTTTGTGTATGTGTGCGTTGCATCATTGGGTTTTCAGTTTCTCCTTTCTTGAATTAGGCCAAGGATTCAGGGAAGCCTCAGCAGATTTCCCATACCTTCATTCAGATCCGGGTGATCGAAGAAAGCATCCACAAACCCACAGCCATTCCCCTGGAGATTTTTATCGTGACTATGGAAGACGACTTCCCGGGAGGTGTCATCGGAAAGATCCATGCGACAGACCAAGATGTCTATGATGTCCTCACCTACGGCCTGAAGTCGGAGCAGAAAAGTTTGTTCAAGGTCAACAACCACGACGGAAAGATCATCGCCCTCGGAGGGTTGGACAGCGGGAAGTATATCCTGAATGTGTCAGTCAGCGATGGGCGGTTCCAGGTCCCCATGGACGTGACGGTCAACGTCGAGCAGTTGGCCCAGGAGATGTTGCAGAACACGGTCACCATTCGCTTTGAGAACATCTCCCCGGAGGATTTTGTGGGTCTTCACATGCATGGATTCAGGCGCACCCTGCGCAACGCGGTCCTCACCCAAAAGCAGGATAGCCTGCACATCATCAGTATTCAGCCCGTGGTGGGTAGCAATCAGCTCGACATGCTGTTCGCGGTTCAGATGCACGCCGGCGGCTTCTACAAGCCGGCCTACTTGATTCAGAAGCTGACCAGTGCAAGGCGACACTTGGAAAATGTGATTCGCATCGCTGCCATCCTTGAGAAGAATTGCTCGGGGCTGGATTGTCAGGAGCAGCATTGCGAGCAAAACCTGTCTATCGATTCCCATTCCCTGATGACTTACAGCACCGCCCGGATTAGTTTCGTGTGTCCCCGGTTCTACCGAAACGTCCGCTGTTCTTGCAATGGTGAGTGCCATTTTCCCATCTCTCCACCCAATTGTTCTCCTCCTCCTCCTCCCCCCCATTCAAAGCTCTTTTTATTTCTGAGACGATGCCGCTACAACACAGGAAGCTCATGTCACATTTCTAAAAGATCTGGTACTTTTGTAAAGCAGAAGGCTGAGACTTTCATTCTCACGCTCAAACGGGGAAAGTCTGATCTTTATTTTTATTTATTTATTTATTTTCATCAAGCATGTATTAGATATTAAAGATATAAGTATAAACATGATTATGAATACAGGATAAGGATACAAATAAATGTGGACAGTAGGACAGGGATGGTAGGCACGCTGGTGCACTTATGCACGCCCCTTACAGACCTCTTAGGAATGGGGTGAGGTCGAAAATAGACTGTCTAAGGGTAAAGTTTTGGGGGTTTGGGGAAGAAACCACAGAGTCAGGTAGTCCATTCCAGGCATTGACCACTCTGTTGCTGAAGTCGTATTTTCTGCAATCGAGTTTGGTGCGGTTCACTTTAAGTTTGTATCTATTGTGTGCTCGTGTATTGTTGTGGTTGAAGCTGAAGTATTAATTGACAGGTAAGACATTGTGGCAGATAATTTTATATGCTACGCTTAGGTCGGACCGAAGACGGCGAAGTTCTAAGTTGTCTAAGGCCAAAATTTCAAGTCTCATGGCATAAGGTATTCTATTGCGGATAGAGGAATTGAGGACTCTTCTTGTGAAATATCTCTGGACTCTCAATTGTATTAATGTCCGATATGTAGTGCAGGTTCCAGACAGATGAGCTGTATTCGAGAATTGGTCTAGCAATTGTTTTGTATGCTCTAGTTAGTAGTACAATATTACCAGAGAAGAAGCTATGCCAGATTAGGTTAACAACTCTTAATGCCTTTTTGGCAATGCTGTTACAATGAGCTCTGGCACTTAGATCGTTTGAGATGAGTACTCCAAGGTCCTTGACAGAGTGTGGGTCGTCTATAAGGTCGTATCCACCCAGCTTGTATTTTTGTATCTTGATCGAGGTCAGAGAAAGCTAGTCAACTTTGACCTCTTGGGACAAAGGTCGCCAAACTTTCAGGACATGGCCTAATGAAAGAGGTCAGCCGTGCCACGGAAAAGGGTGTGGGATTAGCAGAGAGGGCAGATTTGGGGCTTGGAAAGCAGTGGTTGTGTAAAAGAACAATCCCAGTATTTTCAGACTGATCGGGGCATCTGACCTGAGCGATATAAAATTTAAAAAGACATTGACTCATTTTCTATTTTGCCAGAGTAATGAAAACCCATAAAGCATGTCATTAAGTAATTGAGACCAAAGAGGGAAGTCTTGACCTTTCCCAGAGCATACTCATTATATGGCCCCCCTCGTTTATTTTTGTTGCTTTATATTCACACACACTGTGGGGAAAAAAATACGATCGGAAACTTCTGTACTGTTTTGAAGGTGGTCTAAACTGCAGCGTTTGCTTTTTTTAACCACGTTAGGCACTGTAAAAACCGAAGGGCCTTTAGAATTAGCCTAAAGGACCATCGATGTGGTCCATTAAACGCAGGCTATATTTTTTTGGTATGCCCCTTTCCTAGAATTTGCACCCTTAAGAAGAAAACATTGGCAGAAAAATACCTTTGGGCTGAAATAAATCCACCGAAGAGAACGTCAACCGAATTTTACATGGCGTAAGAAAGGCTGATACAAATGAGGGATGTTCACTCTTAAAATATGCATCTTATTCCAAAGCTTATTCCCACAGACAGATGTCGTGGGCATTCATTGTTTATGCATGCCAGATGTGGAGCAATTCGACTTGGTTTACCTTGATTAGCAGGGATAGTTACCAAAACACAAAACAGGCTGCAAGATGCCGGAGAAAAGGCTTGGTCCTCTCAAGGGTTTTGGCCCTTTGTGTTGGTTTGAATAGTAGTCAAGAAAAGTAGATGGAACAGTCCAGATCCTTTTACCTCAGTCTTTAAAGTTTAAGTTTCAAAATGCTTAAGTCATAAACTCATAACTTTAATAAAATGAGTCATAAACTCATAAACTTTAATAAAATTAAATCAAATTTCCTGGTTGTGGGAAACTGGATATGTCTGAGTCCAGTGGTGGCTAACTTTTTTCTCATTGTGTGCCGAAAGTGCGTGCGCGTGCGATAGCGTGCATGCGGGCTGGCACCCATAATGCAATACAGCCCCCCTGTGCATGCACGCACGACCTCCCCACACTCCCCCGCCACGCATGCGCACACGATCCCCCCACGCCCCCCCATGCATGCACACGTGACCTCCCTTCCCCCTGTTTTGGGCCCAGTAGGCCTCCCTGCAGCCTCCTGGGCCCAAAAACGAGCCATGGGAGGAACGCACCGCGTGCCCCCCCGTGCATGCATGCATGACCCCTGCCCCCCACGCATGTCCGTGCGACCCCCATGTATGCACGTGTATCTCCCGCATGCGCCACCCTCGCGCATCCCAAAAATCAGCTGGCCGGCAGGAGGCATGTGCGCATGCATGGTGGAGCTGAGCTGGGCGAAGGCTCACGTGCCCACAGAAAGGACTCCGCATGCCAGCTGTGGCAAACGTGCCATAGGTTCGCCACCACGGGTTTAGTCTAACGAAGAGAAGGACATGATAGCAGTCTTCCAATGTTTGAAGGGCTGTCATAGAGAAGAGGGGGAGGGGATGTTAACATATTTCCCAAAACACCTGAAGGTAGGACAAGAAGTAACAGATGGAAGCTTATCAAGGAGAGATCCAACCTAGAATTAAGGAGAAATTTCCTGTCAGGGAGGACAATTAATCAGTGGAATGGCTTGCCTCCAGAAGTTGTGGGTGCTCCCTCACTGGAGGTTTTCAAGTAAAGATTAGACCGCCATTTGTGTAAGGTCTGTTGCTTGAGCAGGGGTCGGAGGAGAAGGCCTCCAAGGTCACTCTGTTATTCTATTAACAGAAACATACATAATCAGCCATATGACCCAAGCAAAAAAAAAAAAATGAGTACAGGTAGATCGTGACGTACAACAGTTCATTTAGTAACTGTCCTATTTACTGTCCTATTTTCTAACGCAGATTTCCACTCTCATAGGTTTATGTCCAGAATTATGTCTAGGTATTTATCTTCATGCAGACATATAGTCATTCCAGACAGAAACATGCTGGCCTCTTTCATGGAAGCAAAGAGTTTTACCGATTTTACAATATATGATCTGGCTATGCCTCTTAGCTCTTCTATCTAAACAGCAAGAATCCCACATGATCCCAGCAGGACAGATTTCTCCTGAGGTTGCTTCTACTTTGCAGAACTTCCTGGAATGACCAAGTGTCCTTCAAGCGGCTTAATCAGTAGTGGGTTTTCCTGGTTCTGTCCGGTTCTTGCGAACCGGTAGCAAAAGCAGTGGGAGGCTCCGCCCACCCGCCCAGACGTCATAATGGACGATCTGAGCATGCGCAGAAGCGCAAGCGAAGCGAGCGTGCACACACGCTTCCATTGCGAACCGGTAGTAAAGGTAAGTAGAACCCACCCCTTGGCTTAATCCTATGTACTGGTAGTCCTCGACTTACAATAGTTTTCTTAGTGACCGTTTGAACTTACAACAGCACTGAAAAAAATGACACATGATCATTTTTCACACTTATGACCGTTGCAGCATCCCCATGGTCACGTGATATATATTCATATGCTTGACAACTGACTCACATTTATGACCCGGAGTCGTGTGATCCCCTTTTATGACCTTCTGACAAGCAAAGTCAATGGGGAAACCAGATTCATTTAATAACCACGTTTCTAATTTAACAACTGCAGTGATTCTATTAACAAATGTGGTGAGAAATGTGTAAAATGGGGCAAATCTCGATTAACAAATTTCTCAATAACATAAATTTTGGGCTCAATTGTGATCGTAATTTAAGGACAACCTGTATTGTAGGGTAAATTCCCTATTCTAAAATGAAATTACTGCACTAAACTGTAATCTGTGTTAAATTCCACAAATTTGCAAAATTAGCCTTAGTTATTCCTTTCTCCTGTTGCTTTACATATTTAAGTCTCCTTTAAATTCAGGGTTGTTGGGTTTTTTTTTTTTTTGTTTCCACGCAATTTGTCATCTTGCCATCTCTACTCTTCTTTTTGTTTCCTGTCATTTGTAAGGTCTTGTTTAAATCTTTTAAATAATTGTCAGCTGCTCAGAGTTGTTTTGAGTTGTGCAGCATACATAATTATTTATTCTATTTGTAAACCACTGAATCAATAAGGAATCTCAGCGAGTTTCAGCAGTCCAATAAAAACAAACAATTAGAACATCCACAATAAGCAACCTTGATAAACAGTTTGTTGAAAATGGATAAAAATGAACTGTTGATATTGGGATTTATTGAATAAAAAGGTTATTTGAGGGAGGAAGGGAACTACGATATGTAATATGGGAGAATGGAGATGATAATTATTAAGTTTCAGTTTGCTGCAAAGAATACCAGAAGTCATTTCTTTAAATATCTTTTTCTTGCTTTTTTGTTACTGATTTTCTTTTACCCTTTTATAATATTTTTCTATTCTATTTCTTCTTCTATCTTTGCAAAATATTCCTCTAAGAAAAACTACTTTTAAAAACTCCACAGTACTGTAAGCATTTTAAAATCCAAATTGTAAATGATATAGGACGATGTTTGAAAGTTGAGTCATGTCAACTGGACTTATTTTCTTATTGGTTTGAGATGTTTTGCTGCTCGTTTTTTGGACTACTAGATTAGGGTATTGAAGGAAAATTTGTTTAAGATTTTGAGCATGCTGGTTTTTTTACTTCTGTTTATGTTTATATACTATGTTGTCATAGTATTGGTATGTTTATTGTTTATTTTTTATTTCAAATCCAGTGTTATCTCCACTGTGCAAGTTAGGTGGGTATACAAATAACCCAATGGTGGGTTTCAAAATTTTTTACTACTGGTTCTGTGGGCGTGGCTTGGTGGGCATGGCAGGGGAAGGATACTGTAAAATCTCCATTCCCACCCCACTCCAGGGGAAGGATACTGCAAAATCCCCATTTCCTCCCGATCAGCTGGGACTTGAGAGGCAGAGAATAGATGGGGGTGGGGCCAGTCAGAATTTTTACTACTAGTTCTCCAAACTACTCAAAATTTCCGCTACCGGTTCTCCAGAACTGGTCAGAACCTGCTGAAACCCAACTCTGAAATAACCCAAAGATCCCTTGCCATTATCGGTTCAGCTAACTTGTTTCCATTTAACTTTACGATATTGTTTAACAACAAAGGATGGAATATACTTATGGACAGAACAGACGAATGATAAAATATGGTTGAAGCCGAGAAAGGAGAGTTGTGTTCATGTGATCCTAAATTGGCTCTCCATTTGCAAATGATGGTTTCCGGAAACATCATTAATTCTGATTCCCACATAATAGTAAACCATGATTTGATATTTTGGGTATCGGCATATCTTGAATCAAACCAGTTAATCCATTGTGGCATGAGGTTGTGGCAACGTGATCCCCAAGCTGCAGTTTTGTAGTTGCAGAATTGTGTTATCCCAAAATTTCAGGATCTTCATTGGTATCAGGAGGAGTTTTATGAGCCCATCTGCCAAACCAATTTGTCTTTTCTAAGGCTTTTAGGAACTTAATATTGGGCATTGGACCAGAGTTTTGAGTGAGTTCACCTCTAGGAAGCAAAGTAGAATATTTTGATTAGAATCTTCCATTGCAAAATTACCTGCGGTTTTGTTATGAACCGTTTTTCCTTTTTGGTTTGTTTGTAATTTATTTGTCTTAGTGGTTAAACAGCCATAAAAATGGAATAAATGAATTAAATAGCGCTTTTTCATAAATGTTCCACAGAAATGGGAGGTTCCACTCCAACCAAAACAACTGTTACGTTAGAATTATAATATTTATAATAGGCTTTACATTGAAGAGAAGCTTCAACTTTTTCTGCTATCCAAGGGGTGGGTGGGAATTGTGGCTCACATACGTATATGCACACAGCAGTTGTGTCCTTCTTGCAAGTTCATCACCGCCATTTGGTACACCCTTCAATGTCCTCACATCATAGCTTAACATTTTCTGTGAGCCTGAATCACGACTCCCACAAGGTGCTGGGTCAGCTTTTTCAAACCGTTCTCTAGTAATTTCCTATGCCACTGCAGGAACATTAAGAGCCTTGTGGTTATGGCCATTTCCATCTCCTAGAGATACTGCGGAGAACCGCAGTTTGGGGTTGAATTTTCATGGGAATGGGAATTTGGGAGTGGCAGAATGTGACAGTGATTTAACTATTCAGGAAATTTTGCTGACACCGCTGCATAGGATACAATATAGTTTAAATACTGGTTGTCATAAGTCAGCGCTAACTCTGACAGAGCACCATTTTCTAGCATGACAGCAGTTGGTTTTACTATCTGGAAAATAACAGAAGATATAATTGGTAGGGTGGGGAAAAGAGAAGAGAGAAGAGAAGAGAATCTGTGCTTTGGGTTTTTACCCTCATTCCCTACCATGACACGTCTAAAAAAAGATCTGACTTGAACCCAAGCCTTCAGCACCACACCAGTAATCCAGTAATAAGCATCATGTTTTGAGAATTCCTCTCTCCTCTATATTTTAGTTGGCTTTTTTTTTTTTTTTTTTGCAGTTAACCGAGGGGAAAAAGTACACCTCTCAGCTCTTTCGAACAGTCGACCCACAGTATCGACAAATAGTTTAGGGCAGGGGTGTCAAACTTGATTTCATTGAGGGCCGCATCAGGGTTGTGTTTGACCTCGGGGGGGGCATGGCCATCTTGAAGTCACTCGTGTCAGGGGCGCCTCTGGTGGCCCAAGCGCTCTGCCAGCGAAAACAGGCTCTCGAGCTCCGTTGCGATGGCCTCCTGAAGCCTGTCATGCCCCTGTCGTAGTCTAAATCCGAAGGGGAAGAGGAATGGCTGACAGAGAGTGAGAGAGTGGATCCGTTGGCTGTGGAAAAAACTGGGGAAGAGCAAAGTCAGGCTGGGCAGAGCAGGGGAGAGGTAGAACAAGGGAGAGGGGTTCAGATGAAGACCAAGGCCCACCCCCTCCTCATCCTAGGCAGCGCAGGGAGGAACGGAGAAAAGGGACCCGATCCTCTTTAGAAGGCACAGGTTCTGATGGAGTTTAAAAGTAGAGGCAAATGTTCCTGACGTTTGTCAGGAACAAATGCTGAGTTTATCTGGTGTTTCTTGGACTCCTGGCATCCTCCCAACTGGTTTGATTTATTGCCGTGCTACTTTACTTGTGGAATTACTTATTTTGCTTGCCCTGCCAGATTAATTACCTTGTCTTGTCTTTGGATTTTTTGTTAGAAGTTTTCCGCTTACAACATTTGGGAGTGAAGTATTGCCACCCAAAGACTATTACAGGTTGGTGGAAGAGCTCTCTCTCCAGGCCGGAGAGTTGAAAGGGACATTGGGGGCACAGTTGGTGATAATAAAGGGACTCATATCGGTTCTCTGGTTGTGTTGCCATTGTGTCACGCCCTGGGTCATCACAGAACCCCATGCCTGCAAAAATAGAGCTCCGTTTTTGCTGGAAGAGGCACTGTGGGCCAGTCCTTTGCTGTTTCCAGGGTGGCCCTGCAGGCCAGATCTAAGCATTTTGCGGGCCGGATCCAGCCCCTGTGTCGAGCTTCGTTGTTATCTCCAAATAAATGAATTTCCAAACGCCTGATCTTTGAGGAATTTTTTCTCTTTATTGAGCATAATGAACTGACCCTGACTCAGTGCGCAGTTAGCACTGAACTTTGGCCCCCCAAAAACCTCTCTTTCCGGTTCCCAATTCTCTGCGTCTCATTGGCCATCTTCCAAGTCACTCGTGTCATCCCATCTCCGTCAGTTCACAGGAATGTCCCCCCCTCCCATCCCATCTCCGTGGAGACAGTTCTTCAGGGGAATTAAGTAGGTGAAAGTTCAAGCCTCTCCTCTCCGTCCTTATGGCAGCTTGGAAGCTGACACCCTGGGCCTTGGGTTTGACACCCCTGGTTTAGGGTCTTCTTTTTGCTGTCTCTGGACCAAGAATGAAAATGAGCAGCTCAGAATCAGCTGAATATGTTTGGTTGTTGTTCAGTCTCTGAGTCATGCCCAGGGCCTCCTGTCCTCCACTGTTTCCCAGATGCCTAGGGAGATTCTCAGTTACCCAGGTCGTGGTTGTCCCAAAAGTGGTTTTTCAAAAGGCAACTGGACTTCCTTGTTTTTTCCTTGAAGACATTTCGCTTCTCATCCAAGAAGCTTCTTCAGCTCTCTTCAGTTCTTCTCCAGAGCTGAAGAAGCTTCTTGGATGAGAAGCGAAATGTCTTCAAGGAAAAAACAAAGTCCAGTTGCCTTTTTAAAAAGTAGTTTTGTGACCACTGTCTCCCAGATGTTCCAAAGGTGCTTTTTCCAAAGACAACTGGACTTTGTTTGTTTGGTTTTTTATTTATTTATTTATTTATTTATTTATTTATTTATTTATTTATTTATTTATTTTGTTTGTCAAAATAAATAAATGTACAAGATTACAAGTATAGGTATGAATATAAACATAAACATAAATCTTATAAACATAAACATAAAACTTAACTTTCGGGCCAAAATTTATATATATTTTTAAATGTTTTTTAATATTTGTATTCTATGTTTTTTATCTTGGCTGTACACCGCCCTGAGTCCTCAGGGAGAAGGGCGGTATATAAATTGGAAATTAAATTAAAATTAAATTAAATTAAACAAAGGAAGTTAATACTTCCTTTCTTTGAAGACATACTTCCTTTTTCTTTGAAGACATTCTGCTTCTTATTCAAGAAACTTCTTCAGGTCTCTTCAAGAACTAAAGGCGATCGCGCGCAAAGCGCGTGCGCAATGCGAACCGGTGGTAAAATTGATTAGAACCCACCACTGATCAGAGAGTGTTAATATAAGGCAACTGGCAGTTGGAACAGAGGGGGAGGGGGAGTAGTCTGTCCCACAGGCCAGATGAGTCACGCGCTGGCTACACCCATGCCTGGTTTAGCAAAGGGGTAGCTATCAGAGCATGTTAATATAAGGCAAATGGCAGTTGGGACAGAGTTCTTTTCAGGTGGGGAGGGGGAGTAGAACATCTAACTCTTTAGCGTCAGAGGGTGTCAATATAATACTGTATATGAAATACTAATGATCTGATGGTCATTTCGAAAAATCCTTTCTTAGCGAGCACCTAGAAGCCAAGAGGAACATACGTGCCAAATTTCAAGTTTGTAGGCTTTACAGTTTTGGAGATTTCATGATGAGTGAGTGGTATTTGGCTTTTATACAGTATATATAGATATGCATAACTATATGCATATAATTATTTACTTTTGTAAGGGGTGCGAAAATATATCAGAAGCGTTTTAGGGGTGCGGGGTATAGAAAAGTTTGGGAACCCCTGCTCTAGGAGAATATGTTTGGAGTTGCGCTAAAATGGAATATGGGTTTGATAGACCACAGTCGTAGTAATGGTCCTGCATTATCTTGGACAAAGCAAGAGATCAATGAAAGATCCTTTGAACCAGTAAAGCATCCTTTGGGTGATGCATGCAGCCTGTTCTTTCTGGGACCATATGAATCATCATAGCTTTTTGAGATTGTGGTATGGAATGACATGTCCGTGGTACTACCATGAGGTAGTATCAAAATCAGCAACTGGAATATTGTGATTTAAACCCTGCTCATTTTGAACATTCTTGGAGGATATGTTAGGTGGCATATTTCATTGCTCCATCCAGACCTTACTGTTCTTTCTATTTTATTATGCTATTTTATACTGGTTTTTAGTGCCGCATGCCACTCAGCATCACTAGAGAGAGAGAGATCATCTTCCTAATAACAAATAAACCGTTCAGATTTTGAACTCATCCTGCAGTAGTAATCCATCTGTCAGTTATCCTATCATCCAAGTCAGTTAGGACAAAGAAGTGGGTGGACCAGCAGAAACACAATTAAATGTATCCAATAATTTCAGTTATAATTAAATGAACGTAATTCAACCACTCGGATGCTTGATTCAACACTGTTGGGTTAGACTGAAAAAGCTGATAACCCTGAATCACTTAAAAGGTTCAACCCAGTGATGAAATTCAGCCGGTTCTATCCGGATCGCGCAATCCGCCCGGATGTCATCACTTTCTGTTTTTGACCCTCTGCGCGCACGAGCACTCACATTTGTGAACCAGTAGTGAAGGTAACTGAATGGTGCAATGTATTAAGTCTGCTGAAGTAGGAAGTAACATTCTGTTCGTTGATTGATTAAAGTAACATTCTGTTCGTTGATTGGTTAAGCTGCCTTACAGCTGGCTAGATAAGAGCTGTCAGGCAGAGTTCCAAGCAGTTTCAGTTATAGCTGTGGCAGTTAGCACAGCTGTTGTTAATAAACGGTTAATTACATGATCTTCGCATTGTCCATCGTCATTGATTAAGCCAATACAGTTCAAATTCCACCCCTGGTTCAACCATTGAGTGAAGATTTGAACCTTATCTCCTCAATCTCAATCCAAAACCATAATCGTGATTTTGCAATATTGTACAAGAAGTCTGTGGACATTCTCAGTCATCCAAGTCATGGTTATCCCAAAGGTGCTTTTTCGAGAGACAACTGGACTTTCTGGTTTTTCTTTGAAACGTTTTGCTTCTTATCCAAGAAGCTTCTTCAGCTCTGGAGAAGAACTGAAGAGAGCTGAAGAAGCTTCTTGGATGAGAAGAGAAATGTCTTCAAAGAAAATCCAGACAGTCCAGTGGCCTCTTGGAAAAAGCACTTTTGCGATTGAACAAGAAGGGATTTGGATGCTGAGTAGGACTTTCTGTTAATCTCTGCTACTACAACTGAGATGTCAGTAAACGTGATTGTTGAACATCTGCAACACTCCCAACGAAACAAATCTAAAATATGGGGTCCTTGGTTGTTTATTTGTAGATGTCTCATTACCCAACTAGGTAACCCCCAAAGATGCTTTTTCAGGAGGCATCTGCACTTTCCTGTTTTTTTCTTTGAAGACGTTTCACTTCTCCTATAAATCCTTCCATTCCCTACTGTCCTGTCAGAGCTGAAGAAGCTTCTTTAATGAGAAGCAAAATGTCTTCAAAGAAAAAACAAGAAAGTTCAGTTGCCTCCTGAAAAAGCACCTTTGGGACAATGACCTGGATGACTGAGCATCTCTAAAAGGTAAAGGTAAAAGTTCCCCTCGCACATATGTGCTAGTCGTTCCCGACTCTAGGGGGCGGTGCTCATCTCCGTTTCAAAGCCGAAGAGCCAGCGCTGTCCAAAGACGTCTCCATGGTCACGTGGCCAGCATGACTAAACGCCAAAGGTGCATGGAACGCTGTTACCTTCCCACCGAAGGTGGTCCCTATTTTTCTACTTGCATTTTTTACGTGCTTTCGAACTGCTAGGTTGGCAGAAGCTTGGGCAAGTAAAGGGAGCTTACCCCATTATGGGGCACTAGGGATTCGAACCACTGAACTGCCAACCTTTCGATCGACAAGCTTCCCTTCCTTTCTAGCACTGATGATGTTACCTAGTTGAGTAATGAAACATCTGCAAGAAAACAACCAAGTTCTGAGAGCACCATACGACAACTTTGAGCTGCAAATATTCTCTTCTGTTGGTATAAATGTTAAGAGTTTGCTTTGGGGGTGAGGAGAGAATAATTATCTTGATTCATCTGATGGAAGAAATCCATCCAGGATCATTTAGAATCTACACTTAGTACAGTACAAAAACATTTTCAGAAGTCCCTCCAGTTTTACCTCAGCGTTACATTTATTGGGGCTTTTGTGGTTATATATCTTGGAAATATTGCAAGAAGCAGTCCCTGTGCACATTGATTTTTTTACTGCTATTTACGATGCTTCTTGCATGTTGCTTTTTTTCCATTCTTGCCATGCTAAATCATTCCTATCAGAAGCCAGGGCACGTTCTGGAAAGCAATTAATGTCATCTTTTTCTTGTTCTGCATGTGATCTTACCTGTAGTGGCAACAGAGAATCAGCCCGGGATGAATGGCATAGATAGGGATTTTATAGTTCAATAATCAGGGCTGATAATTGTGTCACCACAGGGGAGGAAATGAAAGCTAAAAAAAAAAAAAAAATGTGACTGCAGCTGTTAAATGCTAAAGCGATCTTGGGGATCTTTAGACCAAAAGAAGTTAGGGATGAGCAGTATAAATCTTTATTTTGGATGTGCCAAAATAGTGGTTTTAATAGCCACCACTGTTTTTACGCAGTTTGTTTATTTGAATTTATTTGTTTGGATTCGTCAGCAGCCTGACTCCATTGACTACAGTTTATGACGTTAACACACATGTACCTATGAATATCCCTACATCCCTGCGCATACATGTTTTTCATGTGCACAGTTTGCATGCACAGGTTCCCGTATGTATATGAGCCAGTGGTGAAATCTAAAATTTGCTACTACCGGTTCTGTGGGTGTGGCTTGGAGGGGGGTAGTGTGATTGGGTGGGCGTGGCCAACTTTTTTTTTTTTCTTTTAAAGCCATTTTTTCTACAACCTCTTCGGTCAAAAAAAATATAAAGAATAAAAAAATGCTTTTAAAAGCCTCTGACGATCCCAACTGAGTTGCCTGATCGGCAGAGGCTTTTAAAAGAAAAAAAGCCTCTGCCGATCAGGCAACTCAGCTGGGATTATCAGAGGCTTTTAAAAGCATTTTTTCTACAACCTCTTCTACAACCTCCCAGCTGAGCCACGCGATCATCAGAGGCTTTTTTTTTACTTTTAAAAGCATTTTTTCGGCCGAAGAGGTTGTAGAAAAAAATGCTTTTAAAAATTAAAAAAAAAGCCTCTGATGATCGCGTGACTCAGCTGGACGGGGGGGCAGGGATTTTTGCTACCAGTTCTCCGAACCACCCGCCTCCATCGCTACCGGATCGGGCGATCCAGTCCGAACCGGGAGCATTTCACCCCTGATATAAGCAGCATGCAAACATTTTTCCATAGCAAATTGCAATTTTATATGTAAAGATACATATGTTCGGGTGAATATACTATGTAGGAAATAAATAACTAAATTTAAGACAGATACAGGTAATCATCGACTTAACAACAGTTCGTTTAGTGACTGTTTGAATTTACAACAAGATCACAAAAAGCGACTTACGACCATTTTTCACACTTATGACAGTTGCGGCATCCCCATGGTCGCATGTTCAAAATTTGAATGCTTGACAACTGGTTTGTATTTATGACAGTTGCAGTGTCTTAGGGGCATGTGATCCCCTATTGGGACCTTTTGACAAGCAAAGCCAATGGGGAAGCCAGATTCACTTAACAACCGTGTTACTAATTTAACAACCTTCCTATCTTTTCATAAGGGCCTAAAGATTGGCTCTGCCAATCAGCTTGGAGCCCCAGTGGGGGAACAGCAAAATGGAGGCGGTTGATTGAGTAATAACAGATCCCACCTCCCGCACACGCCCTCCCCCACTGCCCTCCCTATGTATCCTCAGTTTTAATCTCTGATTTTAACTTTTTTATGTTTTAACTGTATATGTAAAACTGTAAGCCGCCCAGAGTTAGCCTATGATAAGATGGGCGGCCACAAACAAGCAAACGAACAATTGCAGTGATTCATTTAATAACTGTGGCAAGAAAGATCATAAAATGAGGCAAAATTCACTTCATAAACATCTCACTTAGCAACAGAAATTTGGAGCTCAATTGTGGTCGTAAATTGAGGACTACCTGTACATTTATGTGCACGTTTTGTACATGTTTAAAAGTGGGGACACAGCAGCGCACATACGCCACACCTGCCATTTTGGATTTTGCCTATTTTACTGAGGAGAGCAGAAATTCTTCTTCTTCTTAATGCCTGCCTAATGCATTTCGCCTAAATCACGAGGAGATTGTGTATTTTCCTCGGCTCTTCTCTTTTAGCCTAGATTAGATGTCTCTATTTTCTTATGTTCTCCAAGTAACTTTTTTTTTTCATTTCAAAAATAGAACATGAAACACTGCAGTAATACTGTATTTTTTAAAAAAATAATGTGAAGCATATAAATAGACATTTTCACGTATATGTGTGAAATTAAGGGGGAAAATGTAGTGTGGATATATTATTTGGCCAACACAACTAATCCAATAGGAATGCATTATTTTATTGTCATTGCAACATGGCGTATGTTCTGTCCCCATCTCACACACGCACACAAACAGACAGCCGCGGGTTAAATAAACTGGCAGACAACCAATTCTTCCGATAAGAAGCTTGGCAGCAACCCAGTAGCTGCTTGCCAAGAACTTTACTCAATAAACAAAATACACACAGTCAAGAATTGTCCAGTTCGTAAAATAAATCCAAGGCCGATAATGTTGTTTCCAAGGATGCAATGTGACTCGATAGTAGTTAGTTTTGTCCATCACAGAGTCTGAATGGCCACCTCACCCCCTTTTATACCCTGTGGGGTGTGGTCCAGTGACTCAGCTTAATCTCTGGCACGCCTTTTCTTCTGTTGCGCGCGCTTATTTCTGCGACGACGATCCAGCCAAGACTCATTTCCCTCATCACTGTCCACCTGTGGCTGCATGGACGTGCTTGGCCCCGGCCCTATCTCTTGCCCTTCGGCGGACACCGAAGGCATTGCCAGAGAGGAGGGTCCTGGAGAGGGAGGCATTGCCAACTCCTCTCCTTCACTCTCGGAGTCCTCTCCTGCCGATGACACAGGCTCAGGTAATGGAGCCACAACAGCGTAAGAGGACAGTCCATATAATAAACCCAATTAAGTGAAGTCTCAAAGAATAGCACTGTGTTGCTATGCGCTGGTTGTCCTTAACAGAACAGAATAACAGAGTTGGAAGGGACCTTGAAGGTCTTCTAGTCCTTCCCCCTGCTCAAGCAGGAAACTGTATAGAGTGGTTCTCAACCTGTGGCCCACAGACCTCTGAGGTGGGCCACAATGTCATCACACGGGCCCCACGAAGTATGGAAGAAATGTGATGATTTAAGTCTTGAGTTAAGTCTTGGGGGACCGGGGTCCGTGGCCCCAAAAGATATTTAAACAGGGTCCATGGTGAAGAAAATGCTCTACACTGTTTCAGACCTACGGTTGTCCAATCCCTTCTTAAAAACCTCCAGTATTGGAGCACCCACAGCTTCTGGAGGCAAATCTTTCCACTGATTAATTCTTTTGTCAGGAAATTTCCTGCCTTGTTTGTTCTGGAACCAGGTAGATCAATTTTACCAGCTTTTGAAATGTGATTTGTTGGCTTTTTTTTAACTGCCTTTTTTGCTCTGGTTCCAAATAGCAGCACATTCATGTAACATGGGTTAAATTATTTAACTTACAAGTTAGGCGTGACCCATTTCATTTAAGGAAGATTTACTCCCAAGTTAAGAATCCTTGGATTGGATTCCTACTCCTTTTATTCAGGCCCCAGAGAAATGCCATTTATATATATATATATTGGTATATATATATATAATATATATATATATATTGGTCCAGACTGGTCTAGCAAGAGTAATCCTACCTCCATTCCAATAATGGACTTTGCTTGGTGAAATAAAGACCAGCAGAAAAACCACTGAACTTCAAAGTAGGTACTCAAGCTTTGGCTATAAATCCCCAAAGATGGATAACATCCTACTGAGTGTTTTAGTGGTTTCCTAGTCGGTGCCATTGTGAAATCATCCTGAAAATGCAGGTTAGCAGGGGAGCTGTGCTGCAGTAGCACAAGATTTGTAGCTTGGGGTCCACAAAGACAGACATAAAATACTCTTTCCGAAGCTTTAATATTTTAAAAGTTTTTTTTTTGTTAGGTTTTTTTGTGATAGCTATAAAATTCAACCTACAGGAGCCTGAGTTAAAAAAAAAAAAGAAGAAGAAGAAATGCTTCCATTGATTCTCTGACTGGAGTGCTCTTCATACCTTGAGAAGAGTACCGAATGGCGACTTTGTGCAAAGAATGAGTTGCTTAGCAAAAGCAACATCACAGTTTGGGCAAAATGAAGTAAATCTATGGATAAAGTCCCAGTTGCCAAACAGAACAGCTTTTGAGGATATAGAAGTAGGACCAGAAGTGGTATTCAGCCAGTTCAGACCGGTTTGCCTGAACCGGTAGCAGAAATCACGGATGGGCCCTGCTCACCTGCCCCGGCTCTATGCCATCCTATTTAGGTACATGTTTGAGGCCGGGCACATGCATGGTGTGCATGCCAGCAGAGCATATGCACGGAAGGCCGGGCGCATGCATGGATGCGCACGTGCTCACATTTGTGAACCAGTAGGGAAAGTAAGTGAATACCACCTCTGAGTAGATCAGAAGAGAGTAGTGTTGTGGCTGAGTGGTGAAGAGGCTCATCTCCCATTGGGAAGGTTGAGAGTTCAATCCTAAGTAGCCGCAGATGTTTCTCTCCTAGGACACAAAGAAAAAATATATGCTGTGAACTCTACATAGGTGTCAGGAAGGGCATCCGACCAGTAAACTCTCATCTCCATTCAATCACCCTGACTCTACTCCAAATTAAGGGATGACAGGGTCGTAAAAAAGGGAGTTTTTAGAAGTAGGGCAGAAGTGAAAAGGGGACACATAATTATACTATCTTAGCTCCGAAGCTTTCTAATTGCTCAAAAAAGGAAACTGATTCCATGTCTTCTTTTCTTCTGCGTGCCTATCTGCATTCTTACTAATAACTTCAGAGATTCTAACTCTAAATTTTTCATCCCAACATCAACTTAGTGGCATCACTTAGAACGGATTGGCAAACAAAAATCACAAGGCGTGCACAAGCCTTTCTTATTTTGAAAAACTAATGGTGTGCATTTCTCTCAAAATGATCCTTCAAGGCAAAAATCAAGAAATGGGAGTCATTTGTTTTTTGTTAGTTGTGAAGTCATTGCGACCCCATGGACAACATTCCTCCAGGCCTTCCTGTTCTCTACCATCCCCTGGAGACCATTTAAGCTTACGCTGACTGCTTCAGTGACTCCATCCAGCTACCTCGTTCTCTATTGTCCCCTTCTTCTTTTGCCCTCAATCTTTCCCAGGATTAGGCTCTTCTCCAGTGAGTCCTTCCTTCTCATTAGGTGGCCAAAGTATTTGAGTTTCATCTTCAGGATCTGGCCTTCTAAAGAGCAGTCAGGGTTGATCTCCTCTAGGACTGACCGGTTTGATCGCCTTGCAGTCCAAGGGACTCGCAGGAGTCTTCTCCAGCACCATAGTTCAAAGAACTCAATTTTTTGGCACCCAGCCTTCCTTATGGTCCAACTTTCACATTGTGCTTGGTTGCAGTCAGCAACAGAATCTTGAGAGCTGGTCAAAGGTCCTCTCTACTCCAACTTATACCTAACAAAATCAAGACATAGTTATTTTGACTTTCTTTCCTACACTTCCTACTTTCTCAGGACTAAGATATCTTTTCCATAACAGCTCTACAACCTCCTGACCTTCCATCACACATAGAAAGGTCTTCCTTACTCCTCTTTTTATTATCACAAAGGTCATGTCAAGCTTATGTCAACCACTTAGCATTGGAGGCTGAGTTGAGAAGATGGTCAAACCAAACCAATCGTGACTATGTCAAAAAAGCTAAGCAGGGACAGACTTGGTTGGCATTTGAATGGGAGACAACCATGAAACCCATTACTGTAGAAGCCTCAAACTATGACAGTGTCAAATCATTTCTAGTTTTTCACAAAAACATAACACATTCAGGTGTGTGTAAGCAAAATGAATTCAGAGGTCCTTGGTGCTCCCTGAAGTTGGTTGTTTTCTTGCAGAGGTTTCATTACCCAAACTAGGTAACGTCATCAGTGCTAATAGGCAGTGGGGTTTGCTCTCAGTTTATATCCTAATGGCTTGCCCTGTGATTGTTGGTGGGAGTAGTCTTTGGTTGGGCTGCTTACAGTGGTGGGATTCAGCCGGTTCATGCGCAGATGACAGTGCGTGCACAGACAATGGTGTGCACTCGAGCGAAGCAAGCGCGCACCCGCGGCGTGTGCACATCAGCGAACCGGTAGGAAAGGTAAGTACATTTCACCCCTGACCTAAACTATTAGGGGAGCTGTCTATGGAGATTGTCAGTCATCTAAGTCACGGGTGTGCAAAAGGCAACTTGACTTCCTTGGTTTTTTTCCTTCAAAACGTTTTGCTTCTCATCCACGAAGCTTCTTATATTAAAATATTTGGGGCTAGCATTGTTGTTGTTGTTGTTGTTAGTTGCAAAGTCATGTCAGACCCATCGCGACCCCATGGATAACATTCCTCCAGGCCTTCCTGTCCTCTACCATCCTCTGGAGTCCATTTAAGCTCACGCTGACTGCTTCAGTGACTCTATCCAACCATCTCGTTCTCTGTCGTCCCCTTCTTCTTTTGCCCTCAATCATTCCCAGCATTAGGCTCTTCTCCAGTCAGAACTTCCTTCTCATTGGGTGGCCAAAACATTTGAGTTTCCTCTTCAGGATCTGGCCTTCTAAAGAGCAGTCAGAGTTGATCTCCTCTAGGACTGACCGGTTTGATCGCCTTGCAGTCCAAGGGACTCGCAGGAGTCTTCTCCAGCACCATAGTTCAAAGGTCTCAATTTTTTGGCCCAGCCTTTCTTATGGTCCTGGGGCTAGCATGGAGTTTTGTAATTCACATAGGTTCTGGTTGCTATGAATTCCAAGGGATTGGAGAAAGAAAAAACAAGAAAGTCCAGTTGCCTCCTGAAAAAACACCTTTGGGTTCCAAGGGATTCTACCATCATAGAGATGTTTGCCTGAACCACTGTTTTGCTCTGCGGCCATTGTACTTCAGATCTATGGACGTTGTGCCTCAACACAGCCTCTGAATTCTTCCAATCAAGGCCCACAGAAGTCTTGACAGCATTTTCCTTCACACACCTAGTCTCCATTTCTGCCTTATGTCTTGAAATGATGAAAAGATTGGCATTATCGGACACTTGGGAGTTGCCAGGACATGGTGATAGTTGTCTTGGAATGTTGTGTCACACAGAGCTGTCATATTAAATTATTAGCTTCTTCCTATATACCTCTTGGCCTCATAGGAACTCACTCGTGTCTCAAGTAGGAAACAACTGAAACATGGCAATGATTGATTACAAGGCTGCATCTCGACTTCACTGCTTGGTGTCAAGATTTCACCAAAGGTTAAAAGGTTGTGAAAACATGTGGTGCTCTGTTCCAAAATCTCAGCAGGGTTGTCTTCCCACAAAGCCAAAGTATATTTGCTGCTTTTTTTTTTTTTTTTTTGTCTACCTAACTTGTCTCTCTGTCAGTCACAGAAAGACTCGTTGAGAATTATTGCCTGACGTGACATAAAATTTAATTGTGTTCTGAAAACAAATATCCTGTGCATACAGATCTGTAGGCAGTGTTGATGTGATATCATGATACATGAAACGTGTCAGCATGATCAGCTGGATAACCAGAAATTTCTAAAGAGACTGTTTTAACTATTCATTGTTGGTTTGGGGAGCAAATACATTATAACCCTGCTGCTTAATTCTCTGAGCTCATTTCAAAAACACATGGTGAAAATAAGGATTAACTCCATAATGTTTATTCACTGTGGTTGATAATATTTGCAAGGGAGGAAGCAACCTTGATAATGAGGCTAAAATCTGTTTATTGACCGGTTATTAGATTTCTACACCCATTAAATGGTAGCACCAAACTGATCTGATCTCAAAAAGCTAAACACACTCGATTTTGTTTAGTGCTTGCATGGAAGATACTAGAAAAGATATAGACTTATTGGCTAAATTGGGAAGTCCCCCCCCCAAAAAATAAATGATACATTGGCAAATTACTTCCATAAACATGGAATTGTCCAGGAACAGGAGTTTCATTCAAATACTTTACTTGATATTCCTATATACCATGTTTCTCTGAAAATAAGACCCAACCAGAAAATAAGCCCTAGCCGTATTTCCCCCCCAAATAAGACCTAGCCGGAAAATAAGTTCTGATGCATCTTTTTGAGCCAAAATTATTATAAGACCCGGGCTTATTTTCAGAGAAACACAGTAGCTGTTCCTATGTGAATCTCCCCATTCCCATTTTATCTTCACAACACCAAATATGTCAAGTTGTCTGGAGTCACATTTGGCCTACATCCTTTATGGCATCAGTTATAATAATAGAATCTATATATATAAAAGCAAAATACCACTCATGCATCATCACAAAATCTCCAGAACCGTAAAGCCCACAAACTTGAAATTTGCCACGTATATTCGTCTTGGCTTCTAGGTGCTCACTAAAAAAGAATTTTTTGAAATGACCATCAGAGCATTAGTATTTCCTATATTACTATTAACATGCTCTGATGCTAAGGAGTTCTACTCCCCCTCCCCACCTGAAAAGAAATCTGTTCCAAATGTAAAACACAAGCAGAGGAGAGGAGTTTCAGTTTCAATTTTACTTTCACAGCAGCAAGCAGCTTTATTAAAGAACAGTTGAGCTAAGCCATGCCTAGGCTCCTTCCTGTCTCCTTCTTCCTCACACAGCAAATACTGTTTCCCTTTCCAAACAGCCCTCTGATGCTAAGGAGTTCTACTCCCCCTCCCCACCTGAAAAGAAATCTGTTCCAAATGCAAAACACAAGCAGAGGAGAGGAGTTTCAGTTTAACTTTCACAGTAGCAAGCAGGGGATAGGAGAGGGAAGGTTTCTGTGGGGCATGCCTGAGGGAGAGAAGGGGGATAGGATAGGATAGGATAGGATAGGATAGGATAGGATAGGATAGGATAGGATAGGATAGGCTTCTGTGGGGTAAGGCTGATGGAGAGAAGGGGAGAGGAGAGGCCGATCGTAACTACTCATTAATTTTCAAGCTGTAAGTGTCGATTTATCAAGCCCGATCACATAGTTTCATAGCGGAGCACGGGTATTCAGCTATAATATATATATACTTAACATTTAAAAAACAATATTATCATGTTACTTTTATTTTGAAAACGAAATACATTGTTTTTAAATCAGAAGTATGATATTTAACTTTTCAACCCATATTTTAAAATGGTGAGTATTGTTAATTACTCAGTATTGTTGCACCAGAAAGTAGGAAGGCAACAGATTCTTTTTTTTTAATGAAAATAGTTGAAAAGAAAAATTTGATAATCAAGTCAAGGTCACCTGGGCTAAAATATCAACCATTATATCATACTGAAGTTGTGGCAGACTGTTTGCCTTCTATGAAATTATTATGTTTTGAGGTAATCTTCATTTGGCAACTGCCTTATTTAGCAACTGTTCGCAGTTGCCGCAATAATGAGAAAGCAATTTTATGAACAATCCTCACATTTATGACCTTTGCGGGTATCTATACAAGAAGTCTTTGACTTACATCTGCAATTGAACTCAAAATTTACGTTGCTAAGCAAGATAGTTGTTAAATGAGTTTAGCCCCCATTGTATGACTTTTCTTGTCACAGATGTGAAGTGAATCACCGCACTTGTTAAGTTAGTAACACGGTTGTTAAGTGGCCTCCCACTTGATATTGCTTGTCAGAAGGTTTTAAAAGGTGATCACATGACCCGGGGATATTGCAACTGTCATAAATATGACTCAGTTGCAGTGGTGAAATCTGAACCGGTTTATTACCGGTTCGATGGCTGCACATATGCGCTGTGCGCCAAATATGCGCTGCACGCGCATGAACATTACACACCACACACCAAATGTGAGGTGCCCCCGTACGCAATGCACACCAAAAGGAGGCATGGGGTAAGTAGAACAGCGTGCGGGGAGGTGATCAGCTGTGGCGCGCGATCTTCGGAGCCTTTTTTTTTACCTTTTAAAAGTAATTTTTTACAACCTATTTGGCCAAATAGGTTGTAAAAAAGTGCTTTTAAAAGTAAAAAAAAAAAGGCTCTGACGATTGCACGCCACAGCTGTGATCATCGGAGCCTCTTTTTTTTACTTTTTAAAAGCATTTTTACTACCGGTAGTAAAAAAAATGCCTAAAAAGTTTTTTTAAAAAAAGTTCCAACGATGAGCTGAGCGACGCGCGATCTTCGGAACTTTTAAAAAAAAAACTTTTTAAAGCATTTTTAACTACCGGTTCCAGAGAACCGGTAGTAAAAAAATGCTAAAATAGTTTTTTTTAAAAGTTCCAACTATCGCACATCGCTCAGCTGATCGTCAGAACTTTTTTTTTTTACATTTTTTACTACCGGTTCAGTGAACCAGTAGACTTTTTTACTAGCGGTTTGGGCGAACCAGACCAAACTGGGAGCATTTCACCCCTGCTCAGTTGCCAAATGTCTGAATTTTTATCACATGACCATGATTGGGGATGCTACAATGGAAGTAAGTGTGAAAAGCTGCCATAAACCAGCCGCCACTTTAGTTTTATTTTTCTTCAGAGACCTTTCTTCTAGCCATATCCATCTTCTTAGATTAGGCAGATAAGTTCCCAGTATTGTGTTGTTGTGTATTGTTGTTTTAACCGTTCAGTCACGGCCTACTCTCGGCGACTTGGTAGGCAAGTGATCTCCATGCTACCTTTCCAAGCACAGCTTCTTTCAGTTGTTAGATATTCATCTCGGTATTGTTGTGGCTCCGTTGCCTGAGCCTGGGCTATCGACAGATGCAGACTCTGAGAGTGAGGGAGAGGAGTTGGCAAGGCCTCCCTCTCCAGGACCCTCCTCTCTGGCAATGCCTCCGGAGGACACCGAAGGCCAAGCACGTCCCCGCAGCCACAGGTGGACAGCGATGAAGAAGATAAGTGCTGGCTGGCCCTGTGACAGAGGCACAGGGAGAAGCGTGCACAGCAGAGGGGAAGGCATGCCAGAGATTAGCTGAGTCACTGGACCATACCCCACAGGGTATAAATGTGGGTGTGGTGGCCGGTTCAGTTTGTGATGAGCAAAAACTGGAAATACTCCATGATCTCTGTGTTACTGGACTTTGCCTGCTTTATCGGACTGCATTTGGATTAATCCTTGTATTGTTGACACTCTGCCTGTTTTATCGGAATGCTGGCAGTCTAATCTTTGTTTTGTGTGAGTAAAGTCTGAATTGGCAGCTAGCCACTGGGTTGCTGCCAGCTTTATCTTCAAAGAGTTTTGTCGTGTGGCTTATTAACTCCGGGCCGTCTGTGGGGGTGCATGGGGGTTACGGGGACAGAACAGGTATTAATTTTGATGTTATCAAGCCCGTATTGGTGCCCCTTCTTCTTGTCCCATTAATCAAGTGGAATAAACTAATCAAGGAGAAAAGCAACCTAGAACTAAGGAGAAATTTCCTAACAGCGGGGACAATTAACCAGTGGAACGGCTTGCCTTCAAAAGTTGTGGTTGCTCCATCACTGGATGCTTTTAAGAAGAGACTGGACAGCCATTTGTCTGGAATGATATTGTGTCTCCTGCTTAAGCAGGGGGTTGGACTAGAAGACCTCCAAGGTCCTTTCCAACTATGTTATTCCATTCTGTTCCGAGACCTTCACCTTTCCTGTTCATTCCTAGCATCGTTAACTTCTCCAATAATATTTGCATGTATGACACGGGCAAAGTAAATCAGATGTATCCCAGTACTGTTGTAATTTGCAATTCACCCAACCTTTTTTTCATTAACTTATTTATCTTCCATTCAATCTTCCATAGACTCTAGCTGTATTTTCAGGCACTTGCCCTTTTATTTAAATATTTATTGGTTCTTTTATTTAGATTCAGGTTCTGTTCTTTTAATCGCATTTTGATAGTGTATTTTTGTTGTTGTTGTATGTTTTCCTGCTATGGGATTTCCAGAACAGCTTAGATTTCAGGTTCAATTTATATTGATATGTGGAGTCAGCTAACATGACTTGGTCAGGAGGGAAGCAATAATTTTATAGCTTTTCTACAGTTTCAGCCTTTACTGCCTTTAGAGACTGTTCATGGCCTCAGCAGGGGTGGGATCCTACCGGTTTAACATCCGGTTTGCTGAGCGCGCACTTTGCATGCATGCGCAATTTGCAGAAAATTGAACTGAGAGCAAGGAAAACAGCTGAGGAGCGGCAATCCACTCTGCCGCCCTGATCAGCTGGGCTTCAGAATCAGAAATATAGGTAAGTATAAAGCAGGGGCAGGTGGGCGGGCCCACTTGAAAGAAAGAGAGAACCGGTTCGCTCACGGCTGAAAGTCAGAGCTAACGGTTCGCCTGAACCGGTCTGAACCAGTAGAATCCCACCACTGATCCTCAAAGGAATCAAATTATAATTTTGTCTGGTCTGAAGATCATGTAAGTGAAAAGTTAATGGGCATTAAGAACATCTGACTTTGAATGTGGATAAAGAGAGTCTTGTTTCTTACCTTCTCACTTGTACAACAGGAGGACTGTGTCCAGGCTCTAATGATCCTTGCACAGAAAAGCCTTGCCCAGGAGATATGCAGTGTGTAGGCTACGAAATCAACCAGAGACTCTTCATCTGTCAGTGTCCACCTGGAAAACTTGGAGAATGCTCAGGTACACAATTTGCTCTGCTGCTGCTGTATCTTCTTGGTCAGGTCCAAGGGGGGGCTGCTGGGGATTCGCAGGGGTTTGGGAGACCCTCTAGGTAAGATTCTGTGCAGTTCGAAGAACTCCCAAATTCCACACCTGGATGATCTTGCCCACCCTGCCCCGCCCCTCCCAGGAGTCCCCACGCGGCCCGTTTTGGATACAGGTAAGTTCAGGGCTCGTACGGAGGCTCGGGGAGGGTGAAAAACAGGCCTACTGGAAGTTCAGGAAGGCTGGAAATGGGCTTGTTTCCTGCTTCCGGAGCCTGGAGAGGCCATTTTCGCCCTCCCAGAGGCTTGAGGAAAGCAAAAATGCCCCCCCTGCCGTGGTGCAGGAGGCCGAGTAGGCCACGCCCACCATGGCCACACCCACCCAGCAACCAGCCAGAGAACCCCTTGCTAAAATTTTTGAAGCCCACCTCTGGTCAGGTCTAAAAGTCCTGTCAGTCTTTTCATCTAAACCAAGGATGCCAAACACAAGGCTGGCAGGGCCTCCTGGAAAATGTAGAGGCCGGCCCACATCACTTTGGTCCGGCCCGGCCTACCCAATGCAAAGCGGAAACATGCCAGCAGTTTGGGGAGTGGCGTCAAACTGGCCACACCCACCCAGTCAGCCACAGTCAGTGGCATCAAGCTGGCCACGCCCATCCCGTTGGCCACACCTGCCCAGTTGGCCACGCCCCCCCAGCCTCCTCGAGGTCAACCACAGCCCTGATGCAGCCCTCAATGAAATTGAGTTTGACACCCTTGTTCTAAACCTTGAATTCAACATGTCAGAAAGACTGTGGTGGAATGTAGTCTGGATTCCCAGGAGGGAGGGGCTGCATTCCAGAGAACCAACTGACCGTGAAGTTTAGATAGTTTGGTTGGGAGAAAGAGAGTTAAGACAGCTCCTCCTTAGCAGTTGAGAATATATATTTAATGATGTAAGTAGGGTTTTTTTTTTTCGTTTGGGAAGATTTCTGTGGAGGAAACAGCTCAGAAGTAACTCAAGGTGTCTTTCTTGGTTCTTGGGGCCTTACATCAGTCTTGCCAAACTAAAGCAGCTACTTGAATGACCTCCCTATTGGGAATCCAGATTGCATTCCACCATAATGACCCATTATTTTTCTAAAATGGGGTCTCCAAACTTCGCAACTTTAAGACTTACGGACTTCAAATCCCAGAATTCCTCAGTCAATCAAAAAGGGTGTGGTCGAATATTGCTTTTGTTGTTATGATAAAAATAACAAACAAACAAAAAACTCACCCTACCGCATAATATTTGATTTACAGTCTTGTTCATTCACTACCAACAGATTACTATTGTTTTATGCACAGCAATCATTCTTACTAAGAAAGAAGTGCATCGATCTTTATCAGCATAGAGCAGGGGTGTCAAAACTCAAGGCCCGTGGGCTGGATCCGGCCCGCGGGGTGCTTAGATCTGGCTCGCGGGGCCGCCCTGGAAACAGTGAAGGACCGGCCCCCGGTGCCTCTGCCAGCAAAAACAGAGCTTGGGAGGACCACGCACGACCCTTGTGAGCTCCGTTTTCACTGGCAAAGGGTTGCAGGAGGTCATTGCAGCCGGAAACGGAGCTTGGGAGCCTGTTTTCACCAGCAGCGTACTCGGGCTGCCACAGATGCCCTGACACGAGTGACATCAAACTGGCCACGCCCACTCTAGCCCCCCCACCCCGCCCCCGAGGCCAAACACAACCCTGATGTGGCTTTCAATGAAATCGAGTTTGATACTCCTGGCATGGGGTGTGCATACTACAGGGGCAGGTTTTTAAACTGTCAAAGTTGTGGTTTGTTTGTTTTCTTTTTTAGATTCTTCCTTATCTGCCTTGTTAACCAAGCATCTTCCTTAATTAACTTTCTTTTCCCCCTTGGTGTAAAGGATTGGATAATCTCCAATGTTTGGTTTCAGAAGGCACAAAATAGAACTCTGTAATCTGTTTTCTAAATGGTTATTTCAGGACACACTTCCCTGAGCTTTGCTGGGAACAGTTACATCAAATACCGGGTTTCTGAAAATAGCAAGAATGAAGAATTCAAATTGGGCCTCCGTCTGAGGACTCTGCAAAGCAACGGAATTATAATGTACACCAGAGCAAATCCCTGTATAATTCTGAAGGTAATTAAAATCAGTTTTATCTTTTCCCCCAGGTTGGGTTTCTTTCTTTTTTCTTTTCTTTTTTTTCTGGATTATATGTTTCTCTCTCTTTAGGCTCAATTAGAAATGCTCTTGTTTCAGCAAGAAAAATCCAGCTTTTCCAGTTTTGAGAGTGATAAAGTTTTAGCCACCAAATGGACGTGTCTTGTTTCTATGATGTACATTTTTTTTAATTAAAATAAACTCCAGGATGAGTAAAAGGGCAACAGCAAGACTGAGTAGCTTATTTTCTACCTCACTACAGTATCTGCTAAGGCCCTGATGGCATGCGTGCCACAAGTGGCACGCGGAGCCATATCTGTGGGCACGCAAGTGTTGTCCTAGCTCAGCTCCAGCACACATCGGCCAGCTGATTTTCGGGCCTTCCGGGCCCACCGGAAGTCGGGAAACGGGCCGTTTCCAGCCTCCGGAAGGCCTCAGGAGGGGTGGGGGAGGCAGTTTTCACCCTCTCCAGGCTCCAAGAAAGCCTCCAAGAAAGCCTCAGGATCCTGGGGAGGGCGAAAAATGGACTTACCGGGCCCACCGGTAACCTTTTTGCCATCGCACCAAAAACGGGGGAGTGCGGGGGGTCGCGTGCACATGCGCAAGGGGGGTGGGGCAGGGGTCCATTGAATTATGGGTGTGGGCACATGTGCGCACAATCCCCCCCACGCTCCCATGCTTTTGGCACACGACAGCAAAAAGGTTAGCCATCACTGTGCTAAGGCCAAGGATGTAGAAGAATTCTTACAATAGATTTAGCTGCAGATAAGATTTAGGTTTTTCCTTCTAATGGACCTTGCGATCCAGTGAGTAACAGCAAAAGTGAAGTTTGGCTTTTATTCTTCCCAAAGAAAAGTCCGCATCTTACATTTGGAGAAGCATGAGATGGCCAGATTTCTTGGGTTTTTCTTTCTTTTTGCAACCAAGATATCAACCAAAATAAATTGGAAGGCAGATATTTACACAGGTTTATTTTTTTTTTTAAAAAATAGCAAATTGCAGATCATGCAATACAGATAACGATTTGCATATGCAACCCAATAGCATCATATGTCCTAATTCACAAATGCCACCAATGTTAATGTAGTTGGTTTGTTTATGCCCGGGGTATAATGTTTGAAACCACCATTGTGGCTTGGTGCGATGGGTCAATTGTACTAATCTGGTTTGTATAACAAATTGTGATCAAACCTGTAATTAAAATTCCTGGTTTGGGTTAATTCAGAGTCAGTCTGTGCCGAAGTTGAATGTCTTATTGTTAATCCTGTCAGCTGTATGAGCCACGGTGGCGCAGTGGTTAGAGTGCAGTACTGCAGGCTACTTCTGCTGACTGCCGGCTGCCTGCAATTTGGCAGTTCGAATCTCACCAGGCTCCAGGTTGACTCAGCTTTCCATCCTTCCGAGATGGGTAAAATGAGGACCCAGATTGTTGGGGGCAATAGGCTGACTCTGTAAACCACTTAGAGAGGGCTGTAAAGCACTGTAAAGTGGTATATAAGTCTAAGTGCTATTGCTATTCGTTCATAAGCAAAGCCAAAACTGTAACAGCACCTATTGTTAAAATGCAGAGCAGGCTCCTGATTCTCACTCCCTTTGCTCCAGACATTCTTCTTCCTTTATCTCATTTCTAGAGAAAAGCCTTTGGAGCAATAAACCAAAAGAGTAATTTTCAGCAACCCCTTATTATGTGGGTCATTGCCTTTCCTGGACTCTGCTCATTTATTCTAACTTTTACGATCAAGCTATGGCAATAGACTGAATTTCTCACTTGTAGAGCAGTGCATGGCCTGAGAATAATAAAAAAAGGACAGATTATGAATTTCTTCCAATGTGCTTAGTTTTGCTCCCTCCACAAGTAGTAGCACTTCTCCTCCTTCTTCCTCTTCTTCTTCTTCTTCTTCTTCTTCTTCTTCTTCTTCTTCTTCTTCTTCTTCTTCTTCTTCTTCCTCTTCCTCTTCCTCTTCCTCTTCCTCTTCCTCTTCCTCTTTCTCTTTCTTTACTTCCTCCTCCTCCTTTACTTCCTTCTCCTTCTTCTCCTTTTTATTCCTCTTCCTCCTCCTCCTCCTTCACTTCCTCCTCCTCCTTCTTCTCCTTCTCCTCCTCCTCCTCCTCCTGTAATAAGTGTGGAACAGGTAGTCCTCGACTTACGATCGCAGTTGAGCTCCAAATTTCGGTTGCCGAGCAAGACAGCTATTAAGTGAATTTTGCCCAACATTTTACGACCTTCCTTGCCATCGTTGTTAAATGAATCACTGCAGTTGTTAAGTTAGCAACCCGGTTGTTAAGCGAATCTGGCTTCCCCATTGACTTTGCTCATCAGAAGGTCGCAAAAGCAGATTGCATGACCCCCCCAGGACACGGCAAACCGTCATAAATGTGAAACCAGTTGCCAACCTTCTGAATTGTGATCATGCGGCCTTGGGGACGCTGCAACAGTCGTAAGTGTGAAAAACAGTTATCGGTCACTTTTTCCAGTGTCATCGTAACTTTGAATGAACTGTTGCAATTTCAAAGAACTCTCTGTAATAAATATATTGGTCTGTATATTCAGTATAAGTACCCTGTTTCCCCGAAAATAAGACATCCCCTGATAATAAGACCAATTGGGCTTTTGAGTGCATGCGCTAAAATAAGCTTCCCCCCGAAAATAAGCCCTCCCCAAAAATACTTAAATGCAGACCTGGAAATCAGGTAAGATGGCAAGAGGAGTCCCATCTTGCTCCACGCGCCCTAAAATAATAAGACCTCCCCGAAAATAAGGCCAAGCGCTTATTTTGGGGTTCAAAAAAATATAGGGCCTGGTGGCTCAGCAGACTGATAGCATTGTGATTAACACCAGCTGTCTGCAATTACTCTAAGTTCGAATCTCACCAGGCTCAAGGTTGACTCAGCCTTCCATCCTTTCTAAGGTAGGTAAATTGAGGACCCGATTTGTGGGGGCAATAAGCTGACTTTGTATGACTATACAAAAGTATGAAGGCTATTGCTTAACGCACTGTAAGCCGCCCTGAGTCTCCGGAGAAGGGCGGCATATAAATCAAATTTTTATAGATATAGATATAGATATAGATATATAGATATATATATATATAGAGAGAGAGAGAGAGAGACAGGGTCTTATTTTCGGGGAAACACGAGTATGTCTGGTCAGATAATAAATACATTTACATACGCTCAGTAGAATTCAATTCAGATGACTTTGTAGTTGTCATCTGTTACACCAATCAAGACTTGCCTGAAACGTTCATTGCTGAAACAGCCCTTGGAAGTGATCCCAGTGTGGCGGGAGCTGTAGGAAGTAATATTTTAATAAATCTACCATTTTGCTCAAATGATCCTGAAATGTAATCCTTCTAACTGAACGTTCCCTTGGATGGGGTGGATGAGGCAGTCTTTTTGCATTCAGGAACTGTGACTGCAAGTCAAGGAGGGGAAGTCCCTGAAGGACCATTTGATGGTTTTATTACTAATGCTGATACGCAGATATGGTTGACATCCAAGGCACCTTTTGCTAGGCTAATATTCCAAAAATGATTTATTAGAGCCATTCGTCTCATTCCGCCTATTTGGTGAGGCAATGAAAGGGCACCAATTTGTGTATTAAAAGTTCCTTCCTTCCTGGCCCAATTTAATGACTGCCTGTGTAGGTGTGCGTAGGTGCATGTACCGTCTATATGAATTATTGATTCGTGGGGGTTTTAATTTATGGTTTGGATTTACTGCACATGTCGTTCGGAGACCTTAGGCTAAAATCCAGGGATATGGAACTTGGTTCAAGGAGAAGCAAGTGCTCCTGGTTCCTGTAGTCTGCAATTTTTTCCTCTGGAAATCTGTTCCTACTCCCACACCATTCAAAGGGTGTTCATCCCAAATTGTATTTATTTATTTTTTTAATTAGATTTATATGCCGCCCTTCTCCGGAGACTCAGGGCGGCTTACAATGCGTTAAGCAATAGCCTTCATACTTTTGTATATTTATACAAAGTCAGCTTATTGTCCCCACAAACTGGGTCCTCAATTTACCTACCTTAGAAAGGATGGAAGGCTGAGTCAACCTTGAGCCTGGTGAGAATTGAACTCGCAGTAATTGCAGGCAGCTGGATGTTAAATGCTGCCTTTGTAGGAGGCATTAGCCTCCTATGCCACTCAGGCTTTTATTGCTAAAAGTCTGTAGAGATTCTCAGTCATCCAGGTCATGGTTGTCCCAAAGGTTCTTTTTCAGGAGGCAACTGAACTTTCTGGTTTTTCTTTGAAGACGTTTCGCTTCTCATCCAAGAAGCTTCTTCAGCTTTGACAGGATAGTGGGCAATGGAAGGATTTATACTCCTTGCAGACAGCTGGTCATTTGCATCCTTTTAGAGGGTCATTGAAGCACTTGGAGCTTTATCTGTGTCTGTTGTGGCTCCGTTACCTGAGCCTGTGTCATCGGCAGGAGAGGACTCCAAGAGTGAAGGAGAGGAGTTGGCAAGGCCTCCCTCTCCAGGACCCTCCTCTTGGGCAATGTCTTCGGTGTCCACCGAAGGGCAAGAGATAGGGCCGGGGCCAAGCACGACCACGCAGCCACAGGTGGACAGTGATGAGAGTAATGAGTCTTGGCTGGATCCATGCCAGCGTCGCAGAGATAAGCGCACGCAACAGAAGAAAAGGCGTGCCCGAGATTAGGCTGAGTCACTGGACCACACCCCACAGGGTATAAAAGGGAGCGTGGTGGCCAGTCAAGCCTTGTGACAAACAAAGCTGAAAGCTTCCACGCCATTCTGCATTGCCGGACTTTTGCTATAGACTTTGCTGAATTATATTTGGACTTAAGTTACTCTGTAATTATTGAACATTTTACTTAGATGTACCAGAAGCAGAGAGACGTTATCTCTTCATGAGTAATAAACTCTTGGCAGGCAGCCACTAGGTTGCTGCCAAGTTCCGTTATCATAAGGAAAAGGATTTTGTCGGCTGGTTTGGTTTTTAACTCTTGGACATCTGTTGGTGTGTGTGCGTGTGAGACGGGGACAGAATAGTGTCCTCAGAGTCCCTATGGGAGATGAGAGGTCCCTCAAGTTGCCAGGCCCTAGACCAGTGATGGCGTACCTTTTCGGCACCGAGAGATGAAAAGGGAGCACGCGTGCATGGCACCAAGTGCCGAAAAAGGAGCACTTTGTGTTTGCGCTTATCAGGGCAGCGACCAGGAAATGGAGCTGCCCAGGGGGCATGCGCGTGCCGGATAAGGTACTTCCGGCCAGCAAGTCTTCCAGTTATTGCTGCGCATGCGCACATGCTGATCAGCTTTGCTGGCAGGCATGCACACGCCGGAAAATGGAAGACCAGTTCTTCCGGTTTCCGGCACTGCTGCATACACAAAGGTCAGCTGATCGTCGCCTGCACATGTGCGCCAGAAACCCAGAAGAGGATCTGGCGATGCCAAGCGTGCCAGGCGACATGGCTCCGTGTGCCACTTCGGGCACGCGTGCCATAGGTTCGCCATCACGGCCCTAGACCAGGTAGGACTCTATAGTTCATAACAGATATCTTGAATTGCACCTGGAAGCATAATAGTAACCAAGTCCAGCCTTGCAGAGCAGAGATGTGACATGGATATACCAAGGCATACCATCACGCCTGTATAGCTGCATTCTGGACCAGTTGAAACTTCCAAGCATCATGTCAAATCAATTTCATTGAGGGCCACATCAGGGTTATGTTTGACCTCGGGGGGGGCAAGTGGGCGTGGCCAGGGTGGGCGTGGCCAGCTCGACGTCACTCGTGTTGGGGGCACCTGTGGTGGCCCGAGCGCTGTGCCAATGAAAACGTTTCCAAGCTCCGTTTTCAGCTGTGACGGCCTCCTGCAACCCTCTGCCGCATGTGTCCCCCCCCTACCCCCGAGCTCTGTTTTTGCTGGCAGAAGCACCATTGGCCGGTCGTTCGCTGTTTCCAAGGCGGGCCTGCGGGCCAGATCTAAGCACACTGCAGGCCAGATCCGTCCCCCGGGCCTTGAGTTTGACACCCGTCATGTAGAATATCTTGCAATAGCCTGACCATTGGACAGTGCAATTGCTATAAAATGGAGAAATTTGGCCAATGCAAAATAGACGGATTGTATGCTGCTTCCGTTGGAAATCCTACCATGGTTCCCAGCTGTTTTCTGCACTTCAAGTGTTTGTTTAACCTTTAAAGTGCTAAATGATTTCATTCCGGACTATTTGAGAGACCGTCTCCTGCAGGTTTCTAAAGACGCTCCCATTGTGAAAAGCTGGCATACCGTCCTTCTCTCTCTGCCAGGAATCTCTGCGGGGGGGGTAGGGGGGGCTCCAAAAAGTCAAGATGGCCTGTTCAACCACAGAGTCTAAGCCAGTGTTTCTCAACCTTGGAAGCTTGAAGATGGGTGGACTTCAACTCCCAGACATGGGGGATTCTGGGAGTTGAAGTTCACCCATCTTCAAGCTTCCAAGGTTGAGAAACACTGGTCTAAGCCTTTACCCTTTTTTATATGCAGGTAAATGCAAATAGGATGCAGATAAAAGAGGTGACAGAACTTCAGTCACCCAGTCATGACTGACATCTCGGCATTTTTGATGCACATCCCTCCAGGGACCCTGCCTGCTCTCTTCCTTTAGAACAGAGGTCTTCAAACTTGGCAGCTTTAAGACTTGTGGACTTCAACTCCCAGAATTCTCCAGCCAGCATTGCTATGGTTATGCCAAGTTTGAAGACCTCTGCTTTAGAACATCTAAAAAGATAAATCTTATACACCAGCCCTTTAACATACAGTGACAAGGAAGGAAGGAGGGAGGGAGGGAGGGAGGGAGGAAGGAAGGAAGGAAGGAAGGAAGGAAGGAAGGAAGGAAGGAAGGAAGGAAGGAAGGAAGGAAGGAAGGAAGGAAGGAAGGAAGGAAGGAAGGAGATAGATTTCTTCTTATAATTTCAGCCTGCTCAGGATTTTCTGCCATAATACAGGCAGACCACAATTGAGCCCCAAATTTATGTTGCTAAGTGAGAAATTTGTTAAGTGAATTTTGCCTCATTTTACGACTTTTCTTGCCACGTTTCTTAAGTGGATCACTGCCGTTGTTAAATGAGCTACACGGTTTTTAAGCGAATCTGGCTTTCCCCGTTGACTTTGCTTGTCAGAAGGCCGCGAAAGTTGATCCCATGACCGGGGGACACCGCAACCGTCATAAATGTGAGTCAATTCTCAAGCATTTGAATCTAAATTCAAATCCGTGGGGATGCCACGACGGTCATAAGTGTGAAAAATGGTCATAAGTCACTTTTTTCAGTGCCGTTGTAACTTTGAATGTCACTGAGTGAACCATTGTAAGTCGAGGACTATCTGTAGCCAGAATAGGAGCATTTGAAGACAGTCAGTACATTTCAAGTCAGATAAATGTCCAGATTATTTGTTCGTTGTCTTGTCATTTCTGTATCTCCTTTCCTTTGTCAGAAATGGTGTAGGGTCTCCTGCTTCGGCGGGGGGTTGGACTAGATGACCTACAAGGTCCCTTCCAACTCTTAATCTGTCTCTCTGTTTCTGTCTCCTTGAGGAGCTCCTTGTGGTGCGTTTAATAGTCCATCAACCTGTATGGCTGAGAATGGACTGGAACAGGTGGCCCACTTCCATCCACTTCACTTTCTGGCTTTTTGTATCTGCTTCCAAAGAAGCCAGCATTGCCAAGTGTAGAAAGAAGTCTTCTCCAGCTCAGATTCAAATTCAAGCCGCAGAAAAATGCCTTCTCATAAATCAAACACCGGCTTCCCAAAATATCAGCTTCACAAGAAGAATCCCTATTTTAAAATGCATGATGTGTAGACATCGTCACTCAAGAGTTAAGAATGAATTAAGGAATATTGGGTCAGTGTGGAAATTAAGGGAGAAAAAAAAGTCTAATTTGGGGAAATAACCCGTTTTTTTCAGCAATCATTCATAATCAACTTGATGTGCTGATTTTAGAACAGACTCCACCTGGTGTTATATTCCATCATTGCAAAGAAACTCTAGATTCACTGTGTATTATCTAGCAAAATGACAAAATGCCGTATTCGGTAACCATTTTTACTTTGCAGTAGTAAAATTTTTTGCAGGATTATCAGTGAAATTCTAGAAAAGAAAATGGAAAGAGGAATCAGAATGGAATTTTGTTTCGTTTCGTTCCTCTCTCTCCCTCTCTCTCTCTCCCTCCCTCCTTCCCTCTGTTTCTAAGCATAAAAACCAGAAATACGTATCCTATTTTGTAGGAAGGATTATTGGAGAAATGTCTGTGTCAGATAACTTCTATTTGTAAGTATATCCTTACAGGAGCCTTGGTAGTACAGTGGTTTAATGCACCCTGTTATTAACACAGCTTCCTGCAATTTCTGCAGGTTCGAATCTTACCAGGCTCAAGGTTGACTCAGCCTTCCATCCTTTCTAACATAGGTTAAATGAGGACCCAGTTTGTGGGGGCAATAAACTGACTTTGTATAAATATACAAAAGTATGAAGGCTATTGCTTACTGCATTGTAAGCCGCCCTGAGTCTCCGGAGAAAGGCGGCATATAAATCAAATTAATACAAAGTCTACAGTGATGTATAATGCACTTAAGTCAACATTGACTGATTTGGAAAGATTATACCTGGTTTGTAATTGGTTGAGAGGCCACAAGGAAATCCTCTGGCTATGTATTAGACCAGGTGTGTCAAACTCGTGGCCCGCGGGCCGGATGCATCACGTGCTAGTCATGTCCATCCCCGGTTTAGCAAACGGAGGGGAGTTGTGATACGTCACATGATGACAATATGTCATCGCAAGTTTGACACCCCTGATTTAGACTGTGAAGCTGAAAAAACATTTCAGAAGAAAGCAATGCAAAGTTGTAGTACTCGCCAAGAAAACAATATGGCTATGGAGTAATCGAGAATCAAGCTCATTTCAAGGAAACTTTCAGCACATAATCGACTTTCTGTGCATTTTCTGTCTAAAGCAGGGGTGAAATGTAAAATTTGTTACGACCGGTTCTGTGGGCATGGCTTGGTGGGGGTGGTGGTAATGTGACGGTGGGCGTGGCTAACTTTTTTTTTTTTTTACTTTTACTTTTAAAAGCATTATTTTTACAACCTCTTTGGCCGAAGAGATTGTAGAAAAAAAATGCTTTTAAAAGTAAAAAAAAAAAGCCTCTGATGATCGCGTGGCTCAGTTGGGCATGGGGGAGGGCGCAGGGATTTTTTTTCTACCGGTTCTCCGAATCACCCGCCGCCCTCGCTACTGGATCAGGTGATCCGGGCCAAACCGGGAGCATTTCACCCTGGTCTAAACCATACCTGGGAGGTGATATTGATGCTAAAATCCTCATCTCGGATGCTCCCATTGTATTCCACAATTTATTGTTCCCTCTGTTTCTTCTTCAAAGCTATTTTTTGTCTCTTGGACATCGGGAAGAGAAATGCTACCTCTTTTAACGAAATCACGGGGCAAACTATTTGTGTTCCTATATTTTATTTTATTTTAAAACCTGCTTCAAAAATATTCAGTGAAAACTCAAATTTATCTGATCCTAATACATGGGTCTTCATATACGATGAACTAAATTCCCAGGCAGTGTACAAGATGATTTAATTCCATAAAAATTGTGTTGCGCTTGGTGATACAAAGCAAACCTCATGTCCATTTACATCATTTGCACAGTGATCAGGCAAATCATGTAATTGGTATCATTTGCATAACATCTTCAAATGATATACATTTTCTCAATGGCCTTTCATATTTAACAGACAATCTTAGTTCCCCTCTCCCCAGGAGTCTATTAAACAAGCTGATATTCTGGAAAACCTGTGCTTGATTTATGCGAAGGACCATTCAGACTAACTTGTTAAGCATTTTGCCATTTACTTCAATTTCTTTAAATTCTTTAGGCTATCAGTTAATTTCACGTTTGTACTTGAACAAAGGTTAACTCACCAGGTGGTTTTTCAACCTCGTTGCATTGAAGCTCTCTTTTAAGTTTGAAGTAATTCAAAGAAGTTTAGAAAGTGAGGCTTAGTGTCCATAAGAGGCTCTATCACAGTTGAAAGCTTGATGGCCTTTATGACTTCCATCATTTCCTGGAGCTCAGACCTGTGGAAAACTGTTGTCCTGCAATCTCCTCGCAAGGAGCTGCTTTCTCAAGCACAAGTGGTCAATCTCTCCTCCTTTATCTGGAGAGGTTCTGTTACAATAGGCTGTCAGTCCTTGCGGTCTCTGCTTTTTTGAAGACGTCTGGTTTACCATTTCTTGGAAATCAAAATCCTTTTTGCCTTTGGGCTGTTTTAAGAACATAAGCAGTGTCTTGCTGGATCAGAAGCCTGGCCCATCTAGTCCAGCAGTCCATCTAGTCCCTGTCACATGGCCAGCCAATTGCACAAGCTGTCCCATTAGTCTCCCAGAGATGGCCTTCAGAGGCAGTCCCATTATCATCAAGGAACTGCATCTTAATATAAGGTTCTCTACTAGGCCATCAAGGACTTGGGGGATTCCTGAATTTTGTTTTGTAGACTGTCTCCCTCCTAAGGTAGAGAAGAGAATACTTGGCATCCTCTCTCCTCCAAATCAAAGGCATGTTTCCTTGCACATCTTGCTAATATCATAAACCACAGAGTACTGCCATGTAGAAGATTTGCTCCTGTGTTTCTCATAGGACTAGGACAGGGGTCGGCAACCCGCAGCTCTGGAGCCGCATGTGGCTCTTTCATCCCTCTGCTGCGGCTCCCTGTCGCCACCACAATTTTGGGAGGAGCTTCCGGTTGGGTGGGAAGCACGGCATACCAGGAGGAGACTCTATGACAAGGGACAGGTTTTCCGGTCGGCTCCACAATTGATAGTGCTTTCGGTTAGGACAGGTAGAGGAAAATGGATGCCACACTAGGAGGAGGCTGTATGGTAGGGGAACTGGACTTCCGGTCGGCTCCAGAATTGAACGGGGGGATTCCGGTTAGGACCTTTGTGGCTCTTTGTGTGTTTAAGGTTGCCGACCTCTGGACTAGGACATGGAGCAGCCCATGTAGCCATGATCTGAGAAGCACAAAAAACCATGCAAAAGGCAGCACTTCATTTAATGCTTTAAAAAACAAAACACTCCTTTGGCTCAGAAGTAAACCAGGGAGCAAATCTTACACTGTCAGTTGTTTTGCAATACGCTCTATGTAACCGGGCCCTATGGCTTAGGGCCCGGTTATTTACGAGATCACCTTCTGCCACCGATAACCTCCCACCGGCCAATACGCTCCCACAGAGAGGGCCTCCTCAGGGTGACGTCGGTCAGGCAATGTCGGCTGGCGACCCCCCCGGGGAAGAGCCTTCTCTGTGGGGGCACTCGCCCTCTGGAATGAGCTACCCCCAGGGATACGACTGATCCCGGACCTCCGGACCTTCTGCTGGCCTCTGAAGACTTTTTTATTTCAGCAAGCAGGGCTGGGTTAAAAATCTTTTAATTGCTGAATTTTATGGGTAAGAGGTTTTAAATTGGGGGAAGCCAATATAAATTTAATTTTGTTTGAATAGTATTTTAATGTTTATATTGTATGTTTTTTAGTTTTGGCTGTTCACCGCCCCGAGTCCTTCAGGAGAGGGGGCGGTATAAAAATTTAAATAAACAAACAAATAAATAAATAAATAAATATGTGACTTTAGCTTGGTAAAATAAGAATTTAAATAAGCTGGCTCGGAAAACCAATGCTGGGACAGTGATATCTCTGCTGGTAAAGCTCTGTTTTCCTGACATTTTACTTACCATTTGCAGGTTGTGGACGGTAAACTGTGGTTCCAGTTGGACTGTGGCGCTGGCCCGGGCATCCTGGGAATTTCAGGCAGGACTGTGAATGATGGCAGCTGGCATTCCGTCTTCCTCGAGTTGAACCGAAACTTCACCAGCCTCTCGCTCGACGATAGCTACGTGGAGAGGCGCAAAGCTCCCCTTTATTTCCAGACCCTGAGCACTGATAGCTCCGTTTATTTCGGAGCCCAGGTCCAGGTGGATAACGTCCGAAGCTTAACAGACAAGAGGTCCACCCAGGTCTTGAGCGGCTTCCAAGGCTGTTTGGATTCCATCATCCTCAACAACAACGAGTTGCCTCTCCAGAACAAACGCAGCAGCTTTGCAGAGGTGGTGGGACTAACCGAACTGAAGCTTGGCTGTGTGCTGTATCCTGACCCCTGTGAGCGTAACCCTTGTCAGAACGGAGGAACCTGTATCAGTGTGCCATCTGGGGGTGAGTATTCGCGCCTTGTACTTGGGAATTTTCTGGGTGAGGGGTGTTGTGATCCAGGCTCAAGTAAGTATTATCAGACGCAATCAGTTCTAAACAAACAGACTTTATTAGAACAGCTGAGAATTAACTCATTCTCAGCGTAGTCCAAACTTAATTCAAAACAAATTCTTCATAACACAATTCTTCAACCTTATCACCAACCTTGGTCTACTGTGACAAACTGCCAAAGGCTTTTCTTGGCAAATGTTCAGAAGCAGAAGACGCCGACAAGAAATAAATGAAGCAAGACAAGAAACAAATCTATCAACGTTGTTTCCTGACAAAGAGCCCAAGAGCCATTGCTGGTCTTTTAAGCCTTATGGGAGGGGCCAATCATCTCTTGGCCTTACTCCCAAGTCGTCCTTTTTGCTTTAGCTGCTCTTGCCTTCTGGCAGCTCTTCTCATGCGTGCACTAGGAACAGGCTCCTCCTGTTCCTCTGCCTCTCTGCTGTCAGCCTCTGGAGGCTCCGGAGTCCACACATCACTCCCAGATAGCCCTGGCCCAGGGGTGAAATGCTCCCGCTTCGGACCGGATCGCCCAATCTGGTAGCGATGGAGGCGGGTGGTTCAGAGAACCAGTAGCAAAAATCCCTGTCCCCCCCCCAATTTCCCAGCTGAGCCGCACAATCATCAGAGGCTTTTTTTTTATTTTTAAAAGCATTTTTTCTACAACCTCTTTGGCCGAAAAAATGCTTTTAAAAGTTAAAAAAAAAAAAGCCTCTGATGATCGCACGGCTCAGCTGGGATCATCAGAGACTTTAAAAAAAAAAAAAGCTTCTGCCAATCAGGCAAGTCAGCTGGGATCGTCAGAGGCTTTAAAAGCAATTTTTTACAACCTCTTCAGCCAAAGAGGTTGTAGAAAAAAATGGCTTTAAAAGTTAAAAAAAAAAAGTTGGCCATGCCCACTCAGTCATATTACCCCCACCACCACCAAGCCACGCCCACAGAACCGAAAGTAACAAATTTTACATTTCACCACTGCCTTGGCCCCATCTCTGCCTCTGACGCAGAGCCCTCATCCAGGCCTTCCCCAGCCTCCAGGACTGGCCCATGTTCTTCCTCAGCCTCCTCACTGTCTGACTCCACTGCCAGCTCCGCAGGCTGCTGGCAGACCACAAGAACGGGTGAGCTTAGTTGAACTCCTGGTGGTGTAGTGGTTAAAAGTGCAGAATTGCAGGCAAACTGCCCACAGTCTAGAGTTCGATCCTGACTGGCTCTCAAGGTTGTGAGAGAGAGAGCCATGGTGGCGCACGGGTTAGAATGCAGTATTGCAGCCTTAACTCCCTGCTCCCTGCCAGGAGTTCGATCCTGACCAACTGAGGTGGGTAAAACGAGGACCCAGATTGTTGGGGGCAACATGCTGACATTGTAAATTGCTCGGAGAGTACTGTAAAGCACTATGGGGCAGTATGTAAGTCTTAACTGCTATTGCTATGGACTCAGCCTTCCATCCATCCTTCCAAGATTGATAAAATGAGGAGCCAGATTTGGTGGAGGGGACAATATTCAAATAAGAGATGGTATTCAGCCGGTTTGCAACAGTTCGGGTGAACTGGTAGCGGCGATCATGGGCGGTGGCTCCAAGTCATGCTATTTAGACACATTTTTGAGGCTGGGTGCATGCGCGGAAGGCACACAAAGCGAGCATGCGCGCAGCGAACTGGTGGTAAAGGTAAGTGAAACCCACCCCTGAATTCCAGATAATGCTTACATTTTGACTGCCCAGAGCGTGCTGTAAAACACTATGCGACGATATACAAGTCTAACTGATATTGGTACTGTGCCATCAGCTTTGCATGCCAACCCTCCGTCCATTTGTCGATTGATTTTCAGCTGCAGAGAGAAACTGGAAACATCCTACATATCTTTCTGCGCAGCATTAATTCACAGAGCCGTCAATGGTATAATATATTCCATTTGTCTTCGGTCAGACATATTGACTTATCGTGTGTTGGGCAGCATCCCCCAACTTCACAATAATTCTTTGCACTCTTAATTGGTCTGAGTGTCCCTAAATCACACTTTCTGTAGATGATTGATTTGGTGTTCTGCGCTGCAATCAATCATTCCAACGATCTCCTAACCCGTCCAAGATGCTGGGCTCTGGACCCATCCAACTTTGGCGATGGTGATGATCACAGTGATAATGATTTGTTGTTTGACATGACGACACATCTATTGATCACAGAGTCTAACCCGCTTCCTATTGCTATGTCTCCTATTCCTCTGTGAGCGCTGAGTATAATAATTTCCCTTTATTCTGAACCTGTGCTATTGTTCGGACCCCACCGTGAATAATGTACTATGAAGAGAGATTAAATATTTAGCTCGAAGAAGGGAACTTTGATGGAGAGTATGCAGAGGTGGTATTCAGCCAGTTCGTGCAAACCGGTAGCGGAGACGTCCTATGTAGGCATGTTTTTGAGGCTGGGTGCATGCACGGAAGACATGTGAGCAAGCTGGGACTCGGGAAGCAGAGAATAGATGGCGGTTAGTCAGAGGTGGTATTTACCAGTTCTCCAAACTACTCAAAATTTCCGCTACCAGTTCTCCAGAATTGGTCAGAACCTGCTGAAACCCACCTCTGGCAGAAGGCCAAAATGTGAAACCCACCGCTGACAGTTATGGCACTGCAGGGAGTAAGGATGATAAAAGTTTAGTTTCTGGAATTATGGAAGAATGGCTTTCTAAGGGAAAGGGACTGAATTGTTTTTAAGTCCAGAGGGAGCAGATAGCGTTCGGAAGGGATTCAGGTTGATTCCTTGTACTAAATGTCTAAGAGTATAAGAGCCATGGTGGTGCAGTGGTTGGAATGCAGTACTGCAGGGCTAACACACTACTCACTCCAGGAGTTCAATTCCGAGCGGCTCAAGGTTGACTCAGCCTTCCCTCCTTCCGAGGTGGGTAAAATGAGGACCCAGATTGTTGGGGGGCGATAGGCTGACTCTGTAAACTGCTTAGAGAGGGCTGTAAAGCACTGCGAAGCGGTATATAAGTCTAAGGGCTATTGCTATAAGGAGGAGTTATAGCATAATCAGACTTTGCTTAGGTTCTGAGATTACAGCAAGATTCTGTTGATATAGCCAATCCTATAGAGTAGGGGTCTCCAACCTTTCCAGCTTTGCAGACTGACGGAGGTGGCGGGGGACAGAGGGGGATGGGTCCCTGATGCTCAGGTATGCAGCTCCATTTACACAAGTGGCAGGTGCGCACGCAAATGGAGCTTCCTGTGCAACCGCAAATGACTGTCACTCACACGAATGGAGCTTTGCCACTTTCCTGCCGCTTGTGCAGCCTGGAGGTTGGGGACCCCTGATAGAGAGTTGATTTCCTGGTCTGATCCCTACCCCTCCCTTCAAATACCTAAAAGGACATAACACACACACACATACAAAATCACTGTTGTTTTAAGCAATAAAATTAACATTGATTAGAATTCAGTTCTGCCTATCGGTTTGACCCTCCACAACAGTCCCCACGTGGCCCCATGGGAAAATTAATTGCCCATTCCGACATAGAGTCAACTATGCTCTCGATTGTCTATAACAGGGTCTCCCAACTTGGCAACTTTGCCGGCTGGGGAATTCTGGGAGTTGAAGTCCACAAGTCTTAAAGTTGCCACGTTTGGGAGACCCACCACATCGAAGACATGTAGAAGAATATCACAAATTAGCTATCGTCTTAAGAGGCAGGATACAGAACAGTGGGTTACGCGAAAAAAAATGTCCATTGAATCCTAGAGAACAGTTCAACCGGAAAAACAAATTATCCAGTTTGGCGGTTGAGTTCTTCATTGGCTACGTTCAAGTGGAGATGGACATCTAGAGAGACATCTTTCAGGAGGAGCTTTGCTAAATTAGGCAGGACTTTGAATAGCTCTTTTCCAATCTATGGTTTTATGAGTTTTGAAAGTCCCATATCTCTTTTTTGTGAGCTTTGAGGAGGGATTTGATTCATATTAGGACAGATTTTTGAGGCATCCATTCTTCGTAGGGTACATTATAGTCTATTCAGAGGTGGTATTCAGCCGGTTTGCACCGATTCGGGCGAACCAGTAGCGATGATTGCGGGTGGCCCTGCCCAGCCGCCCCAGCTCCAAGTCATGCTACTTAGGCAGGTTTTCGAGCCCGGGCGCATACGTGGGGCAAACTGATGGTAAAGCTAAGTGAACCCACCCCTAAGTCTATTCCTTATTTACTCCTTGCCATCTTAGTATTGGAATTCATGGGGATTTATACCACGTCCCCATCACATATACCAACATGGAACATAGAAGCACAGTCCAATGTTTGAGTGGATCTTTACTGAAAGTGTGTGCCTCCGCTTATACTTGAAGCTCATGCCAATAATTTTGCATCTAATCCTACCGAAACAACTTTCTCCTTGGGGAAATAAGGAAATGGTATTGTAATGCATAAATTGCTTTTGTGGTTAATCCCACCTGCTAGAAACGAATTCTCAGTGGAATATAATTTTCTGTGTTATTGATGAGCTCGCCACATAGCTAATCTAATATGTGTGCACTTGTGAGCATGCATATCACACTGATAAATATATTGTATATTCTCCCACTTTTTCTACTCAATATCGATGATCCTCGACTTAATGACCGTAATTGACCTCAAAATTTCTGTTGCTGAGCGAGATGGTTGTTAAGAGAATTTTGCCCCATTTTACAACCTTTCTTGCCACAGTTGTTAAGTGAACCCCTGCAGTTGTTAAATTAGCAACACGGTTGTTAAGTGAATCTGGCTTCCCTGATTTGACTTTGCTGTCCCCAAAAGGTGATCACATGACCCCAGGATACAGCACTCGTCATAAACCTGAGTCATTTGCCAAGTGCCTGAATTTCGATCACGTGACCATGGGGATGCTGCAATGGCCATAAGTGTGAAAAACGGTCAAGTCATTTTTTTTCAGGGCTGTTGTACCTTCGAACAGTCACTAAATGAACTGTTGTTTTGTTTTGTTTTTAATTTTGATTTATATGCCGCCCTTCTCCGGAGACTTACAAGGCGTTAAGCAATAGCCTTCATACTTTTGTATATTTTATACAAAGTCAGCTTATTGCCCCTACAAACTGGGTCCTCATTTTACCTACCTTAGAAAGGATGGAAGGCTGAGTCAACCTTGAACCTGGTGAGAATTGAACTCGCAGTAATTGCAGGCAGCTGGAAGCTAAATACTACCTTTAACAGTAGCATTAGTCTGCTGCGCCACTCAGGCCCCTGTATGTATGTCGAGAACTACTTTGTACAAACAAACACAGTATCTTTGGCCATCCTGCACCAGGCCAGCCCTACCTTTATGGCAGTGTTTCCCAAAGTGTGGTACGAGTACCCCCAGGGGTACGGGAAGAGTTTGGTGGGGGTACGCGTTGCACCGGAGTTTGGTGGGGATCACGTGGGAATATCCACTGCACCGTGCTTAGCTGCGCCCACAGAACAAGGAAAGAAATAGGCGCATATCGCAGTTTTTACACGGGAACTGGGGCCATCGTACATCGTATCGCAACTCATTATGGCGTGAACTTCTGCGCATCCTTCGCGCAGCTCGGTTTCGGCCATTTTTAAACTGCGGGAACATTAACAGTTGATGTTGAGCCCCGGAGCTGTTTAAACGCCGGAGAATTGCAGTGTTATCTAAGTGTTTCCCAAAGTGTGTTACGTGTACCCCCAGGAGTACCATATGTTTTTTATGAGGGGTACTCAGCGTTACGAAAATTATAGAAGGGGTACACATGTGTCAAAAGTTTGGGAAACACTGCTTTATGGCTTTGCAGCCTTCATGTTAATACTGGTCATCTCCTAGAACAGGGATGGCAAATGTGGCTCTTTTACAACCTGTGGACTTCAACTCCCAGAATTCCTGAGACAGCCAAGCTATCTCAGGAATTCTGGGAGTTGAAGTCCACAGGTTGTAAAAGAGCCACATTTGCCCACCCCTGTCGTAGAACAACTGACCTTCAGAAGTTGAGGAGCTTCATCACTGGAAGCTTTCAAGAAGAGACTGGACTGCCATGTTGTAGGGCGGTGATGGTGAACCTAATGGCACGCAGATCCCTCTCTGTGTGCACATGTGCCATCACCAGCTGCTCTTGTCATTTCTAGAGCCAGCTAGTTGGTCTTCAGGGGCACCGGAGTGCCAGAAAAGGGCCTAAAAACAGCCAAAAAACAGGCCATTTTTCGGGCTATTTCCAGGCTGTTTTGAGGCCATTTTCTGGCGCTCTGGTGCCCCTAAAGACCAACTGAAGAACAGCCTGAAAACAGTCTGAAAAACAGGCCTGAAAATGGCCTGGAAAATGGCCAAAACCGGCCAAAAAACAGGCATGCATGGGCCGGCCAACTGGTCTTCAGGTTTCCCATGCTCCAGCGCGTGTACATGCACGCATGTTCCAGTTTGGGCACCCAGTTCGCCATCACTGTTGTAAAGTTTCCTTTTTGGACGGGGTTGGATTAGATGACCTATAAGGTCCCTTCTAACCCTGTTATTCTGTTAGATTGCTTCAATCTTACGGGAAACGAACTCAAGGATAATACTTAGTGAAAAAACAATGGCAATGTCCATAGACCTGACCACGAAAGCATTAGCGCCTTTAATAGGGAACCTTAGAACATGTGTTGATGCAAAGTTGTATGTGTAAAAAGTTCCCCATATTTGCAAATATGAAATCTGGGAGGCTGAGTGCATTTGATCGTGCGAGGAAAGCAGGGTCATCATTCCAAAGGTGCAGAAGCTTTTAAGGAAAATAGTAAAATGCGTTGATTTATGTTTCTGAGCCATAAAAATAAAACCCGTGCCTAACTTTCACTCGGCATATTATAAATTAGATCAAGCATCTTTCCCCCACCCGCCTCCCATAAATAAGCAAAGTAAATGGGGAGCCTGGCTCATCTTGGAGCTCTCAATCTTGCGGGACTCAGAAAAATCGCCTGATGTTCTGAAATTTTAAACCTTTCTGTACCAAATCATTTTAATAGAATTCCCTTTTCTGCTTCGTCCCTCGGCGGATTGAACGCTTCACATTTACATCGGCTGCCGGGAGGGAAGAATCTCTTCAAATGAAGGGCCCATTTTATTAGAAAGAAGCGGAGACGAGCAGCTCACATCTGAAGGGTCCGTTTTATTAGGCGAGATAGACAAGTAGCTCACATTCGGGTGTGTTTTGCTGCTGTGTTTTATGTTCGAAAGCTAGTTAGGCCGCCATGCGTTAACGGCTGCCGTCAGAGGAGAGCCTTGAGGGGGGTAGCTCAGCTTCTTTACTCATCGTCTCCTCTCTGTCTTGCATCGTGTTTCTCTCCGTGGTCTCTTGTTAGGAAATTTATTTCCTTGGGCTTTTCTTTCACGCTCTCAGCAGTGTATGTAAATAAAGGATTGTAATGGTGCCATAATTCTAAAGCAGCAGCCTTTAACGATATATCAGCCAGTCTATAAGGCAATCAGCTGCCGGCACCAGTAGGAAATTTCCTTTCCGTTCCTTCCTCCCTCCCAAGCAAAATAAATTTATTAGCCCAAGCCAATCCGCTGTATATAAAAAGCGGATATATAATTCAACCGAGTTCAGCAGAAGGCCCTCAATTCAATGTATTGGCTAAAAGAACGGGCCATGTTTAGAAGAGGTCTTTTCACACTTTACTTGGTGACTATCGAGTAGATCAGGGGTGTCAAACTCAATTTCATTGAGGGCCGCATTAGGGTTTAAATCACTAGTAAAAAGGCTTGATTTAAATCAACTCGATTTAAATCATAATTTTTAAAGAGCAACTGTCATTTCTGCTACTCCTTTGACCCGCTGTTGACTCACCGATAGTCCCAGTGTTGCAGAATATACAGCCTCCTGCTACATAACTAAGCTCCATTTCATGCTGAATAAACTAAATTATTTATGTATCTTAAATAGAAAACTATCTTACGATAGATTTTTACCCCAAAAGTTTTTTATTAAAATAAATTCTGCTACCACCAATAGCCTCCCACCGACCAGTACGCTCCCATAGAGAGGGGCTCCTCCGGGTGCCGTCGGCCAAACAATGTCGACTGGCGGCCCCCAGGGGGAGAGCCTTCTCTGTGGGGGCACCTACTATCTGGAACGAGCTCCCCCCCCCCGAGATATGGAGGATTCCGGATCTGCGTGCCTTTCGCCGCGCGCTTAAGATGTTCCTATTCCATCAAGCTGGCCTGACCTAAACTTTTCCTCTTTTTAAATGGGAATTTTAAATTTGGTTTTAAATTATTGGGGTTTTAAAATGGTTCAGCCAAATTTATTTAATTTGTTTTATCTCCATTTTAAATTTTGTATTTATATGTTTTATTTTATGGCTGTTCACCACCCTGAGTCCTTCGGGAGTAGGGCGGTATACAAATTTAATTAAATGAAAATGAAAATGAAAATGAAATTCGATAAAAATCAAAAAAATCCGATTTAAATCAAAAAAATCCGATTTAAATTTTAAAAATCTGATTTTTTTTGATTTTTTTTTAAAAAGTCATTGATTTTTATCCACCCTGCTCTATATTGATCCCTCCTCACACTTTGTAGTCTTTAGAGAAGTTTTAACAGTAACAGAGTTGGGAGGGACCTTGGAGGTCATCTAGTCCTACCCCCTGCTCACGTAGGAGACCTACACTAGGGATTCAAACGCCGAATTGCCGACCTTTCTGATTGACAAGCTCAGCGCCTTAGCCACTGAGCCACCTAGCCAGGCTAAAGTACCTTAGCTAACCTGAAGGTCCTTATTCATAAATATCGCAACGTATCTAAACCCCTCTGCTGTTGTAGCTTTGATTTTCTTCTTCATTAAAGTAAAACAGCCTCCAGGCTTTTCGATAAACCCAGAAAAGGAATGCACGTTGCACAATCTGTGTGTGACTTCGTTCCTGATGTAAGGTTTCTAACTGAGGAATATCTCTAAATTGACCACCAGAGGGGGATAAAACACCACTTTTATTCCTGTTAACTTCCCCAGTGCAACATACCCTATTTGGAGAATTAAAAGAGTTTCCTTTATCGCTGAAATGTATACTTACCCTTCCAAATTTCTGCTTCTCTCCTCCCCCACAACTTAGGTTACCAGTGCAGTTGCCTTTCTCAGTTCACTGGGCGAAACTGTGAATCGGAGATCACCGCCTGCTTTCCAAATCCTTGCCACAATGGAGGATCCTGTGATCCCATAGGCAGCGCCTTCATTTGCACCTGCAAAAGTGGATTGACTGGAGTGACGTAAGTAGAATCATCCCGGAGAAGACCTCACTAGGGTGCATGGGCCCCTCGAAGGTTTTTTGGATTTAGCATCACTAATCTGCAGCGTTGTCAGGGTTCTGACGGATGCCCTAATTAAATCATGAGTCTCGAGCCAAGCTTCAGAAGAAATCCAGTTATTTATTAGGAGCTACATGTCGGCACGTTCCCAAGTGAAGCCAGCTCTGACCCTACGTAATTTACGCCTGTTTCCTGTAGCAATAAAAATAACTTTGGAAAACCAATTCCATTGATGATACAGAGTTACGGTCCGTATGTGGTTTATACAATAATAATCAGACATCACACAGTGCTACAAAAGTTAAATTGGTTATTTTTTTTCAAAGCACTGATGAGAAACATCTGAGTGGTGCGGTGGCCTACAGGTGGTGCTCTCGCCTCATAATCAGGAGGCTGTGAGTTCAATCCTATGTAGAAGCAGATATTTCTCTCAGGGGACAATGAGGATATATCTGCTGGGGGGGGGGAACTCCGCATTGGCAACAGGAAGGGCATCTGGCCAGTAAACACTCAGCTCCATTCAGTTGCCCAGACTCTACCCCGCAAGGGTTTATGGGGTCATTAAAAGAAGATGATGATGATGATGATTGAAGAGAAACATCTGTTTTACATCTGTCTCAGTGGTGGGTTCCTCCCGGTTCGGTCCGGTTCAGCCGAGCCGGTAGTGGTGACGATATGACGTCACCGAACCAGTTCTCCCCCCCCCCGCCCTCCCATCCCTCCACCCCCCCCACGTTATTCTTACCTTTTATTTGGCCCCACCCCCAATCTATTGCTGCCTCCTGAGTCCCAGCTGATGACTAGAGGGAAAAAAACTGTTTAAACTCTTGCCGCGGGGCTTCAAAGGGCCGTCCTACAGCTGATCAGTGTTGAAAGCAAACAAATGAGATGGGTCGTAAGTGCGAGGACTGGTCGTAAGTGCGAGGACCTTCCAGAAATGACTGACCAGCTAGCCATGCCCACCTAGTCACATGACCTCCAAGCCACACCCACAAAATAATCCACGCCCACAGAACCGGTAGTAAAAAAATTTAGAACCCACCCCTGATCTGTCTCCTTACTTTCTTCATGCTGAAATCAAGGTAACAAGCATAGGATTGGCCGTCAACAGTCCCATGTTAAGACAAAGCTCTTCAGTGACCTTCACACTCAGCTCTTGGACGTGTAACTGAAGACCATCTTAAGCTATTCCGAATCGTCTTCATCCTTGTATATGGAGATAGCCATTCTTTGCAGCTCATTGCTTAGTTAGATCTTTTAATGAGATATTCTTAGATAACCATTGACTGCTGATCTTTACCGAGACTAGTTGAGAGGGGATTTTTCCCCTAGTTGTGCTTTGCTTAAGCAAAAAGATCTTTCTGAGCTCTCACATAATTCAATGCCTCTAACTGTTCTTCATCTATATATCAGTGGGGAAATCCAATTTTTTTTACTACCGATTCTGTGAGCGTGGCTTGGTGGGTGTAGTGTGGCTTGGTGGGCGTGACAGGGGAAGCATACTGCAAAATCACCATTCCTACCCCACTCCAGGGGAAGGATGTTGCAAAATCTCCATTTCCACCCCACTCCAGGGAGAAGCATACTGCAAATTCCCCATTCCCTTCCCACTCCTGGGGGAAGGATATTGCAAAATCTCCATTCCCACCCCACTCCTGGGGGAAGGATACTGCAAAATCTCCATTCTCACCCCACTCCAGGGGGAAGCATACTGCAAAATCCCCATCCCTCCCCACTCCTGGGGGAAGGATATTGCAAAATCTCCATTCCCACCCCACTCCTGGGGGAAGGATATTGCAAAATCTCCATTCTTACCCCACTCCAGGGGGAAGCATACTGCAAAATCCCCATCCCTCCCCACTCCTGGGGGAAGGATATTGCAAAATCTCCATTCCCATCCCACTCCAGGAGGAAGCATACTGCAAAATCCCCATTCCCTCCCCACTCCTGGGGGAAGGATATTGCAAAATCTCCATTCTCACCTCACTCCATGGGGAAGCATACTGCAAAATCCCCATTCCCTCCCCACTCCTGGGGGAAGGATATTGCAAAATCTCCATTCTTACCTCATTCTGGGGCCAGCCAGAGGTGGTATTTGCCGGTTCTCTGAACTACTCAAAATTTCCACTGCCGGTTCTCCAGAACCTGTCAGAACTGCTGGATTTCACTCCTGCTATATATGTAACCTTTCAATGATTGACAGGCCATCCTGTATTAGCAATTTCACACAGGTAGCAGGATAGGCGGTAAGTGAACCGGGTAGTTCCTGGATGTTTTGTTCCTTAATACAATATGGAGTTGTTTAAATGTTATCCCTCCATTCTTAGCCTACATTGATTTACCGGGTTGAATTTAACAAAGGCAAGCATGTAGTAGTGGTTGAGGTTGGAGTCAAGAATAACTGACCCAAGTTCAAGTCCATCTTCAGCTATAGAAGCTGATTGAATAACACTAAGGCTTGTCACTTTCTTGAAGTCCAGCCTATTCAATATTCCCCTACCCAGTCATGTCTGACTCTTAAGAGCAGTGCTCATCTCCCATTTCTTAGCTGAGGGAGTCAGTGTTGTCCGAAGACACTTCCGTGATCATGTGGCCAACATGACTATGCACCAAAGTGCACAGAACACTGTTATCTTCCCATCAAAGTGGTACCTATTTATCTGCTTGCATTTGCATGCTTTCGAACTGCTAAGTGGACAAGAGCTGGAGCAAGGAACGGGAGCTCACCCCGTCACACAGCGCTCGGGTCTCAAACCCAGAAGTGTCAGCTTTCCAGCTTTCTTTTAATTGCTAAACCATTGCGCCCCCTTATTCAACAGGGCATGGTTGTGGGGAAAAAAATGTCAGAATGCGTGCTAGAGGAAAAGCAATATATAAATGTAAGGCTGAATAAAATGTATGGAAAGTAAAGGCAAAGACATGTAAACTGCTGGAATCTCTCATCCGCTTTGATTTTCTTCCTTGCAGATGCGATGAAGACATCAACGAGTGTGAACGAGAGGAATGTGAGAACGGGGGATCTTGCGTCAATGTATTCGGTTCCTTTCTGTGTAACTGCACGCCCGGATACGTGGGCCAGCATTGTGGACTAAGACCCGTGGTGGTTCCTAATATCCAAGCTGGCCATTCTTATGTGGGCAAAGAAGAATTGATCGGTATTGCCGTTGTTCTTTTCATCATCTTTTTGTTGGTAGTCCTCTTCATTGTCTTCCGCAAGAAAGTTTTCCGGAAGAATTACTCTCGGAACAACATTACTTTAGTCCAAGACCCAGCCACTGCTGCTCTGCTCCACAAAAGCAACGGCATTCAGTTCAAGAACATGAGGACCAGCGGCGACAGCCGCAATATCTATCAAGAAGTAGGACCACCTCAGGTGCCAGTGAGGCCAATGGCCTACACCCCTTGCTTCCAGAGTGAGTCTAGGAACAATTTGGACAAGATAGTGGACGGACATGGGGTGGAACATCAAGAGATGACAACCTTCCATCCGGAATCTCCCCGGATCCTGACTGCAAGGAGGGGTGTTGTAGTGTGCAGTGTGGCCCCCAACTTGCCCGCTGTATCTCCATGCCGTTCTGATTGTGACTCCATCCGGAAGACCTGGGAAAACGGCAATGAAAGTGAGTAACGTCCCTTCAACTTTCTAGATGTTGTTTTTTTTTTTTAATTCACATTTCTTTCCTCATTACCTTTTTTTTTTTTTAAATTTGATTTATATGCCGCCCTTCTCCGGAGACTCAGGGCAGCTTACAATGCGCTAAGCAATAGCCTTCATCCTTTTGTATATTTATACAAAGTCAGCTTATGGCCCCCACAAACTGGGTCCTCATTTCACCTACCTTAGAAAGGATGGAAGGCTGAGTCAACCTTGAGCCTTGGAGAGATTCGAACCTGCAGTAATTGCAGGCAGCTGTTCTTAATAACAGCTTAATAACAGGGTGCTTTAGACCACTGTACTACCAAGGCTCTTTTTGGCCTTAGAACAACCTTTTTTAAAATGACTGGTATAAAGGTTAGGGTCAGGGGTGAAATCCAGCAGGTTCTGACAGGTTCTGGAGAACCGGTAGCGGAAATTTTGAGTAGTTCAGAGAACCGGCAAATACCACTTCTGGCTGGCCCCAGAGTGGGGTGGGAATGGAGATTTTGCAGAATCCTTCCTCTGCCATGCCCACCAAGCCATGCTCACAGAACTGGTACTAAAATAAAATTGAATTTCACCACTGGCTAGGATTATAAATACAAGTTTCCAAAGATTAGAACAGGGGTATCAAATTTAAGGCCCGCGGGCTGGATCCAGCCCACGGGGTGCTTAGATTTGGGCCCCCGGGGCTGCCCTGGAAACAGGAAAGGATCGGCCCACGGTGCCTCTGCCAGCAAAAATGGAGCTCAGGAGGGCCGCCTGTGGCCCTCCTGAGGTCCATTTTCTCTAGCAGAGGGCTGCAGGAGGCCATCACAGCCAAAATCGGAGCCCTCCAGGGCTCCATTTTTGCTGGCAGAGGGCTGCAGGACATAAAGCTGGCCATGCCCACTCGCGCCCCCCCCCCAAGGTCAAACGCAACCCTGATGCAGCCCTTAATGAAATCGAGTTGGACACCCCTGGATTAGAAGACCCGGGGCTCAGTTCTTAACGTCTTCAGGCCAGCTTGGCAATCTTCCTGCTTAAAATCCAACAGCCAAAGCTTCTCTAAATATATGGGCATTATATCACATGTCACGCAATGGCACATATCCAAAATAAACCTACTGCTTCGTTGGTACACAAACCGTATCGACTTCTGCCGTATAAGTAAGTCCTTTAATCAGCGAACTATCAACCGCAGATTAGCAGAATAATGATATGACAGTCCTGAAATACAGCCACCCGAGCATATGCACAAAGTTATTAATTCAGTAATTATATTGTATTTAATTATACAGTTCTTGAATCGTGATCAAATTAGCAATTTGGAATATTTTATTTTCGTCCCAAATAGCATGTCTTGCCTTATCCTGAAAGCAAGGTAAATAAATTGGTGTCGCAGAGAGACACATTTGCAACCCTCTTCCGATGATGCATAAGTCAACCTTCAGATTTCTCCAACCGGCATTCTGGGACCTGAAGTCTCCAGACAGCTGGGAAACACCATATTGGAAAAGCCGCCTTTAAGGAATTGGATAAATAGACAAGATAAATTGTCTTTTATAGGAAGCAGGCAGAATTTTTTTTTCAATTTGCCAGAGCTACTGAGAGCAAAATTTAAAGCTTACGCTCACAAAACCTTTTAGAAGAAGTTGATGCTCAGAAATGAAAAGAAACACAGTTCTAGACTTGCAATGGAGCCCAAAATTTCTGTTGCTAGATGAGACATAGGTTAAGTGAAAAACCGCAGTTGTTAAGTTAGTAACACGGTTGTTAAGTGAGCCTGGCTTCCTCGTTGGCTACGCAATTGGTTGTAAATTGAGGACTACCTGTAAGATGATGAGTGTCACGCTTGGGGCTCAGGACCCCGGACAGCACCCCGAAGTTCGGGAAAGCTGCTTTAGTTTAAAAAAAGAGATTTGGGTTAATGTCAGGGTTCCAAGTAATACCACCAATGAAAGAAGACTCCGAGGCTTGAGTTTCTTCAAAGTTCATTTTTATTGAAGATGTCATACTGGCACATCTGGGAAAACCTGAATCTGAAAGTTTCCAGGTTTTCCCCACTCAAGTGAAATTCAAGTCCCTGCCCAGCACCATATGTCCATCACATGGTCCAATCATCCACTGTCCAAACTGGAGACATCTCCCAGTCATCCGACTCCAGGTGCCAGGGCAAGGCGTCCTTGACTCTCTGAGAAAGGAATGTTATTTTGACTACACATCACCCATACCCTATACCAGTGATGGCAAACCTTCGCGCGGAAACATCACATGTGCGGGCTCGTCAGGGTCACACTCCGGAATTCTATCACGCATGTGTGCCTGATGATCAGCTGGCCAGCACGCATGTGCAGGCCGGTTTTTGGCACTGCCGCACACATGAAGGGATCATGCTCTGGAAAAGCTGAACTTCCGGGTTGTAGCACACATGCGCGCCCAACAATCAGCTGGCCGGCGCACATGTGCACACGGGCTTATGGGCACTGCCGAGTGCACAAAGGACAGCTGATTGTCACGTGTGCATGCACGCCAGAAACCCGGAAGACAAAGAGGCAAGGCTGCGTGTGCCACTTTGAGCACACCTGCCATAGGTTTGCCATCATGGCTCTATGCAATCCCCCCTCCCATTTTCCCACCGAAGAAAATGTGGCAGGCTTGAAGCCCCGAATGTAAAAGATAGCTTCCAGGTCTGACAATGAGCCATTTCTGAAGCAAAAAGTCTCGTTGGATGCAATGTGCTTTAAAACCCAGGTCTGTATATCCATACAACCGGTTCTCTCTTCTTTTACATGTGTATAGGCAAAGAACTTGACGATATGGAAGAAGTGACCTGTTTGTCGGGAAGCAATAAAGGCAGCAATTCAGAAGTTCAGTCCCTCAGCTCCTACCAGTCGGATTCCGGTGATGATAATGGTAAGAATAGAAATAGTTTTCATCCTCCCATCTTCTTGAAATAATTTTGATGTTATCACCGCAGAGGTCTTGGGTACTAGAATTCTAGCCAATCTTTTCTCTCCCGGGTGAAATGTTCAACAGTTTACAGTTAGTAATCAACAGCTGATTACTATATAATATTGATGCTACCTAATTAATTTCTACAGGTAAGCAGAAGATGGAAGTCAACTCTTAACTGTTACAGGTAGTTCTTGACTTACAACACAACTGAGCCCAAAATTTCTGTAGCTAAGCGAGACATTTGTGAAATGAATTTTGCCCCGTTTTACGACCTTTCTTGCCCCTAGCTGTTAAGTGAATCGCTGCAGTTGATTTAAGTTAGCAACCCGGTTATTAAGCGAGTCTGGCTTCCCTCGTCGACTTGGCTTCTGAGAAGGTCGCAAAAGGGGATCACATGACCCTGGGACACAGCAGCGGTCATAAGTATGAACCAGTTGCCAAGCATCTGAATTTTGATCGTGGGGTTGCTGCAACGGTCGTGTGAAAAAGGACCATTTTTCAGTGCCGTGGTAACTTTGAACTGTCACTAAATGAATTGTTGTAATTTGAGGACTACCTGTAATTAGTTTTGTTCTAAGCTTAAAGGTATTCAAAGAATATTCCCGCCTACAGAGTAATAATGCATTTGACGTTGCAGATAAAATTTCTAGGAAAAGAATCTAAAACTCTGTAGCAAGGCCTGCGTTGATGTTTCTATTCTCCAAAGCTACACAAGATCATTGAACGAAGAATAAATCATGCGGTTGCTATGATACAGACAATGATGTGGTAGATATTTCCTCTTCCAAACACAGCTTAATATAGTATTGGCAAAATAATATTTTCCAAATAAAGGATAACCTCCACATAGGGATTTGTGAATAGGAAGGAAGATGCCTAACAGAATCATCATTTCTAGAGCCAAGTACAATGGCTTGGGCATAAACCCATCTACCCCAGCCTAAAAAGTTGAGAGATCATCACATTAAACTCAGTTAAGCGAGTTTTAGTGAACTCTGGAGACACCTTGAGATACTTCACTCCAAGTATTGATTGCCCAACTATCATGAGTGTTGCAGAATGTCGATAGCTTCAACCAAATACCATGTGAGACTTCTTATGTGAGATTTAGAAATGATTAAAATTTAGATGTTGGTATGTGTAGTATATCATCTATGAAGGAGTCAATAGAAGTATTGGTAGAGATATTTGCTTCTCTGCTTGGAGGCGTGAGGGATGGCATCTATCTAGGGCCTGACATAGTCATCCCAATCATTATGCGTTGCTAAGATTCTGTGCTTCCAAAAAAGTTCTTGTTGTTCAATCACTAAATCGTGTCCAACTCTTCACAATCCCATGGACCAGAACACGCCAAGCCCGCCCCCTGTCCTCCACTGTCTCCTAGAGTTCACCCAAATTCATGTTCATTGTGTCAGTCACGCTATTTAACCATCTCTTCCTTTGCCGTCCCCTTCTCCTTTTGCCTTCAAGGCCAAGAAAAGTTACTTCTTCTTCCATCACTAGATGTCTATGGAGATTCTCAGTCATCCAGGTCATGGTTGTCCCAAAGGTGCCTTTTTCAAGAGGCCAACTGGACTTTCTGGTTTTTCTTTGAAGACATTTTGCTCAGTAGTGGTATTCAGCTGGTTCTATCCGGTTCGAGCAAACCAGTAGTGGTGGCTGCGGGATGGTCCTGTTGTGACCCAGGCCCAAGTAGGTATTATCGGATGCAAATAGTTTGAAACAAACAGACTGTATTAGAACAGCTGAGAATTAACTCATTCTCAGCGTAGTCCAAACTAATTCAAAACAAATTCTTCATAACACAATTCTTCAGCCTTATCACCAACCTGGGTCTAATTAGGCAACCTGCCAAAGGCTTTTCTTGGCAAAAGTTCAGAAGCAGAAGACGCCGACAAGAAATAAATGCAGCAAGACAAGAAAGCAAATCTATCAATGTTGTTTTCCGACGAAGAGCCCAAGAGCCATTGCTGGTCTTTTAAGCCTTATGGGAGGGGCCAATCATCCCTTGGGCCTATTCCCGAGTCATCCTTTTTGCTTTAGCTGCTCTTCCCTTCTGGCAGCTCTTCTCATGTGTGCACTAGGAACAGGCTCCTCCTGTTCCTCTGCCTCTCTGCTGTCAGCCTCTGGAGGCTCCGGAGTCCGCACATCACTCCCAGATGGCCCTGGCCCCATCTCTGCCTCCGACGCAGAGCCCTCATCCGGGCCTTCCCCAGACTCCAGGACTGGCCCATGTTCTTCCTCAGCCTCCTCATTGTCTGACTCCACTGTCAGCTCTGCAGGCAGCTGGTGGACCACAACAGGTCTGCCTACCCGCCCGGACATCATCATATCCCGTTTTTGATGCTCTGTGCATGCTCAGAAGACCCTGCGTGCTCACATTTGCGAACCGGTAGCGAAGGTAAGTGAATACCACCCCTGGTTTCGCTTCTCATCCAAGAAGCTTCAGAGGTGAAGAAGCTTCTTGGATGAGAAGTGAAATGTCTTCAAAGAAAAACCAGAAAGTCCAGTTGCCTTTGGGACTTCCTTCTTCTTAATTACTTCATTGACTCCTGTATTTTTTACTTCTTAAGAGAAAGGCAAGTGCTTATGGACTTTTATTTCTCAGATGCCAAAATATAACTGAATAGGGTTTTTAATGGTACATATTTATTTCGTTATATAGCTTTTTTGAAAAGCCAATGGGTAGTGCTTCAAAGCATTGACTTCAAAACATTTCTCATGAATTCTTCTGAGCCATAAAGGGTACCAGTGGGTCTTAGACACTTGGAGGACAATGCTTTCCTTTAAAGTATTTCCAACTCCACAGGGGGAAAAGTCAAAAATTAAAGGAAGAAATTTGTTGCCAATGAGTGCATGGAAAAGATTTCAAGAGGAGAGCATGGTTGATAGATGTGACTGACCTAATGAGGAAAGAAAGAAAACAGTGGACAAATCCAAGAGGCTCTAACCCATAATAGAAGGATGAGAAACCAGGAAATAGGATGTGAGCAGATATTGGCAGAAGGTCTGGATAGAAACAGAAAAGGTGAAAGGTGGACCAGTGTTTCTTAGGGTGTTCGTGTGAGAGAATATTTGGGGAAGGATTAATTCAGAACGAGAAAGAAAAAAGACAGATTAGGTGATGTGAAATTTTGTGTGAGAACACGAGAAAGAGAGAGACAATGGAGAAAGTCCTAGGTGTGAATTATCTACAACTAAAGAGAAGAGATGGTGTGAAGGATAGATCCAATTCAGGTTTGGGAACAAATCCCGGGGGTGTTTTTCGGGGGGCAAAATAAATATTGGGTGAGTGACTGCAAACTCTAAGGTAAAGGTAAAAGTTCCCCTCGCACATATGTGGTAGTCGTTCCCGACTCTAGGGGGCGATGCTCTGTTTCAAAGCCGAACAGCCAGCGCTGTCCAAAGACGTCTCCGTGGTCATGTGGCCAGCATGACTAAACGCCAAAGGCGCACGGAACGCTGTTAATGATGCTGGGCTTGTCAGATAGAAAGCTGACAGCCCAGGTTCGAGACCCAAGCTCTGTGCAACTGGGCGAGCTCCCATTTCTTGCTCTGGCTCCTGCCCACTTAGCAGTTCAAAAGCAAATGCGAGTAGATAAATAGGTACCACTTCAGTAGAGAGGTAACAGCGTTCCATGCACTTTGGCCTATAGTCATGCTGGCCACATGACCACAGAGATGTCTTTGGACCACAGAAGAGTCTTTGGGCAACGTTAGCTCCCTCGGCTAAGAAACAGAGACAAACACCACTCCTAGAGGGGAACCCTTTACCTTTATTTTAATGGTATGAAAGAGACTTTTTTTAGGGCTCTTCCCTGGGTGGAAATATCAATCCCGCTAGGTTAGAAGCAGATCTTGGAAGGGATATCGGCCTTTAGATTTGTTCGACTGCAACTCAAGGTCATATTGGCTGGAAATTTTTGAGACTGTAAGGGTCCCCAGAAACTAGGAAAAACAATAAAATAGGATGTACAAGGATTTGGGGGGACTTTTCACAAAGTCTTCAATTTAACTAGGACGCGGTGGCTCAGTGGCTAAGACGCCGAGCTTGTCGATCGAAAGGTCGGCAGTTCAGCGGTTCGAATCCCTAGTGCGGCGTAACGGGGTGAACTCCCACTACTTGTCCCAGCTTCTGCCAACCTAGCAGTTTGAAAGCACGTAAAAAATGCAAGTAGAAAAATAGGGACCACCTTTGGTGGGAAGGTAACAGCATTCCGTGCGACTTTGGCGTTTAGTCGTGCCAGCCACATGACCATGGAGACGTCTTCGGACAACGCTGGCTCTTCAGCTTTGAAATGAAGATGAGCACTGCCCCCTAGAGTCGGGAACGACTAACATATATGTGTGAGGGGAACCTTTACCTTTACCTCAATTTAACTGCTGCCCAAGAAGAGATGTCAAATTTGGTGGCAGTGAGAATGTAATACTGATCCAGCCCCTTTCTGGTGTGTGTGGGGAGGTGTATTATGAAGGGGATAGAATCATGGATCTCAGCAACGTGCAATGCTCTGCATGTCAAAATTGTTTGGTTCAATATCCAGTTCCAAGTAGAGGAACGGCACATTCAAGGATATCTGTGGGCCTTACAAAGCTGTGTGCGTGCCCCTAAGAACTCCTTCAAACAATGTCACCAAACAATATTTTTTTACCACGACACAATAATGGAAGAGGAAAACAATTAAATGTGTAAATAATAACTGAGTTAAAGTTATTTAAAACTTGCTTTATTTAAATTATTTTGTTTTTCTCCTGGCCCTCTGCATACAGGACTTCTTTCTCCTGGCTTTTAGACTTAGAATAACTTTATTGTCACTTTGAATGTATACTAATCAGCATACATGAAATGAAATTTCATTGCATACAGGTCTCAAAGAGTCTCCACCTCTAATATACACTACATAAACATGATTAATAAATACATAAATAAATTAAAAAATATGCATATACCCACATATATTTTATGACACGGTGAAGCAACACAGTTTAGTTTGGATGTATACATGTAAATGGCAAGAGAAACAAATCTTGCGAGTTTACCAGATGGGTGATACAGGAAACAAAGCTGTTACAGAATCTGGTAGTCCTGCTAGAAATATCTCGAAACTTCCTCCCAGAGGGGAGCAACAGAAAAAGACCGTGAAGTGGGTGTGTGGGGTCTCTTACAGTCGCTTTGAGCTTTAAGCACATAGCATTTATAGGCAGTATCCTGAATAACAAGAAGCGAGTTTCCTATAATCTTCTCGGCTGTCCTTACCACTCTCTGTAGGGACTTTCTATCTGAGGCAGCGCAGCCACCAAATCAAACAGGGATGCAGTTTATTAAAACGCTCTGAATCGTGCCTCTGTAAAAAAAAGTGGCCAGGATAGAAGAAGAAAGATGTGCTCTCCTCATCCGACGCAGGAAATGCAGACGCTGGTTTCTCCCCCTTCTTGCCCACATCCCATGTTATAAAAAAGCTTTATTCCAATAATTGTTGCTCTTGAGTTAAAGATTCAAGCTATACTTGATAATGAAATCTGTTGGGTGATCCTGGGATAAATGCTCATCCAAATAAATAATTCTCAGCTAGATAAACCAATGATCTACAAGGAAGTCTTATTCTAACATTAGTCTACTGCAGGGGTGTCAAACTCAATGCCCGGGGGCCGGATCCGGCCCACGGGGCGCTTAGATCTGGTCCACGGGGCTGCCTTGGAAACAGCGAAGGACCGGCCCACAGTACCTCTGCCAGCAAAAACAGAGCTTGGGAGGGCCACATGCAGCCCTCCCAAGCTCCATTTTCGGCTGCGACGACCTCCCTCAATCCTCTGCCAGCGAAAACGGAGTTCGGGAGGGCCGCGAGCGCTCGAGCCACCACAAGAGCCCCCGACACAAGTGATGTTGAGCTGGCCACACTTACCCTGGCCATGCCCCCCCCCCCCCGGCTCCTCTGAGGTAAAACACAACCCTGATGCGGCCCTCAATAAAATCGAGTTTGGCACCCCTGGTTTACTAGCTGTATTGTGATTGTTGCTAATGTGAAATTCTCTCTTTTGACACCGCTGATAAACCCAACATTGAATAAGTGGCCGTCTCTGGCTTAAAGGGATGTTAAAAAAATAATTAAGGGATAAGTAGCCTTTAAACGGCAGCTATTTAATGAGCAATGTTTAATCTACCCTTCTACCTGTCTCTAAATGTTTCCCAAGCAGAATTTGTAATTAATTCCCCACTAAGACTTTGTGTTCATTCAGAAGCAAGTAATCCTAATGGTGGTGGTGAGGGGGTGGGATTTAGCCAAACACTTTTATAAAACCACCTTAAATCATTCTGGCTGCTTGGAAGATAAGAGGCACTTCAAAGGCAGCACTTAATCTCAAGGGTTTGGGGTTTTTTAAGCAATTGCCATTTAGAGATGAGTGTCAGCTAGAGTCATTGAATTGTGGAGTCCTTGGTGCTCTCTGAGCTCGGTTGTTTTCTTGCAGATGTTTTTATTATCCAACTCGGGGACAGTCTTCAGATTCATTTAATCTCCCAGGTTGGATTTATGAACTGGCGGTAGTCATCTCATTGCGTTTTTTGTGTTTTCTCCCCATTTGCTGCCCTGTTACAGGGAAAAAATACTCAAGTGTGTGTGTATATGGAGTTACCAGATGTTGAAATGTTCTCAAACCATTGCATAATTCATTTGTAACCGTCTACCCTTCTGTAGTTGGTCTCACAGCTAATCTGAGATTGTGTTCGTTGATAACCTCTCATGTGAAATAAATAAATTACTAACTTGAGACTGTCCTTCCTTTATTTCTGCTCTCCTCCTCCCGCAAGCTTCCATTGTGACTGTCATACAGCTTGTCAACAATGTAGTTGACACAATAGAAAACGAAGGTATTTAATCTTTTAAATATATATGCTGTATATATGTATGTATGTATGTATAGATATGACCTTCTCCTCCTGCACTGTCGTCTATTGTTTGTCAATTGTTTGTCTGATTTTTGTTCCTCTATATATAAAAAAAAGATCACAGCAGAACTTTATTAACTCACACTGACTAGCCAGGACTCGGCAAACCATTCTTTGGCAAAGAGGGAAGATTTTGAAAGATAACAACCAAAACAAATTACCATACTTTGCTTTATTATGGATTGCAGACCTTAAGAGAATTGAAGGCTTTGTTTCTGATCAGATTTTGTCTGGGGAGGGAAGCGAGTCCCCAAATAAGTGATACCCTTCAAAACTGAACCAAAGGCAACTAACTGAATACAAAGGAGCTGTGTCAAAGATAGGGAAACATATGTTTACAGTCATTCTCTGCTTACAGGGGTATTTAACATAACAGTATATGGACAGAGGCCTTAGCTTAACACGCTGTATCAGCGTTTCTCAATTTTGGCTACTTCAAGATATGTGGACTTCAACTCCCAGAATTCCCCAGGCTGACATGCTAGCTGAGGAATTCTGGGAGTTGAAGTCCATATCTCTTAAGAGTTTCCCCACGGCTGACATAAATTCATCATTAGACAAACACTGCAGTACCCATATACAGGTCCATATAAACCTTTTTTTACAGTGTCTTATCTGTTAACCCTCATTCAACTTCCTTCTGTGCACTTTCGTTCCTGGGCTCACATCTACATGATTTATAATGGAGCCTGCCAAATTACAGTCACAATGGTCATAAAGCAGAACGTCATAGGTAACCAGACCCGGTTTTACAACTTTTTTTGCGACAGTTATAAAGCAAACACTGCGGTCCTTATGTGAGCCCAATGTTCACTATTGGGCTTTTTTTCCCGCTGAAAACCAGAAATAAACACAAGTTTCCGGGAGGAAAAATTGGGGGGTGGGGTGTCATAAATCATGGTCACATGACCAAGGGATGCTGCAAATGGCTGTCAATGCTGGCCAAGTACCGAAAATGTAGTCATGTGACCACAAGGGGGCGCCATCACTTTGGAACCAGGTTGTAAATAGCTTTTGAGGAGGGGAGTCCATCATAACTTTGAACAGTTACTAAGCAACCGCTCCTAAGTAGAGGATTTACCTGTATGTTAGAGAAACTAGAAAGAGGGGGAAAATGCTCTTCTAGGATTTTTGGATTCCAGCATCTTTGTCTTCGCTGACATCTGGCCCACCATCCAAACCTTATAGTTCTTTGCCACAGGCAAGTTACACTTTCTCTCAGTTGCACTTGAGCTCCAAGTGCAGATTTCTCCTCCTTAATATAGGCCTGTGATGGTGAACCTATGGCACACATACCCAAAGTGGCACGCGCGGCGTCACCCATTCCTCTTCCAGGTTTCTGGCGCGTATGCATGCGCAACGATCAGCTGGCTTTTTTGCATGCGGAAAGTGCCGGAAACTAGAAGATCTTCTAGCTGGTCTTCCGTTTTCCTGCATGAGCATGCAAACCAGCCAGCTGATCATCACATGCACATGAGCACCAGAAGCCCAGAAGAGTAGCTGGCTGAAACCGGAAGTTCAGTAGCAGAAACTGGAAGTTCATTTTCAGGCGCGCGCATGCGCCCTGGGCAGCTCCTCTTCCGGGTTGCGGCCTAGACGCGCACGCACTCCTTTTTCAGCACTTGGTGCCGAAAAGATTCGCTATCACTGATATAGGCAATATTGCTGCTCCATCAGGGGTGAAATGCTCCCAGTTCGGATCGGATCACCCGATCCGGTAGCGATCGTGGCGGGTGGTTCGGAGAACCGGTAGCAATCGTGGCACGAGACTCCACCCACTCCACCCACCTGCCCGGTTGTCGTTACTTCCTGGTTTTAACTGGTTTTAATGTGTTTTGTACCCTCTGTGCATGCGCAGAAAGGTTTTGAACATGCGCAGAGGGTCTGCGTACACATGTGACTTCCGAACCGGTAAGGAAGGTAAGTAGATTTCACCCCTGTGCTCCATGCTTACAAACACAAGTCCAAGAATCCCCATGTCCATTACTGAACACTTCTGTCCTTTTATATATTTAGACCTAGAAGGTAGGTGATTTAACTAGGTAGGCACAAAGCCTCTTGGTCTCTCCATGTCACAAAACCTGGTTCTGATCCACAGAGAGGGGGGAAAAAACCCTTTTAACTTGGAAATCCAAATCCATCTGAGCAATTCACTCTTCTACATACCCCATTTCCTTAAGATAATTCACCTTTTCTAAGTAGGCCGGGTCAAGAAACAAGACTGGATAGCTCAGCAGACTAATGCATTGTAATTTAACTCCAGCTGTCTGCAATTAGTAAGTTCGAATCTTGCCAGGCTCAAGGCTGACTCAGCCTTCCATCCTTTCTAAGGTAGGTAAATTGAGGACCCAGTTTGTGGGGGCAATAAGCTGACTTTTTAAAAATATACAAAAGTATGAAGGCTATTGCTTAACGCATTGTAAGCCACCCTGAATCTCCGGAGAAGGGCGGCATATAAATCAAATTAAAAAAAAAAAAAAGACACTCGTGGATTTTTAAAGATTTTTTTTTAATCCCAACTTTATTACTGTTATAAATAGCTCAAGGCAACCGACATATCTAATCTTCCTTCCTCCTCCTATTTTCTACAATAACAACCCTTATGGTGAATTGGGCTGAGAGGGAGAGTGGTTGGGCCAAAATCATCCAGCCAGTTTCAGTGCCTAAAGCAGGACTAGAATTCACAGCTTCCTGGTTTCTAGCAGGGGTGCTTTAATCACTAGACCAGACCTGGGCATTTTAAGAACCCCCGAGCCACATCTGACCCGTTGGCTGTCCCTGTCTGCCCCGCGTGGATTGCTTTTATTTATTTATTTATTTTATTTTATTTATTATATTTCTATACCGCCTTTCTCCCGTAGGACTCAAGGCGGTATACAGTCAAGAAAAATATAGATACACAAACATCATAAAATTGCTAATTAAAATTATTATTATAACATAGTTTGGCCCAATTAAATAGAACCTAAAATTAGATAACATTTTAAAAACATTCACATGTTCATATGTTTAGCCCCGCCTGTTGGAACATCAGGGTTTTGAGGGCACGGCGGAAAGCACAGGGATATTTCGTATCTCAGGGGGCAGTTCATTCCAAACGGTTGGAGCCCTCACAGAGAAGGCCCTCCCCCTCGGAGTCGCCAGTCGGCATAATTTGACTGACAGTACCCTGAGTAGTCCCTCCCTGTGAGAACGAACTGGTCTGTGGGAGGCTATTGGTGGCAAAAGACAGTCTCGTAGGTACCCATTTAGAAGGCAACTTCTATTTTTTTCCCCAATTTACATAGGCACCTGTGTGCACGCCTATGCACCTTCACAACCAGTGGTGGGTTGCTCCCGGTTCGCCCCAGTTCGGGCAAACTGGTAGCGGCGGGAGGCTCTGCCCACCCGCCCAGACGTCATCAAAAATGCTCTGTGCATGTGCAGAAGTTCCACATGCTCGCAAAGCGGGCACGCGCTCCCACGCACTACCGATAGCAAACCAGTTGCGCTGGGATTTGAAACCCACTACTGTTCACAACCCTATTGATTCATCTCCCCACTACAGTTCCAGTTTCTCATGTGGCCCCTTGGGGAAAGCAATGGTCCATTCCTGCACTAGACCAAACTGGGATTTCCAGGAATGCTTCTTTATTGTTGTAGGTCAGGGGTGTCAAACTCAATTTCATTCGGAGCCGCATCAGGGCTCCCAATGACCTCAGGGGAGAAGGGGGGCTGACTGGGGGTGTGTGGCCAACTGGGTGGGTGTGGCCAGCTTGATACCACTTCCCAAACTGCTAGCATGTTTCCTCTTCGCACTGGGTAGACCAGGCCAAAGCCACGCTGGCCTGATGTTTCCTCTTTGCATTGGGTAGACTGGGTCAAAGCCAGGCGGGCTGGCCCCTTACATTTTCCAAAATGGCCCCGTGGGCCAGATCTGACCACATCGCCAGCCAGAACTGGCCCACAGGCCTTGTGTTTGACACCCTTGTTGTAGATTATATTAACAAAATCTGGAAAGCGTGTTCAACCCCTTCAGTGCCCATTTTTTAAGAACAACAAGGTCAACGCAAAGCTGGCCCAAATCTCACACACTTCCTCCTTTCTCAAAGATTGAGGATCGTTTCCTCTTTCTCCTTTTCTTTCTCAAGGCCAAAGCTTAAATTCCTCTACAAATAAGGGCCGTGAGATTTACTCAAGTCTTGAATGCTCTTTGTTGTATTCTTCGTCTTGTCTCCTTTGTGGTTCCTCGCTCATTCCCAAAGCTGTGTCCTCATTTCAACTCTAGATCTTTTCTTTTCTTGAGCTTTTTCCCTTGAACAAATTTCGAATGGTTTGCTAACTAACTTCACTCTACCGTAACGGTCCTTTCTTCCAACTGGTGATCGGCTCTCTGCTTCTACACTAGACTCATTTCTGATGTATCTTAATCTCTGGTTAAAATTTACCCTTTTCCCTTCCTCACTCAATCTCACTTCTTGGAATTTAGGCTTACTCCCTCCTAATTCCTTTCATTTGGCTTTGTTAACCATGCCTCCTCTAATCCCCTTCAGTTATTAAATGATGACATACTGAGATATTGGTGCCGACCGTCACATCGCAAAATAGATGAGCTAAAATCCTCCAATAATATATTTCGCTAACTGAGTCTTTTCCGAAAGTGTCTTCCCGAAAACTAAGTGAACTCTTGCATGCCTGTTCTTGGAGAACCTCTAACAAAATAATGGTGAGCACTAATATTTTGTCCTTTTTTCTTTTTTGCTTTTAACACCAGTTAAGACTAGCTGCATCATTAAACCAAGCATATTTCTTCCATTGACCTTTGTTTGTTTTGGGTTTGTTTGTTTGTTTTCTTTTCAACTTAGATGAACTTTGGAGATCAATGACCAATAAAATTTTCAGGGTCACATTTGGGCAGGTTTTGGCTCTGTGACCAAACTTATTGCATATATAAAACCTCTGTTCCTACTTATATCCCCCCTCTTGGCTTTTTTGCTATTCTTTTTATCCTATTGACCTTCTAATTTCGTCTTCTTATGTTTCTCTTTCATATGAGCTTCTCCTTTCCCTGGCCGTTTTCTAATAACTAACCAGTTTTTACTTGCGTCCTCTGTCTGCAGGTAACTAAATAATCCTCAAATAATTCTACTGCACAATTGCTTCTTTCTGAATGATGCTTTTCTAACCAGGACTTACAGATGTTGTGGGAACGTCGTACCGCCATTTCCTCCGAACTCTTTCTCTAGTCGTAAACATTTATTACCTAGATTTGTTAGTTAAGCTGACAATTCTCAGATTCTTTCCTGAGCTACATAAGGGCATTCCCTAAATATCTGCCTGCATGTATATTTTGTTCCATTATATTGCCGTTAAGATTGTCTTCTTTACTTTGTTCCTGTAAGGCCCAATGCTGACTTGGCAGTCCATTTTGTTTTACCCGTGCTCCTGTGGTTGCCAAATGTTTTTTTAAAAAGGACTCTGTGTCGTCCTCCTGCTGTTAATTTGGAGGTTTAATATCCTCAGGCTCTTCCCTGATGCAAGGTGGAGAAGAAAATCTTACTCTCGTGCAGGTAGTCCTCGACTTATAACTGTTCATTTAGTGACTGTTCGAAGTTACAATAGCACTGAAAAAAGTAAGATGACTGTTTTTCACACTTACGACCGTTGCAGCATTCCCGTGGTCACATGACCAGAATTTAGGCTACTGGCATGTATTTACGATGGTTGCAATATCCTGGGGTCATGTAATCACCATTTGTAAACTTCCCAGCTGGCTTCCAACAAACATAGTCAATGGAGGCAGCCAGATTCGCTTAACAGCGTGATTACCTTCACAACTGCAGTGATTCACTTAACATCTGTGGCAAAAGGTCATAAAATAGGGTGCAAGTCAGTTAACAACCATCTTGCTTAGCAACGGAAATTTTGGGCTCAGTTTGGTGATAAGTCGAGGACTAGCAAAAGAACCACTAACATGTCTTTAAATTCTTACAAGGAGCCCCCCTTCAAAATTTCACTCTCGAATTTCTCATTCTTTCAGTTCTCTCTCCAACGCTTTATCTTGTTCTGGATGTTGTAGCATTAGCTAGAACATCTTTACCCCGGACTCGGAGGATTCTCCCTTTGACTCCTTTTCCCTTCAACTTCCCTCCCTATAAATGGAATGTGAGAATGGCCTTGTAAGACAGGGGAAGAGGTGCTGCCTAGACAGCCATCTGATAAAAGGAAGAATAGCCCATAGCTGAATAATAGGCAGGGAAAGAGACTTAAAAATGATTTATTTATTTATTTATTTAATTAATTAATTAATTAATTAATTAATTAATTAAACTTGTATGCCGCCCTCTCTCCCAAAGGGCTCAGGGCGGCTCACAACGATAAAAAACACATAAAATTCAGTATTCAAATATAAAAACCAATAAAATCCCCTTTAAGAAAACCCTTTCAGTCCAATCCGGCCAGGCCAAATAGCCATGTTTCGAGGTCACAGCGGAAAGAGCAAAGGTCAGGGGCCATGCGGAGCTCCAGGGGGAGCTGATTCCACAGAGTAGGCGTGCCCACAGAGAAGGCCCGCTCCCTGGGAGTCGCCAGCCGACACTGTCTGGCCGACGGGATCCCAAGGAGGCCCTCCCTGTGAGAGCGCACCAGGCGATGGGGAGCTGTCGCTGGCCGCAGATGGTCCGCCAGGTACCCCGGGCCTAAGCCATGTAGGGCTGTATAGGTAATTACCATCACCTCTAACTTAGCAGGTGATAAAAAGAGACGGTGGGAGATCTGTACTTTCAGACTTGTAAGATTCTGTTAATGTAGCCCTAGAACAGGGGTATCTAACTCAAGGCCCGCAGGCCGAATCCAGCCCATGGTATACTTAGATCTGACCTGCGGAGCCGCCCTGGAAACCAGAAAGGACTGGCCCACGGTGCCTTTGCCAGCGAAAACGGAGCTCAGGAGGGCTGCGTGCCAGCAGGGTCTGTTGGAGACCCTGTTATAGACAATTGAGAGCATAGTAGACTCTTATGTGAAAGTGAGCAATTAATTCTCCCACAGGGCCAAACCAATAGGCAGAACTGAATTCTACTCAATATTAATTTTATTGCTATATAAAATGCAGTAAATTTATGGTTCTGATTACTGTGAGGTGTATAGGCACCCACGGACGCACATAGGTAAATTGAAAAATAACTAGGAGTCACCTTCAAAATAAAAGCAACGCAGCTGTATTGCGTGCATGGTGTACACTTATTTACATTTGATTTCTAATTTCCTATTGACCTCACCATGAACTGGTATCAGGTACAGGAAATCAGGAGTCCAGGCAGTTCAAATAAATATGTAGGTTTACTATACGCTAAAGCTCTCTACAAGAATCTGAACTACTAACAGTCAAAGCAAATTGGCAGTAGATAAGAGTCAATGGAATTCAAGATGGGCAGGACTTAGATCTCTTGTGGGCATGAAAGGACTCAAGACTGATGAGGCGTTTGACCCCTTCTTCATTGGACTCTGCTTGGTCATCTCCTACATTTGGATACGGACAACCAAAGGGGTGGATATAGCTCCAGAGCTGTAAAATGCCCAAGTTTGCTCTTTATCATTGGTAACTTTCAAAGGAAGGATTGATAGGTTTCAGGGATGCTTTGATTTAAGTTCACGCATTGAGCAAGGATTGCCTTGATGGTGCAAATGATCTTTTCCAGCTCTATGATTTTATGGATCCCACTTTGCCTATTCTTTCTGCATCTTTGCTTCCTAATTGCCATTATACCAACAGGAAGAATTACAATAAAGCAGAACAGAACTTTATTAAAGTGAGTGATCAGGGCAAGAAGATGGAAGGAGGGAGAAATCAGCAAAATATTGATGTACGTATGAATGAATGGATCAACAGGTAGATTTAAAATTAACAGGTAGATGCAAAATTATAGACATAAAATCTTATAAAACCCACTGAGCTGACTTAGTTAATCAGATTTATAAAACCTATTGTCTATAAAACCTGCCTACTTTATTCTCTCTTTTACCATTTTTAGTTGAGCGCACATAAGTCAGAAAAAAACGAAGTGAAGGGAGTAAATAAATTTCTGACACGCAATGTTTGAAAGCATGGGAATATCTTGATCTGAAGAGCAGCCTTTTCTAGCCTGGTTCCTTCCTTAATATTTTGAAACTAAATTCCTAACCATCATCACCAGAATTAGGGAACGAGAGAACTGAAATTCCAAACATTCCCCATATTTAGTATATCTGAAAAATAATTGGCAAATCTCTATCCAGATGCTCCACAAAAGGCTATTGTTTGGAATGACTTTATGTTCTGATCCAGCTCCCAAACACGCCCCCTGCCTTTTATCCCCAGAGCTAGGGGGCGGGGGGCTTTGCTAGCAGCGGTGGCTCTTCCATCCCAAGGACCAGCCCATAGATTTCCACTGCTCTCCTCTCCTCTGCCTTCTGTGCATCGAGCTGTTCCTCCTCTTCCTCATCATCCACCTCCAGACCTGGGGACTGTTGACTCTCCATCTGAGGGCTGACAGATGGCCCAGGCTCTGCCTCTGTCTCTCTCTCTCTGTCAGCTCCATTCCTTCTCCCCCCTCAGAGCTCTCAGGTTGCCTTGATGCTGACCTTTGTTGTGATCGCGGCAGCCCGGCAACTGGGACGCCACCAGCGGATTGGCTAGAGGGGTGTGGTTAACACGCACGGGAGAGTTACTGCGTTCTTATTGGTTAGCTCACTGACAGCTCGGGGTATAAAAGAGCTGTCAGTGCTGAAGTTGCTGTTCTGTTCTGCCTGTTCGTATCATTGCTGTTGAGGTAAATAAACCATTCTTGTTATGCAACCCCCGCCTCATTAATCTCAGCTATGAACAGAATACTGGCGACGAAGGTGGGATATAACCCCTGCTGAGACCCTATAGAGAGACTAAAATGGCCCCACCAACATTTGCTCCCTATGATGCCCTCGCAGAGACATGGGATGCCTATATGGAGAGATTCGAATGCTTCCTGGAAGCAAATGATTTCACTGATCTCTCCAGCGGCAAAATAAGAACACAGTAACTCTCCCGTGCGTGTTAACCACACCCCTCTAGCCAATCCGCTGGCGGCGTCCCAGTTGCCGGGCTGCCGCGATCACAACAACCTTGACTCCCACACTTCCTCGTCCTCCTCTGATTCGGCTGCTGGAGTGACTGGCAGCCGACGGGCTGCAACACTTTAGTGGCACTGATGTGAAAAGTTTAACAGTACTTGGAAGTAGCCAAAGCAACCAAACAAATGAATATTTCCATTCAGAAATGTATATGACCTTACTTGTGGGATTTTTGCTTCAACCCAGGAAGGGAAAGTGAGTTGTTGTATCTTGCAGAGCCGGCAAGTTAAGAGGTTAGTGGAGTTCTGCTGTGTTGTGTAAAAATAACCGTGCCTTGCCCAACCTGGCATCTTTCAGATGGTGTGAGCCTCTAAAACTCTCCAAAGTCCACGTTGGCATGGCCTCAAACTAAAAAAAAAATTACCCTTCCTACACATCTAGAGAGTACCAGGTTGGGGACAACCACACTGCAACGAGTGACACACAAAAGCTCCTTGCACCTGATCAACAGAACGTTTGAATATGTGCTTTTGTTTTGTTTTTGTATAGTCAGGGCCGGTTCAGACAGCGCTACCTGAGCTGTAACCACTGGTAGGAGAGAAAATCTTTTCCTTCTGCTAGCCTAGTTTATTTATCGCCATAAAACGTACAGTGTGTTCAGAAAATGCTTGGGGAAAAAAATTACATTTATCCAATCCAACCCAACCCTGCAGACTGCTTCCCCTCCCCCCTCCCAAAAAATAAAGTCATGCTGTGGTCTTGCAAGTTTTCAATACTTACCACACTATTTGCAACTCTTCCACAATAGCCACCCATGCAACCGTGCAATGTGGACCTTGCTACACTGAGTACCTTCTTGCACAATTTCAGGCATGGCCATAGAGAATAAGACGCTGAGCTGATCACCCGGAAAGCTGACAGACCGGGTTCGAGACCCGAGTGCTGCACGATAGGGTGAACTCCCGTTACTTGCTCCAGCTCCTGCCCACCTAGCAGTTCGAAAGCATGCAAATGCGAGTAGATAAATATTTAATTTAATTAATCATATTTCTATGCCGCACAACTCCCAAGGGACTCTAGGCGGCTTACAACAGAAATAATACAAACAGTGAACATAAATTTTTTTAAAAAAAAATAAAACATTATAAAAGCATTTTAAAAACATTAAAAACACATGCACACCATCCATGGCCGGATCTCGCAAGATTGAACAGCGAGATCAACGGCCCCAGGCCTGCCGGAAAAGCCAGGCCTTCACCGCTTTCCGGAAGGCCAATAGGGTGGGGGTAGTCCAGATCTCAGGAGGTAACTGGTTCCAGAGAGCTGGGGCAGCCACAGAGAAGGCCCTCCCCCGTGGGCCCACCAGCCGGCATTGTTTAGCTGACGGGACCCGGAGGAGACCAACTCTGTGGTCTCCTCCGGGTGTGTATATGTACCACTTCAGTGTTAAGTTAAGATTGCACCGAGATCTTGTGTTTCACTAACCCGTTGCACAGCAATCACATGATTTGCATTTCTGAGAGAAAGACTTATATTCTTTCTCAACATTAACCTGATGTCTTTGTAACATGTCTCTAGGCTTATATTTAAAAGCAGGAAAACCCTATTTCATCAGAATAACCAGGATCCTATTCGATACATTATTTTCCTCACTTGAATTTTCAGTGTCTGTTATTACCTGCCACTTCTTCTGTTCCTTTAATGACAACTTAATAGCTGGGTAGTACAATACACTTAACATGCCTGCAGCACAGGCTACTAAATGTTTGCAGAGTAGGTCGTAGTTCAGATAATCCCTACAGTATAGAAAAAGTTTTGCCATTTCTTATTGTGCCTTGGAATAGGTCAATTTTGAAAGCTTGGAGACCACATATTCCATAGGCCAGGGAACACACAACTTGTGGCCTCCAAGCCCCCCGTTTCTGCAGCCCCTTCTGTGTGGTTGACCAACCAAATTGTCCATTGTTTTGACCTTAAAGGGCATCTGAAAATTGGTGTGTCAGTCCCAGTTTGTTGCAACAGAAGATTCTGCATCCATCCACACAGAGGAGGTTGTCCATTAATTTTGCATTAATACCCCCATGGTAACCCATATTTTCCTAACTTTGATGTTCTCAGTACCAAGTGAGAAGATTAAGGAGATAACTTGAAATCATTCATCATCTTTTAACGACCCCATAATCCCTTGTGGGGTGGAGTCTGGGCAACTGAATTGAGCTGGCAGAGCATTTTAATGGCCGAATGCCCTTCCTGTCGCCAATTCGGAGTTTTGTTCAGCGTGGCTGACGTTGCAGCGATTCGACGCATCCCGCAGGGCTCTGTGGAACATGCCAAAATCCAAACAGCTATATTCTCATTGTGCCCAGAGAGAGAAATATCTGCCTCTACCTAGGATCGAACTCACAGCCTCATGGTTGTGAGGCAAGAGGTCCACCAAGGAGATTACTTGAAATGGGGGAATGAAAGTCAGAGCAGAGAAAGCTTCCTTTGCCCCTTCTTAGCCAGTTTCCCATTTCCCAGATGGAAAGATAGAGACGGATTCTGTGCTATGTGGTTCTAGTGGCCCAATTGACTGCTTTTTTATTCTGTTCTGTTCAGGTTGTTATACCGTGCCCCTCACCGTGGTATCTGAGCGTACTTGGGCCCAGATTTGTTTGAACCGGCCCTGAACATGGTAGATTCTTAATTTTTTTTTTTCTGTTTCACAGTGAGCAAGAAAGAAATACATCACAGTCTTTTTTTAAAACCCCAAAAAAAGTGTATTGACTTTTGTGTTAATTCCAAAGTCAGTTTTGCATGTCTGCTTCAGATAATTAAAAGTCATCCATTCTATCCATTGGTTGTAAAATGCTGTTCCCATTTGTGCCTCCGTAAGGTTTGATTAAGCGAAAAGCAGAATAACGTTTTAACCTTTCATTGAAGCATGGCTTAAAAGTACTTTTTAATCATATTTTACATCAGCCGCATTTAAAGAAGCATATAGCATGGTGTTAAAAGACGTGTTGCGGTGCTCTGTTTAACTCTGCTGGTTGCAGATTTGAGAATTTCCAGTGTTTGTTTTTTTGTTTCTTCACTTTATATTTAACAGTCTCTGGTATGGATGAAGGACAGAACTGCAATAGAGGTGACTTTGCATCTGCCTGCTGTAATGGTTGGAAAAGGGTGGCCTTGATGGGAGTTTTGAAATGCTACTAATACACTTTATTTGGCCTCACTGACTTGGGCTTTATTTTTTATCTAGATTGTGCATGTTACAGCATGTTACGAGATAGATTTTGGTCCTGCAGAAAACCATGGGAATGGCGTTCCTTTTCATTTCAGGGTTTTCCTAGTTCTATTATTATTATTATTATTATTATTATCATTATTATTATTATTATTATTATTATTATTATTATTATTATTATTATTATTATTATTATTATTATTATTATTTTACTTTTCTGCCTGTTACTTCGTTTGCCTGTGTAATTTTTTTCCCCCTTTTCCCAAGAGCTTGGAAATGAACACAATTGCAAGAGCATGTTGACTTTTCTAATGTCTGTGTTTTATACGCTTCTCTACCTAAATCACCAATTGCCTGCATTTCCGCGAGCAGTTTTACACGTTCAGCAAGTCTGATTTCTTGCTTCCTTTGCCTTGATTTTGATTTTTTAAAAAATTTTCTTTACTTTAGAGATGGCGGCGTTGTGTCAGTTACTGCTGCGACATTAGGTTGCTTCCCTTCACATGGGCCAAAGCATGCTTGGCTGATGTTTCACAGAAACCAAAAAATAAAAAAAATTAAGATGCATGCTGATTATTTGCTTAAGCAACTTCATTGCATAAGGCAGGGGTGTCAAACTCAAGGCCTGTGGGCTGGATCTGGCCCATGAGGTGCTTAGATCTGGTCCACGGGATCACCCTGGAAACAGTGAAGGACTGGCCCTGACAGTGCCTCTGCCAGCAAAAACGGAGCTCGGGAAGGGCATGCTTTCGCTGGCAGATGGTTGCAGGAGGCCACCGCAGCTGAAAATGGAGCTCGGGACCTCTACAGTGCTCTGGCCACTACAGGTGCCCCCCAACATTAGTGATGTCAAGCCCAGCCCCCCAAGTCAAACACAACCCTGATGCGGCCCTCAATGAAATCGAGTTTGACACCCCTGGCATAAGGTCTCTTATGCATGTGGGACTTGTTACATTTCCCTTAAAGATTATGCCATGGTTTTTTTTTCCAACGTAGTGTTTGTTTCCCTCTACAGCTTATCATTGGGACACTTCTGACTGGATGCCGAGTGCGCGTTTATCTGACATTGAGGAGGTGCCCCATTATGAGGCAGCCGATGGCAGCTCAGCTCATCACGGGAGCACCAGGGAGCTCGAGACGGATTACTACCTTGGTGGTTACGATATTGATAGTGACTATCCTCCACCGCATGAGGAGGAGTTTTTAAACCAAGACCAATTGCCCCCTCCCCTCCCAGAGGATTACCCAGACCACTACGAAGCCCTTCCACCCTCCCAGCCAATCTCCATGGCCAGCACGCTGAGCCCAGACTGCCAGAGGCGGCCACAGTTTCACCCGAGCCAATACCTCCCTCCTCATCAATTCCCCAACGAGATGGACAACGGTGGAACTCAGACTGGGAACGAATTTAGTACTTTTGGCGTTGGCCCAGGACCAAATACAGGCAACAGTGTGGCCAAGAAACCCTTGTCTTTACACAATTCTCTGGACGCATCCTCGTCCGATGTTTCGATGGGCTGTGGTTTTGATGACTCTGAGATTGCCATGAGCGATTATGAAAGCATCGAGGACTTCTCTCTCGATCACCATCAGATTCACATTCCTTTTGTGGAGATCCATCAGCAGACTCAAGTATGAAGGAGCTCTTGTTCATGGACTTCGTTGCTGTCGTTTGGTCCCGTTCATAGCATAACTCAACAACTCTTCTCTTTTGCGTCGTAAGTGTTCTACATCTGGTGCAGGGTTGAGATCCAATCATTTTCAGCCCACCAAGAAGATTGATGTTGTGCATGCACATTACAGGGTGAAAACTGCAGGTTGTCTTGGAAAATCGGTACCCAAGGTTTCATCCATTAATTAGTCTTTGGAGTTAGCATTTACTGCTTATTGCCAAAAGAAAGATTTCCTGGCGGAAAATGGTTTGATGGCAGACCAACCCTTCCATTTTGCATCATTGCGTTTTAAACCATTTTAAACCCTAGATCAGTTAATCAATAAAGGAAAGGATAGCTGGTAATTCCCCACCCTAAAACCTTTCTAAATCAGTTCATTCAGAATTGCTGGTCCATTAAACGTAGTATTTCTACATTGCCCCATATGTTGGCCGATTGCGTTGAATGCACTCGCTCATAAACACAGCATAAGCCAATCGTCCTCAGCTTGATACTTTCCCAGAGTATTAAGTTGCACTTGCCATAATTGGTGATCAGTATGCTTCTTGGTCATTCAGTCTACGAATAATGGGTGTTGTAATCCAAGACATCAAGAGGATGTCCAATTGGGAGTGGTTCTAACTCATGCCTACAGCTCTAATTCTAAAAGAAACAGGGAATTAAGAGTTATTTGGCCATCATGATGAATCAAATCGTAGGTATTAAGATGGTCTCCTTAATCCAACAATGTATGCCACTGAGCCATCAGTCTTGTTGGCTCTCATATAAACAACAGTGTGTCAACGTGAAATTTAATACCTAGAGATTTCATTCATCTTTAAATACCATATACCCTGACCCAGTGGTGGGATCCTGCCGGTTTAACAACCGGTTCGGTGATCGTGTGCTTTGCGGGGTGCACAGTTTTACGAAAATTTACCTTCCGCATTACTGCTGGGGAGTAACACAGCTGAGGTGCAGCAATCCGCTCTGCCACGTGAATCAGCTGAGAAGATACAAGTCAGTAAAACTCAGGGGCGGGCGGGCGGGCCCACCTGATCGTCAGAGCGAACCGGTTCACCCGAACCGGTCCGAACCGGTAGAATCCCACCCCTGCCCTGATCTTGATTCAGGACTGACGCTGCAACCTTGGGTGGGTCAGGAGTAGAAAAATGGAATGGCCCTGGTGGATGGGTTGGTTGGTTGTTTATTTATTTATTTGTTGGGTTCCCTGTCCTCTTCTGAGCCTCGATTCTTAGGATACATCGACGGCATTTTTTTCCCCCATTTATTTTTAAATTTACCATTTACCCTATAGTTGGTAATGACTAACCGAGTAATATCCGTAGGTAGTCCTTTCCCTTTTACCTTTAAAGAGTGCCATTGTAGCTGTTGACTCCATCGCCACCATGTATTTTAGGGGTGAAAAAAAAAAAAAAAGAAACCCCCAGCCAGATGATCTTTTTTGCATATTTTGAACACTGTTGCCACATTCTTTGTCTCACTGGAATTCCAGCTTCCATTTCGCATGGAAGAAAATGCCAGGAGAAGAAAATGCCAACCTACCAGCAACTGAAAGGAAAAAATAAATGATTATTGGTGGAAGGGAATTATGGTTTACGGATGTCCCCGCAGGTCTTTCGTGGGATTCGTCTGTGCGGGTGGGAGGAGGGGGGGGTCCGAAAAAGTCAAGATGGGGGCTGCAACCGTGTAACTTAAGGCTCATTCATTTTTCATGCGTGTGTTGCACATAACGGCACATGAAAGATGTAGCTTTGATTACCTCACAACAGGTTGCCTTCTTGACTTTCGCAAACCACACATCTCAATCATATCTTGTTTTTGTTTTATCAGTACAATGTTGAATGAGTGCTTCCATCCCAACAGAGATAGATTTCCTAAAAATTCTTTACACCAAGTGACAAATTTTGTGTTTTTTTACTTGGCTGGATAAATTAAATATTTCTGGTGTCCTCATGCTAATCAGCACTTATTTCAGCCTCGGAGGATACCGGTTATTTAGAGCGTATCAAGCCAAGTAGTTCAGTCAAATGCCATGCAATAAGCAAGGGGAGCAGCTTTATTTTACAAAGGTTATCTAAATTTTATGTTGGAAGTTGAATGAATCTGTTGATTACAACTCCCGTTGTAAGTCTAAATTTTATGTTGGAAATAGAATGAATCTGTTGATTACAACTCCCGTTTCAGGGTATAAGAATATTGTAACTAAGGGTTATGTTATAAGAAATGGTCTGGTTAGAAAAATGTGTGTAAAAAATTATTTTTCGAGCCAGGACAATACACTGCTGGTATGAATATCCTGAATCGTACTAACTTAACGTGTGCTTCCTGTTCAGTGATTTTTTTTCCCCCTCTTGGGCTTCGCTTCCAAATATGGTAGACATTCTTTTATAACGCATTTTATAAAACGATGGTTTTTGTTAACCCTTCTTCAGCCTTTTATGAACCCTTTTTCGAAATGCTTTGGGATGAAGGAAACATGGTACCTGGCCCTTGTGTTATGGTGAGGATGCTAATGTATGAAATTGAATGAGCTTAGTCAAGAGAGAAACTAGCTGATATGTGGGTTGACCTTCTCATGACCATGAATGAGTGTTGTGTGTGTGTGTGCGTCTGTGCGCACACACATACATAGACACACAGAAGAGTTGACATAATCAACATCTCCTCCAATTGCTCATGCTCATAGCTATTCTATACATTGGGGTTGCTTTGAATGGATACCAAAGTTACTACACATTTGAATTCTGGACTATTGTTCGGTTGCACTTATTTGTCCCCACACAGACATGCACACACACAAACACAAACACACACACACACACACAAAGTCATTATGAAGTAATTCTTCCTCACTTTTAAAAGGAATTTTCAAATAATGCTCTCTTGTTTTTTTGGGGGGGGACATTTACTACTATACCTGAACTTAAGTGAGATATCTTTTCCCCCCTACTTTCTAGTAGTCTTCCGTAAAAAGAATAAACTCAAAACCTTTGATAGTTCAAAGTAAAGGGGTGTTTTTGACTTCTAGATAACTTGCATGTGTGTTCTAGAAACCCCGAAATATTAGACTCTTCTTATCTTGCCAGGTCCTATGCAGTCATCACTTCCTTCTTCTTCCTTTCCCCACCTCTCTTCCAGCAGCTGGCTGCTCACTGCCCCCAATGTAATTGTCCCACTTATTCCAGAGCATAATCTGCATTGCTATCTAATCTCAGAATGAATTGCCCATTTATACATTCCACGGGGTTTACTTTCAGATTCTCTTGTAATGTGCTATTAAATTTTAGCTTCGCATAGGTAAAAAGCATCTTAGACAAGTGAGCTAAATACATTGGCCAGGCTCCAGATGTTTGTAGCATCCGCAATTCAGCACAATTAGTAGACATGCACACTTTCTCTGCCGGCATGTTGTTGTTTTTTTCTCCTTACTTTCTTTTTACCATGAATCACCCTGATTTTTCCTGTCTTTATCCCAACAGCAACTCCTCTGTCAATTGGTGTTGATGACATGGGATAAAAGATTAGTAGTAAGTAAAGCCGTACATGATTAAGTGGCATTGAAGCCAACTGGGGCTTCAAACCGTCTGCCCTCAGCCACTCTATGCATAGATAATTACAACCGATTCAGTGATTCAAAGATGGGGAAATACGTATTTCTGATTGCTCTTACACATAAACCAGTTCAGCATATCATAAAGTGGGACGGTTTGAAAAGAGCCGTGCGGCCAATTTTAATTTTGTTTTTTCCAGTCGGATGCTTTTCGGGGAATACATATTTGGTTTAATTTGGAAGAGATTTAAGACAAATATCTCCTCTCCCAACAACAATCAGAAATGGGACATTTCAGAACTATCTGAATGATGTGTAGTCTTTGGTGAGTTAATAAGGAAATTAAAGATGGCCGCTTCAGTCTCATAGAAGCATCCACCATCTTGAATTTTTCTTGATGTCCCTATGCTCTACTGGCCCCCTGGCAGCCATGGGCAGCTCCATTGCTTTTGATATGACTCAGGTTTTGTTCTATGCAAAAGGGTCTTATTCCTCCTACCGGTAGTAGACAAGATGGCAGGCTGAAGTTCACAGGAATAAGTGTTTTCCTAAAAATAATAATAATAATTCCACATGATAAAGCTAAATATCTCAAGCCAAAAGGTCCAGACTCAGCATTTTCTCTTTGCTTCCTATTTACGAGATGGTAAAAATGTCTATATCACGTTAGACATATCACGCTTGAAGTAGTACTGCCCAGAGGCAGTATTAGTTATGTAAGTACTTGGTACACACAGGTAGGACCTGTCATTGCAGTTGCATACAAAATGAGGGAAACTCTCGACTCCCACATTCTAATGTTGATAGCAAAGCGGTTTAATATTAATTTACTGCTTTTATTAAGTGTGTCTTTCACAAGCTAAAGGTCAATAATTTCGATATTGCCACAGAGAACAGAAATCTTCCCAAAATTTTGATGGGGCGGTTTAGCTGAACTGCATCTTCCAAATTCATTCCATATAATTGGGAGTGGGGAAAAAGATTTGTTTCACGATTATGCAAACATTGGATTTTGGCAGTTTCCTTTCTTTGCTCATTGCATCTCTCCAGTAGTAAAATCCATAGTAAGTTTATCCATGAAAGATCATTATTTCAAAGCTATGCACCAAACAGAAGAGCACTGGACATTTTTATTTTATTTTTTTTTCATTTAGAGAGAAAAGGAGAGGCAGTGGGATGTAAGTAACCGTTTCATCTTTTTTTTTTTTTTTTTAAAGAGCAATAATTTACAAATGTATTACAGGCCATAACCAAACTTCACCACTGGCAGTGTTAAAGAAAATAATTGAACTGGATCGTGGGAATTCAAGGCCTCACTTAACATAGCTTAAGCATATCATTGAATTCTTACCAGAACAATTTTTCAAACCCAGGATAACTGCTTTTTCAGGAAATTTATTTGGGGGGGGGGAACCAATCTTAAGTTCTCCTTGAAGCACTGTATAAGAAAAGATAATTGTGTGTAAATTTTACCTGTTGCAAGCAGGCTGGTTTGTAAAAGATGTACGTTTTTGGTGTTAAAAGGTTTATAAAATAATGTACATAATAATTTTGAAATTACTGGGCTTTTGTAGATATTCAATGCCAATCAGGTTCGCTTTTCATTTTTGTTACTTTGTTCATTTGTGTAAAGTCATCCGTGTCAGGTTAATCATATAAAACATTTCTTATAAAACGAAAAAACACGTCTTAGTTGCTGAAGGGGACTTCAGTTTTCATTTGGATCAGCTGTTTTCGGTTAACTTCTGTTTCTATGAAACTGCTTCCTGGTTATTTTTTTTTTAATGGTTTTTTGTGCAAAATGCAATCACGTTTTTTAATGACATTTCTGTTGGCCTTAAAAAAAAAGGTTTCTCCCGTTATTTCACCCTGTATAACAAACTTATGCAAAAGGGAAGATGATCTCCGGAAATGAAATGGATCTTGTCCCCTATTGCCTAACACATCAGTTGTTCATTTTCCTGTTGGCAGTATTGTCTTGTTATTTTGCTATTAAAAAAAGAAACAAAAAAGAAACAAAAAAGTGTACAGGTTTGTAATTGCCCAAATTTGCTAAATTGGTCGTTAAAACCAGTTTTCAATTAAAAACACACAGTTTTTGTGGACTTTTCCTTCCTTCCTTCCTTCCTTCCTTTCTTTCTTGGAGATACATTCCTACTTTATAGTACCGATCCAGAAGTGGGATTCACGTAATTTACCTACCAGTTCGCCCAGCACCGAAAATGTGAGCGAGCGAGCGCCCACCTCCACACATGTGCTCAGCCTTCCACGCACGTGCTTCGCTCACGTGCGTGCCTTCCATCCATGCGCCCAGCCTCAAAAACGTGCCTAAATATGACAGCATAAAGCCGGGGCGGGGGGACGGACCCACCTGCAATTTCCGTTACCGGTTCGCTTGAACTGGTCCAAACGGGCTGAATACCACCTCTGTACCAGTCTCAACTACAACTGAGTCCAAAATTTCCATTGCTAAGCAAAATAGTTAAATGGGTTTTGCCCCCTTTTTTTTTTTTTTAATTTGATTTATATGCCGCCCTTCTCCGAAGACTCAGGGCGGCTTACAATGTGCTCGGCAATAGCCTTCATCCTTTTGTATATTTATACAAAGTCAGCTTATTGCCCCCACAAACTGGGTCCTCATTTCACCTACCTTAGAAAGGATGGAAGGCTGAGTCAACCTTGAGCCTTGGCGAGATTTTACGACCTTCCTTGCCAAGTTGTTAAGTGAATCACTGCAGTTAAGTTAGTAACACCGTTGTTAAGTGAATCTGGCTTCCCCATTGACTTTGCTTGCCAAAAGTCACAAAAGGTGATGATCACATGACCCTGGGACACTGCAACCGTCATAAATATCGTGTTTCCCTGAAAATAAGACCCTGTGTCATTTTTTATGAACCCCGAAATAAGCGCTTGGCCTTATTTTTGGGGAGGTCTTATTATTTTAGGGCACATGGAGGAAACCAGAGGAAATGGCGGGGACCGGCAGTGCATGCGTTTAAATATTTTTGGGGAGGGATTATTTTCAGGGGGGGCTTATTTTAGCGCATGCGCTCAAAAGCCCGACTGGGTTTATTATCAGGGGATGTCTTATTTTCGGGGAAACAGGGTACATGCTGTTTGCCAAGCATTCTAATTTTGTTCACGTGGATGCTGCAGTCGTAAGTGTGAAAAGCGTAAGTCATTTTTTAAAAAGTGCTATTGTAACTTTGAACGGTCACTAAACAAACGGTTGTAAATCAAGGACCACCTGTAAAAGAGTGGAAAAGTTGACGTTCGTTACTTGTCACTTTAGTTTCCAAGTTTCTGGAGGTCTCTCCAGTGCCCTCAGCTTTTCACTCATGTTCTAGTATCATTTTAATGAATGGGAAGAAAAAAATACACAGAGCTCTTGAGATTTGATGGTCTCAAGGTATTTCGAGATCGTCACATCTCATTTAAAGGCGTGGTGTGGTGGCCTAAAGGTGGAGCTCTCGCCTCACAATCAGGAGGCTCTGAGTTCGATCCTAGGGAGGCAGATATTTCTCTCTCTGGGCACCGGTAGGATCCCACCCCTGTTCTGATTAGTTCATAGTGTTGTTCTGGTTTCTTGCACCTGACTCCGGTTATGTCTGACTTACAATTCCAGACCAAAGATTTGCCTGTGGTTGAGTATCTGCCACATTCACAAAAGATACAGAGTAGTATTTCCACTTCCCAAAAGACAATATCCATTTCCTCTGTCCACAGTCATAGAACTCGTCCATTTTTTGTGATAAATAGTAACCGAAATAACTGCAGCGTAATATAATTCAGAGGCAAGTGTAGCCCTGAGGCTCAGACTGTTCGTCACACACTAAAATATCCTTGATCAAAGCACAAAAAATATTCTTTCCCCCTTTTTATTGTCTGGAGGCTAGGTTTATAATGGTTCCATCTGGGATAAACCGAACATCCTTTACTTTGAAGTATTGTTATTTACCAGCGAATTTTCTTTGTTCAAAAAAAGAAAAACACAGATGTGGATTGTCAGTTGAATGACTCAGCAGGAAATGCTATTTAAAGCCTCAGGTCCCCGAGGTTGGCCTGAAATACAGCGAGAAGAATTATACACTTGGTCAATAATGAAACATCACTTGGACTTCTGAGATACTATTGGAAGCAATAGGACAGGTACATGGGCTGTTTCACAATGCCAGCTTATCTTCTTCCAGCTCTTCTGAATCCACCTGCAATTGATCTGACCTAGTTCCAGGATCTAATCTGGGTTGGTCACTGGGACCAAATGTTAAGTCTTCTGAGTTTTTGGACTCGTGCTGGAACCTATCCTCAGGGAATGCCTCTGTACCGGAAAGTGTGCTTTGAGCTATTCTATATATAGTATTTATGTAGTGCCTGGTTCTCTTTGTCCGCCCCTCCAGCTGTTGATTGGGGTATTGATGGCCAATCACTAAGTCGTTGGCTATTGTTTCCTTGTGCTGCCAAGTCCTCGGTTCTTATGTGCCTAGTAAGCTGGTGGTAAATCAGCACTCCTGTTGATTGACAAGGGGCCCATTTCCCAGGCTTCAGTCCCTTCAGTCACTGGATCCTGTAACATTATTATTATTATTATTATTATTATTATTATTATTATTATTATTATTATTGCTTTAATTTATATGCCGCCCTTCTCCGGAGACTCAGGGCGGCTTACAATGCGTTAAGCAATAGCCTTCATACGTTTGTATATTTATACAAAGTCAGCTTATTGCCCCCACAATCTGGGTCCTCATTTCACCTACCTTTGAAAGGATGGAAGGCTGAGTCAACCTTGAGCCTGGTGAGATTTGAACTTGCAGTAATTGCAGGCAGCAGATGTTAATTACAGTGCTTTAGTCCACTGTACTACAGGCCCATTATCATGGGATTGGTCTATTTGCCTTCATTTGTGACCTAGTTACCTCTGACATGTTACTATTGGCTGTTTATTTATTTATTTATTTATCTATTAGTTCAATTTATATGCCGCCCTTCTCCGAAGACTCAGGGCGGCTTACAGTGCACTTATAGCAATAGCCTTCATTCTTTTGTATATACCTGCTTATTAGGGCTTTTGCCCCCCCCCCCCCATAAGCAGTGTTTCTACAAAGTCAGGTTATTGCCCCCACAATCCGGGTCCTCAATTTACCTACCTCGGAAGGATGGAAGGCTGAGTCAACCATGAGCCTGGTGAGATTTGAACTCGCACTAATTGTAGGCAGCTGGCAGCTAAGTGCTACATAACAGCACTTGGTCCGCTGCACCACCAAGGCTCTTGGTGCAACAATCAACTTCATGGTGCTATTTCTCCATGCAGTCTGGTCCCCAGAAATAGCCATCAGTTCTTGCTTATTCATTATTGTACATCAAAGCTTTGGTTTTTGGAAGTTAAGTTCAGAATTTAACTTAATACAGTGTAACCTAGAAGTTTCAGAGTGTAGAAGCCAGGTGATTATTTTCTATTCTATTAGTGACATGAAGTTGGATATAAAAGATATCTTGAAATACATCTAGAAGTGCTAAGTGGGTATGCGGGCGGGGCGACTGAGCGGCAACCAGGGGAATGGCCAGGTGGCCATCGCTACTGGTTCGGCAACCTTGGCCAAATTTCTGCCAATGGTTCACGTGAACTGGTGCGAACCGGCTGAATACCACCTCTGGTCCTGGTGCAGCTGACCACATGGAGTGGAGTGTCAGGGATATTTATACCTTCTCTTGGGCCTTGCCCTTGAGCTTCCTGTTCCTGTGCAAGAAATGTATTCTATTGGTTGTAGTCAGACTCCCGTGGGGCCATGTGGGGTCAAGTTTGTCTGAATCAAGTTTGGTTGAAGCCTGGAGGGTGATGCAATGTCCCCTGGTGATTTTGCAATGCAGTAAGTCCTGCTGCTAGTTAATCCTATTATGTCCTGGAGGGTCATGTCTTAATCCCATCACCCTAGAGCTGAAGATCTTTTGTTTTGTAGATAGGCTGGCCCAGTCTTTCTCAATGGGCACCAAATATCTGCTGGGGGCAGGGAGCTGGGGCTCTGAGTTTCTGTCTCCCTTAAGACTTCTATTTCTCTTTTGGGGGAAATATAACATTCTGCCTTTTTAAATATTTCCTAAAATATTTCATTCTTCTAAGAGAGGGGTGGGTGCTAACTTTCTATACAACCAAGTAACCACAAGAAAGGGTTAGGAAGGGATTTTAACATCCCAGGGGGTTGGATTAGAAAACTTCCAAAGTCCCTTCCAACTCCTAAGATTCTCTAAACTCTTTACTTGTAGTTTTGATTATTTTCAGATCCTCTTTCTGAGCTATCTGGATATCAGGATGCTATAAGCAAGGATGCTGGATTGGAAGAAGATGAGTTTGGCTTTAAAACCACCGGAAGAAACATCCATATTTGGCTCTACATTGCCAGATGTCTCTACATTTTATTTATTTATTTATTTGTTTGTTTCCATTTCTATACCGCCCTTCTCCAATTAGGACTCAGGGCGGTGAACAGCCAAAGTAAAAAACAGAACATACAAAATTTAAAAAACAGTTTTAAATAATTAAATATTTTGGCCGTAAATTAAAACAATCCAATTTAAAATCAATTTAAAATTTAACTCAAGCCAGCCCAGCTAGTTGAAATAAATAGGTTTTCAGGGCCCGACGAAAAATCCGGAGGTCTGTTATTGTACGTATCTCTGGGGGGAGGTTGTTCCAGAGGGTGGGCGCCGCCACAGAGAAGGCTCTCCCCCTGGGGGTCGCCAGCCGACATTGTCTGGCAGACAGCACCCGGAGGAGGCCCACTCTGATGACACAACCCTAATAGTTGAAAATGTAAAGAATTTGCAAGCCCAATAATAGACTGGAAGAGACAGAAGAGAAGGGGAGACATACTGGAGGAGACAGGATTTTTTATATTTTTTTAAACAACAGCCCCAAGCCAGATCTGACCCATTTCTCAACCTGATAGTCCTATTGACAGTTTGTCCTCGTATACCAAAAATGATGCCATTTTGTTTACTTTTTGGAATGTTATCCTGCGGACAAGATAACGTCGTGAAAACCTTTACGTCCTTTCCAACATTTTTTTAGGTTAAGAAGAATAAAAAGGGAAACTTCTGAAGATAAATACTGTGTTAAATAACACCAAGAGATCTCAAGGAACATTCGTTGAGAAACCTAAATAAAATGCAAATCTTTATCTAATCAATTACGCAAATGGCCAGGAGCGCAGTTGTTCCAGTGGTTGGAATCCTGGGCAGAGGTTAGCAAGCCCACGTTCGAGAGCCAAGAGTTGCCGTGGGGCAGGGTTGAGCTCTCGTCCTTCACTCCAGCTCCTGCTGGGGACATGAAAGGAGTACCCAGCTGGGCATCCCCAGGGCAACAGGGATGTTAACAGCTAAGCCTTTCAACCCAGAAGCGCCTCAGTGCTTCTGACTCAGAAGCTCCCAAAACTTCTGAAGGCAAGCTGTTAAATGCTTTAGCTCAATGGCTCTGTACAGAGGTGGGTTTCAGCAGGTTCTGACCAGTTCTGGAGAACCGGTAGCGGAAATTTTGAGTAGTTTGGAGAACTGGTAGTAAAAATTCTGACCGGCCCCACCCCCATCTATTCTCTGCCTCCCAAGTCCCAGCTGATCAGGAGGAAATGGGGATTTTGCAGTAACCTTCCCCTGGATTGAGGAGGGAATGGAGATTTTACAGTATCCTTCCCCTGCCACACCCACCAAGCCATGCCACGCCCACCAAGCCACACCCACAGAACCGATAGTAAAAAACTTTAAAACCCACCACTGATCCTGTAAGTATGGTCTGTGGACCCCTGAGATTCTTTCAAAGGGTTCTCAAAGTCTAATTTAATATGTTGACATTTCCTTGCGGCACTCCCCATGCGAGGTGCCTCTGTCCCCCTGTCAACACAAACTGCAAGCAGTCGGAGAGGAAGGAGGAGAACCACCGCAGAACGGTGCCCCCTATTCCTAAATGAAATGAAATGAAAGAAATGAAAACACCAGTTTGACTGAAGCTTGGCTCTTGGTGGACCACCACTCTCCAGGGGAGGAACAGAAAACAGAAAGTGCCACTTTTTAATGCAACATTTTTGAGTATTGTAGAAACCCAATAAATCAGAGGTGTCCAAACATGGTAGCTTTAAGAACTATGGACTTCAACTCCCAGAATTCCCCACCTAGTCATGCCGGCTGGGGATTTCTGGGAGTTGAAGTCCATAGGTGTTAAAATTGCCAAGGCTGGATACCCCTGCACTAAAATGATTGTTAAAGTTGGACCATGAGGAAGGCTGAGCGCCAAAGAATTGAGGCCTTTGAACTCTGGTGCTGGAGAAGATTCCTGTGAGTCCCTTGGACTACAAGGCGTTCAAACCGGTCAGTCCTAGAGGAGATCAACCCTGACTGCTCTTTAGAAGGCCAGATCCTGAAGATGAAACTCAAATCCTTTGGCAACCTAATGAGAAGGAAGGACTCACTGGAGAAGAGCCTAATAGTTAAAAGATAGATTAGATAGATGATAAATAGAGAGATAGAAGATAGATTATAATTAGATAGGTGAAAGATAAGAGATAGAGATAGATAGATCATAGATCTCTGTGTGTGTGAGAGAGAGAGAGAAAGAGAGAGTGATGATAGACTGATAAACGTGTGTGTGTATGTTTATGTTATCTCTGCCTCTTTAAAGATGTGGCAGTGTTCATACATTGAGAATCACAACTGTACAGTATTCATATTTAAATTCTTGAATGGCAACAAAAGCACAATGTCATAGGGCTTACAATTAAATCACATAGTTATATGCCCTTTTTAAATAATTTCTCCCTTTACAAAAACGTTTCAGCAACAGAACATATTGTAAAAGATCTTCATTCGCTCAGACTTTACTCCAAAGTTTTGCCATGTAACAGGATATTTCAACTCCCCCAGTAGTTCCCTTGAACATCTGGTTAGATGCCTGGGCCCATAAGTTGCTGACTTGACGTAACATACTTGGGACCCTGTTTCCTGGTTATATTGATATTTATGGTTATACTTTTTCTCAGATGCTTTATTTTTGTATTACGTTTGTACTTGGTTTTAATGGATGTTTATGATTGTGGGCCACCCAGAGTCAATTTCAGATGGACAGCTGTAGAAAATGAATGAATGAATGAATGAGTGAGTGAGTGATTGAATGAATGAATGAATATCCTTTGTCTTCTAATAAGGATATCCCAGCCCTTCACTTCCCAACCAGACAATGTCTCTCTTCACTCATACATCACTGCTGCTTAAGATAACAGGTGAGCAATCCTTTTAGAGCTGGAAACTGTCATTTTCTTTCCGATGTATTCTCTGGCTCACAAAATAACCCAATTCCCAGCTAACAGCCATTTAGCAGAGGGAACCAATTCAGTGATGGGCTTGTTAAGCTTATTGGCAACTTAATGCACCTCTTTGTCATTTTTCTGTAGACAAAACAAATCACACAAAGAAAATTGTTCTGCTATTATTCCATGCGATGCTGCAATAAAATTTCAGGTGCAATCTTGGCATTGCTCTGAGGGTTACTGAGATGGATTTGGAGGATGGCTCCTTCCCCAGGTCACAGTTCCCGAAATCTTGCCTTAATGAAGCAACATCTTGCACCAGGAAATGGGCTAGATAGATCCATCGTGATATTGTACACACAAAGCAGGGATAGTTGAAAAGCAGGCTTTCGAAATTGCAGCTTCGAAAAGACGCTTTGTCATTTCTTAGATGAATGTATGTCTGATGGATAAGACAGTCACTGCCAAATTTTCACAGTTCTGGATTTTTAGCTTTAAAACCCCGTTTTCAAAAGAACTCTGGAACTTTTTTTTTTCTTTCAAAAATCTACTTTCATTTTAAACAGAGGAAGAAAAGGAGGAATAGAAGAAATATTGCTTGGGGTTTAAAAGAATGATGTTCTCTTTTGACCCCATAATTCCTCTTGTACTGCATATTCTCTGTCGGTAGTGAAAAATCTGCCTTTATACTTTGGGTGATCTCTTGCTCTCAAAACTTGTTCCATTTTTTAAAGGAGGATAGATTAAAAGGGTTGGAGGCACACCAAGATTTACAGAAATACTAAACCCAAATGTAGGAAGAGAGGGAAAAATAGGGAATAGGAACCCTGTTGGAAGAAATATCCATCTGGTTCAGTTCCAAGCTGGGAGAAAGACACTGGAAACATGGAGACTGATTAATGATGAAGCAGAACCATATGGGTTCTGGGTAGCTGACCACATGGAGTTAAGAGTGGGGTTTTTTTATACCTTCTCTTGGGCTTTGAACTTGAGCTTCCTGTTCCTGTGCAAGAACATGTATTCTATTGGCTGTTGTCAGACTCCCATGATGCCATGTACAATTCCTAGGAGTTTGTCTGAGCTAAGCTTGGGCTGATGCAATGAAGGGACTTGTTGGGCAATTCCTATTCTGGCTGAGCGCTAATCCTCCCTTTGTGCAGGGAATTTGCTTATGAATAGAGCTATCTATCTCTTTATCTCTTAAGTGCTGACACCTGCTGAGGGCTATTAAGAAAGGTGGGGCCTGCTTTCTTCCTCTTAAAAAACATGTTTCTCCATTCCTCATCCAGGGAAATATAATATTCTGCCTTTTTAATATTTCTCAAAATATTTCATTCTTCTAGGAGAGGGGTGGGTGCTAACTTTCTACAACCCTGAAACATTCATTAATTCGTTCGTTCATTCATATGGCTGCCCATCTCAAATTCATGACTCTGGGTGGCTCATAGTGTTAAAAGAAAATGGAAACGCCTAAAACCAAAAAAGCAACTTCGAAACAGCTGCCAGAGTAAAAACAGGCCCATCAATCACAGTTAAGAAAATGTGGGATCTCGTTTTAAAGGATCATTGACTTCCTTGAAAGAATTGGATATCTTTGGAAGAATTCGATATTAGGCCTGCATCTAATTAATAGGAAATGTGGATGAGAAGGAACAAATGGGCTGTATTTTTTCTGATCTGCTTGATATCCCTGACACATCCACTTTTTGTTGAAACAAGAATGACAGTGAGTAAACTAGGAAAAAAAAATACAAAACCTAATTTATTTTTTATTTTTTATTTTTATTTTTATATACCGCCCTTCTCCGGAGACTCAGGGCGGTTTACAATGCGTTAAGCAATAGCCTTCATACTTTTGTATATTTTTATACAAAGTCAGCTTATTGCCCCCACAAACTGGGTCCTCATTTTACCCACCTTAGAAAGGATGGAAGGCTGAGTCGACCTTGAGCCTGGTGAGAATTGAACTCGCAGTAATTGCAGGCAGCTGGATGTTAAATGCTGCCTTAGTAGGAGGCATTAGCCTCCTACGCCACTCAGGCTCTCTTAGGAAGAGAATTTTAGGAAGAAATGAGAAACGGGCCATGAAAGATTCTTTCTTTCTTTCTTTCTTTCTTTCTTTCTTTCTTTCTTTCTTTCTTTCTTTCTTTCTTTCTTTCTTTCTTTCTTTCTTTCATCTTTCAGTCAGTCAGCCAGTCAGTCAGTCAATTTCAGTGGTAGTATTCAGCCAGTTATATCTGGTTTGACGAACTGGTAGCAGCTGCTGAGGGAGGCTCCACCCACCCGCCTGGACGTCATCATGTCCCGTTTTTGACACTCTGCGCATGCGCGGAAGGCCCTGCGTGTGTGCGGAGGTGGTGCATGCACTCACATTTGCGAACTGGTAGCGAAGGTAAGTGAATACCACTCCTGTTCAAATTTATATAGCTTTCCATTTCAAATTCATATTTTTTCCTTTAGGAAGAGGCCACTCAGATCTAATTACCTGGGTAGATTAATGATGTTTGAGTTAGACTCCCTATGTGTACAACAAAGAGCTCAGTCTTTCACAATTTATAGCATTCTCCAGATGGTAGACTTCAAAATAGGCTGCTAGGAATATTTCACATTGAAGAGCGGTTGTGGGAATTGGGTACGTCTAGTTTAAGGAAAAGGAAGAGTAGGGATGACATGACATGGCTGCCTCAAAAAAGAGAGGGTCAAGCTATTCTCCAAAGCACCTGAGGGCAGGACAAGAAGCAATGGATGGAAACTAATCAAGGAGAGAAGTAACCTGGAACTAAGGAGAAATTCCCTGACAGTGAGAACAATTAATCCCTTGTGGTTGCCAGGAACCATCTCTTCCTGATGGTGGCTCTCACTGTCAACTCTCTTCTTTTCTCCCTCTTGGTTCAAATCAGGGGTGGGCTCCTGGGGGTTCGGCAGTGTTCGGGCGATCCTCTAGCCAAGGATCTCCGGGGTTCGGTGAATCCCCAAATGCCACACCTGGCTGGCCATGCCAACCCTGCCCTACCCTTCCTTGGAGTCTCCACACGGCCCATTCATCATTCCAGGTAAGTGCAGGGGGTGCATGGAGGGTCAAGGAGGGCAAAAAATGGGTTTACTGGAGGTTCCGGAACTCCAAAAACAGGCCTGTTTCTGGCCTCCGGTGAGTCTCTGGACCCTGGGGGAAGCAGTTTTCGCCCTGCCAGAGGCTCAAGGAAAGCCTCCGGAGCCTGGGGAGGGCAAAACACACACACACACACACACACACACACACACACACACCGTAGTGCAGGCAGCCGACTAGGCCACACCAACCATGGCGATGCTCACCCACCAGTGGGGCAGCGAACTTGTTGCTAAATGATCTGAAGCCCATCCCTGGTCCAAATCATTACAAAGCCATCCCCAAAAAGGAGCAACTGCATCTCTATTGCTTTTTTCCTGCCTGCTGTCAGCACTTCAACCTGCATTTACTCTAGTGCTGACGTAAGAAGGAGAAGAGGGGGCAGCTGGCAAGAGGACGCTTGACTTCTCACCTACTTATTTTCCTGAAGATAATGTCTCCTAGGATATGAGATGGGAGGGGGGAACATTCCTGGGAGCTGAAGTACTAGATATGGGGAGAGTGATTTGGAAGAGGGCCAATGAGACCCCGAGATTTGGGGAACAGAAAGGGAAGGTTTGGGGTCAGGAAGTCAGTGTTGGCTACGCCACAATCGGGGACAGGTTGTCGTGCTTAATAAAATGAAAGATTTCTTCAAAGACTATTTGTTTGGAAATGCAATTTATTTTATTTGAGACGACATCGAAACCTGACACCTGCATATTTAGAGGAAACAGATGAACTAGCTTTAAGAAATCTGGACTCACCGAAGCAGGACAAGAAGCAACGGATGGAAACTTATCAAGGAGAGTGTCACGAGTGTTTCCAGGATTGCTGTGGCTATCTGCCTACTCACAAACAGTATGGTTTTAATCAAGCCATCTGCTGTTGGCAATTACCTGCAAGCCTTCCCCGCCCTAGTTAATTGCAGGTTAACTCCCTATATAAGCAAGGACCTTTTGCTTGCTACCCGGGCCTAGTCTGATCTAGGCCTAAATGCACAGCTCCTGCAGGAAGCTTGTTGCAACGCCGCAGATGGGAGAAGAATGCAGATAAGGACTCCAGACGCCGCTACAGAGAGACTCCCACGGATGCTTGCCTTTTGCTGCTTTGTAGCACGCAAGCTATCATCGGGATTGCTGTTGCTGGACCTTCTTCCTCCCACAAGCTTCAAGCAATGTTTGCTTTTTGAACTGTTTTTACTTCAGGTGACTTTCAGCTGTGAAGCTCGTGCTGCTCCCACCATGATGGCCTTGATGATGTATCGACGCCGAAGCTGCTTACCTTCATGCTAGCTTTATTCTTTTGTGAACTGTTTTCGGTATTGTGGAGAGGGATCTAGGGAGATAGCCTTGTTTCACATACCCAGATAAGACTTTGTTTTTAATGTGTTTTCTTAAAGACATAGTGCTTTTTAAATGTTTTAAAGTAAATTATATTTTTACACAAGACGCCTCTGTCAGAATCATTTCAGTCTCAGTGTGTTTACTCATGAGCTGGTTCACGGTCCGGGGTACCCCTCAACCCCATTTCGTCACAGAGAGAACCAACCTAGGACTAAGGAGACATTTCCTGACAGTGAGAACAATTAACCAGTGGAATAAGGCTTCCCTCCAGAAGTTGTGGATTACTCCAACACTGGAGGTTTTTAAGAAGATGATTGGGCAACCACTTGTCTGAAATGGTATAAAGTTTCCTAATTGAGCAGGGGGTTGGACTAGAAGACCCTCCAAGGTCCCTTCCAACTCTGTTATTCTGTTAAATATAAATCCATCCAGATCACAACAGATTAGAGAAGAATGGCCTAGCACAGGGGTCTGCAACCTTACTCAAAATGCTATTTGGACCCGTTTCCCACAGAAAAGAAAACATCGGGAGCCACAAAACCCTTCCCACGCCTGAGTATTTCTTGAGCGGCCACAAAATAGCATATGTAGTTGAACTAAGCATTCTGTTTTCTTCTGAAACTTTTCTTTTCTTGGATTTATCCATGGTTGGCCTACCGGGGGTTGAAAAGCTCAATAAACCGCATGCCAGCAGGTGTCACACATTGGCAGTTGTGACGCATATTTTGAGTGACAGGGAGCCATAGCAGAAGGGTGAAAGAGCCACATGCGGCTCTAGAGCCACAGGTTGCTGACCCCTGGCCTAGCAGATCATATTCCATAATAGAAATGCTTTACTCTTTTCTGTTCAGTGGCATCCAGGGTGGATTTGATTTAAATTGAGTTGATTTAAAGCAAAATTTAAATCATGATTTAAATCACTAGTAAAAAGGCTTGATTTAAATCAACTCGATTTAAATCATAATTTTTAAAGAGCAACTGTCATCTCTGCTACTCCTTTGACCCATTGTTGACTCACCGATAGTCCCAGTGTTGCAGAATATACAGCCTCATGCTACAGAACTAAGCTCCATTTCATGCTGAATAAACTAAATTATTTATGTATCTTAAATAGAAAACTATCTTACGATAGATTTTTACCCCAAAAGTTTTTTATTAAAATAAATTCGATAAAAATCAAAAAAATCTGATTTAAATCAAAAAAATCCAATTTAAATCAAAAAAATCCGATTTAAATCAAAAAAATCTGATTTTTTTTATTTTAAAAAAAAAAATCATTGATTTTTATCCACCCTGGTGGCATCCTTTATTCTATGAATGGACTATGTTTAACATTATTTTGCTACTGTTTTATTTCTATACCAATCATTCCTACCCAATTCTGCTCAGGGCTTCAACAAAATCTACCTTCTGCTCTCCCCAAAATTTACCATAGAGATAGAGATAGAGATTAGATATAGATACAGATACAGATCAGTGGTGGGTTGCCCCCCGGTTCGGACCAGTTCGCAAGAACCGGTAGTAAAACCGGCAGGAGGCTCCACCCACTGACCCTGACGTCATCAAAGTTGATCTGCGCATGCGAAGCAAGAAAGCAAGCGTGGGCACGATGCGAATTGGTAGTAAAAGTAAATAGAAGCCAACCCTGATACAGATATAGATATACTGTATATTGCTGCTGCATTACTGAACACAGAGCTTTAAACTGCTAGCCATTATAAATAAACTTAAATCTACACACTGAATGGCTGACATAGGGAAGAGGAAGGGAGTGTGTTGGGAGAAAAGTAACATAAAACTTTCTCCAATCTGACGGATAGATAAGATGATGTAAGTGAGATTTCCTTGCCTAACAGTCTCATTTTCTTAATTGGTGGTAACTAGAATAAATCACACCTCAGTATCATTCAGCTATCTACTATGACAGTGACTCAGAGTAACAACTAAATTGTTCCATTTGGGAGAAGCTGTGCAATGAAGCAAAAGAGGCAGTGAACAAAAAAAAATAATAATAATCAAAGACTTATTCATCTTCCTTCCCATCCGTGTCACTTTTTATCAGCTTAACTACAGCCCCTCTCCACGGTGGGAAGCCAAAAGGAACGACAGGTGGCACAACTGCAGATCCAAATGTATAGAGGAGTAGGGATTGATTTTGATCTTCCCACACCCCCAAGTCTGAGAGAGAGGGACTGGCCCAAGGTTGCCCAGCTGCTTTTGTACCTAAGGCAGAACTGGAACTCACAGTCTCCTGGTTTCTAGTACCAAGTCTGAGAGAGAGGGAGTGGCCCAAGGTCAACCAGCTGCCTTTGTGCCTAAGGCAGAACTGGAACTCACAGTCTCCTGGTTTCTAGTACCAAGTCTGAGAGAGAGGGAGTGGCCCAAGGTCAACCAGCTGCCTTTGTGCCTAAGGCAGAACTGGAACTCACAGTCTCCTGGTTTCTAGTACCAAGTCTGAGAGAGAGGGAGTGGCCCAAGGTCAACCAGCTGCCTTTGTGCCTAAGGCAGAACTGGAACTCACAGTCTCCTGGTTTCTAGTACCAAGTCTGAGAGAGAGGGAGTGGCCCAAGGTCAACCAGCTGCCTTTGTGCCTAAGGCAGAACTGGAACTCACAGTCTCCTGGTTTCTAGACCAAAGTCTGAGAGAGGGGGACTGGCCCAAGGTTGCCCAGCTGCCTTTGTATCTAAGGCAGAACTAGAACTCACAGTTTCCTGGTTTCTAATCCCAAATCTGAGAGAGAGGGAGTGGCCCAAGGTCAACCAGCTGCCTTTGTGCCTAAGGCAGAACTGGAACTCTCCTGGTTTCTAGCCTGGTGCTTTCATCACTATACCAAACAGACTCCACCTCACTAGGTTGCCTTAACTTGGATTCCTGTACTGAAATGTTATATGCAGTGTTATCTTCATTTTAGATGTCCAAAGGGTTTTGTGGCTGCCGGTGTTTTCTTTTCTGTGGGAAACGGGTCCAAATGGCTCTTTGAGTGTTTAAGGTTGCCGACCCCTGTGTTAAAGAGAGAAAGAACCCTGAGGAAACTGGTGCTAAACTGGTGTGAATCTTTCTCCTCCTCCTTTTCTCCTCCTTTTTTCCTTCTTTTCTCTTTTTCTCCTTCTCTTTCTCCTTCTTCTTCACGTTCTCCTTATTCCCCAGAATGCTGGCTGGGGAATTCTAGGAGTTGGAATCTACACATCTTGCTAAGATTGAGAAACATTACTATAACTTTTCTTTCTTTTTTTTTTTATTGCAAAAGTTTTACAATTACATTTTCACCCCTTTTTTCACCCCCCCACCTCCCTCCCCAAACTTCCCGTCCTCCCTAACCCTCCCTAACCCTCCCCCCCCAGACTTCCCTATTATGTACTCATAACTAATAACACTGATATATATACCTGAACCCATCCCTCCCCCTATATAATTTTCCCTCTTTGTCTCTTTACATTAAGATATTTCTAATACATTGTTTTCAAATAAAAGCTATTTGATACTTTCTAGTTTGGTATTTGTTCTGAACATATTCTATCCACCTTTTCCATTCCCATTCATAAGTCTCTTGTGAACAATCTTTTAAATATGCTGAAATCTTCGCCATCTCTGCAAAACTGGCCATCTTCGAAGTCCATTCCTCGATAGTAGGCAAAGCTTCATTCTTCCAATATTTACCTATCAACAATCTTGCTGCTGTTATCATATACAATATTAATTTTGTTTCATCCCGTGTAAAACCCTTAACTATACCCAATAAAAACAATTGTGGAGAAAATTGAATTTTTTTCTTCAAAACATTCTGCATGACCCACCATATTTTTATCCAAAAAGCCTTAACTTTCCTACAGGTCCACCAAACATGATAATACGTAGCATCCAAACATTCACATCTCCAACATTTTGGCTGAACATTAGGGTACATACATGACAACTTTTTAGGATCTAAATGCCATCTATAGAACATTTTATAAAAATTTTCCCTCAGATTCTGCGACTGTGTAAATTTAACATTCTGAACCCAAATTTTTTCCCATGTTTCCAACATCACTGGTTCTTCAAAATTTTGTGCCCACTTAATCATGCAATCTTTAACTAATTCCGTTTCTGAATCCCTTTCTAGCAAAACATTATAAAGCCTTTTAATATGCATTGGACCTTTCTCTCTTATATGTCTAACCAATTCTTCCTCATGCAACATAATACCAGTTTTTTGGTCCTCTTTCCATCTCAATTGTAATTGATTATATTGTAACCAGGTTAAATTAATCCCTTCATCCAACAGTGTCTGCAATGTCTTCAGCTGCCATCTGCCCGCATCTGTAAAAAGAACCTCTTTGTATAAAAACCCCCCGAGTGACATTATATTTGTATTCCACAAGGTATGACCAAGATCCAGCCATAGCGGTATTTTATAATCCCATTTGAGTCGGTGCTTCTTCCAAACTCTCATCAAAGAGTCTCTAAGTATATGACTTTTAAATACTTTATCAACTTTGTCATCATAAAATAGGTAAGCATGCCATCCAAATTCAAGATCAAAACTTTCTGCATTCAATATTCCAGCCTTTTTACCCCCAAACCAATCACTTGTTAAAGTTAAAGCTGCTGCATCATAATATAACTGTAGGTTTGGAAGTTTAAGGCCTCCTCTTTCTGGAACATCTTGCATAATTTTCAATTTCACTCTCGGCTTTTTCTCGTTCCAGACGAACTTATTAAGTCCAGTTTGCCAAACTTTCAGTTGTTTATCACTTTTAAGCACCGGAATCATTTGAAACAAAAACAGAAATCTTGGCAAAATGTTCATCTTAACTGCTGCTATTCTTCCAAGTAAAGACAGTTGCAGCTTTTTCCAAGTCTCCATGTCTTTCTGAACCTCTCGCCACAACACCTCATAGTTATTTTGAAACAATTTCATGTTTGATTCTGCAACCTGAACTCCAAGATATTTTACCTTAGGTACAATTTCAAAACCTGCCCTCCTTTCAAGCTCATGTTTACGATCTTGTGTCATATTTTTGACTATCATTTTAGTCTTTTTTGAATTCAGTCTAAAACCTGAAACTCTACCATAGTCTTGTATAATGTCATTCATCAGGATTGTTGATTCCATTGGTTGTGATAGGGTAACCACCAGATCATCTGCAAATGCCTTTATTCTATAATCCTCTTGCCTTATCATTATGCCTTTCAAAATTTTTGAGTCCCGTATTGTATTTAGCAAGACTTCCAATGTTAAAATAAATAAAAGTGGGGACAACGGACATCCCTGTCTTGTTCCTTTTTCAATTTTAAACTCTGTCGTCAAACTTCCATTAATAATAATCTGTGCTTTTTGCTCTTGATAAATTGCTGAGATCGCCTGTGTAAATTGGTCCCCAAAGCCCATCTTTTTTAAAGTCTTTAGTAGAAAATTCCAATCCACTCTATCAAAGGCCTTCTCCGCATCCAAAAAAACCAGCACTGCAGACATCTGTTTATTCTTATCAAGATATTCCAATAAGTCTATTACTTGCCTTACATTGTCCTTCATGTATCTGCCCTCAATAAATCCCGCTTGGTCCTCATGAATCACCTTTTGGATTACTGGCATCAACCTGTTGGCTAATACCTTCGCATAAATTTTATAGTCTGTGTTCAAAAGAGATATTGGTCTATAGTTCTCTGGTTTTTTAGGACCAACTTGTTCCTTTGGTATCAAAGATATATAAGCAGTTGTCCAAGATGGGGGTATTTTACCCCCTTGTTGAATATTGCAAAATAAGTCTCTAAGTTGTTCCACCATTTCAGCTTGCAAGGTTTTGTAATACACTGCAGTCAAACCATCCGTACCAGGAGCTTTGGCTGTTTTTAACTGTTTAATTGCTACTATTATCTCCTCCTCTGTTATAGGATAATTCATCCTTTCCTTTTGTTGATCAGTAATTTTTGTAACTCTTTTATCGTTTAAATATTTTTCTATAAGTCCATTCTGCACCTCTTCTTTAGCATATAGTTTAGTATAATAATCCACAAAAGCTTCTTTAATTAATTTTTGTTGAAAGATTTCTTTCCCTCCAATATCAATACTATCAATAGTCCGTATACTTTGTTTTTTCCTCAATGTGTAGGCCAACCATCTGCCCGGTTTATTAGCATTGCAAAATGTATTATGCTTCGCGTATTGTAAACTTGTTGCAACTTGTTCCGCCATAAGCATTTGGAATTGGTCTTTCAAAAGTTTTATAGCACTTCGTATTCTTTCATCTGTTGGGTTTTTAATAAGTAACTGTTCTTTATTCTTTATTTCCATTTCCAACTCAGATCTTTTCTTTTGTCGGAACAGTCTATGTTTAGAATTCATGTGGATAAGTACCCCTCTCATATAAGCTTTACTTGCATCCCAAACAATTTCAACTGGGGTACCTTTATTCAAATTTATTTCAAAAAATTCTTTCAAATGCTTTTTAAGTTCTATTATATTTTTTTCATATCTAAACAAGTTCTCATTTAATCTCCAAGAACGTCTCTCAACCTTATCCATCTCGATTTCTATCCATACAGGGCTATGGTCAGTCAAAGTTCTTGGAAAAATCTTTGTTCTTTTTGTCTTAACAAGTAGATCATTTGACAACAGGATAAAATCAATCCTAGAAAAGGATCTATGTCTATCAGAAAAGAAAGTGTAATCCAATTCATTTAGATTATGTATTCTCCAAACATCTTTTAGTTCCATATCTTCTTTCATATCAAAAAAGGTCTGTGGTAGTCTAATTCTAGACTTTGCCAAGCTCTTTTTATCTAATTTAGAATCAATTACTCCATTCCAATCTCCCATAATTAAAATAGATCTGTAGTCCCATTGCAATATTTTAGTATGTAACATCTTGTAAAAATAATCCTGTTGTTGGTTGGGAGCATAAATTCCAATCAAAAGAATTTGACCATTTGCTGTGAGCAATTCAATTGCTACAAACCTACCATCTTGATCTGCTTCTATAACTTTTGCTGTTAATTTTTTATTTACATAAATAACCACACCATTCTTTTTCTGCGAAGTTGAAGATATATAATGTGCTCCTAGTTACTATAACTTTTCTTGACATTACCTCAGTAGTGGGTTGCCCCAGGTTCAGCCCAGTTCAGAAGAACGGGTAGTAAAACCGTTGGGAAGCTCCACCCACTGACCTGGACGTCATCAGGAAGTTTCTGCGCATGCGCAAAAGCGCGCGCGCGGGCAGTCCCATTGCAAACCAGTAGTAAAGGTAAGTAGAACCCAGCCCTGCATTACCTGAATAATAATTATTATTTTTTGTATTTGGATGCTAGATGATGATGCTGCCCCTGCGAACTCTAGGTGCCAGTCAGATTTCTAATGAGGTAAGGAACCTTCAGGTTTGTAGAACTGCGCTTAATATCCACTGGCGCATTTCATTCACAGGCTCCAAACTTCTGATATCTTTACTTGTAATTAATATCGATTTGCTGAATCCACACTACAGATGCCAGTAATTAGGTGGCAGGCATTCAGAACAGGTAGGAAATGTAGCCTGGAGGGGGAATTGAAGTCAGCATCATTCAGACTCTGTAATTATAATTAGTCCATTAGAAGCCAGCTTCTCTGTACGCAAGGCCTGGGTACATTGGTTGTCATCAAGCGCTCCCTGCCTAAAATAAAACCTTTAACAGGGTTTGAATCGCAATTAAAGGGCCTGCCTCATAGGAATATGAGGTAACTTTGGCTAATCAAAAAAGGAAGCAAAAAAGGCTAAGCAGGGTTTGGCCTGGTTTTTCTTGGATGGGGGACTGACCAGTAAATGTGTCCATCTAGTTGTTCTGACCTAGGCCTCCTTAGAAAGTAAACAGCACAAACTTAGTCCCGGCAAACCTCTATAATTCATATGGCTGTAAATTACTTTCATTTACAGTCCCCAAGGCTTGATAAACCGTCTTTCAGAAGAAGGTTATCAACACCCACCTATCTCACGTGGATCGCTGCCGAAGAACTAATTTCCAGACGCAGGGCAAGGCCAAACTTGGCACAGAGTCACAAACAGAATTTTCAAATCTTGAATTGACCAGATGAACTAATTGCTTCCTGCAAAAGCTCACGTCCCATTCGCTTCTATTTTATGTCTTATGGGAGGGGCCAATCATCTCCAAGCCTTACTCCCAAATTGACCCTGCTTCCTTAATCGTTCCTGTCTCCTGGCAGCTCTTGTTGTGGCTCCATTACCTGAGCCTGTGTCATCGGCAGGAGAGGACTCCGAGAGTGAAGGAGAGGAGTTGGCAAGGCCTCCCTCTCCAGGACCTTCCTCTCTGGCAATGCCTTCGGTGTCCGCCGAAGGGCAAGAGATAGGGCCGGGGCCAAGCACGTCCACGCAGCCACAGATGGACAGTGATGCGGGTAATGAGTCTTGGCTGGATCCATGCCAGCGTCGCAGAGATAAGCGCACACAACAGAAGAAAAGGCGTGCCTGAGATTAGGCTGAGTCACTGGACCACACCCCACAGGATATAAAAGGGAGCGTGGTGGCCAGTCAAACCTTGTGACGAACAAAGCTGAAAGCTTCCACGCCATTGCCAGACTTTTTGCTATAGACTTTGCTGGATTATCTCTGGACTTGATTGACTCCGTAATTATTGAGCTGTTTCTTTTGATGTACCAGGAGTGGGGAGAAGTTATCTCTCCTCTTCGTAAATAATAAACTTTTGGCAGGCAGCCACTAGGTTGTTGCCAAGTTCTGTTATCATAAGGAAAAGGATTTTGCTGGCTGATTTGGTCTTTAACTCTTGAACGCCTGTTGGTGTGTGTGCATGTGATTGGGGACAGAACAGCTCTGCACATGCGCACACTGGGAACAGGCTCCCGCTATTCTTCTGCCTCGCTGATGTCAGACTCCAGAGACTCTGGAGACAGCAAAGAACTACCAGATGGCCTTGGCCCCCTCTCTGCCTCCGACTCAGAGCCATTGTCCAAGCTGTCCCCAGACTCCAGGACTGGCCCACATTCCTCCCCAACCTCCTCACTGTCCAACTGCATATTGACAACACTTCCATCTGTCATTTACAAAAAGCTACGGTGCTTGGATTCTCACACATACTACACAAATAAATTATGACATCCTAGGTTCTTGACAAGAATTCAATGCGTATGATGACTTAACACCAGCTACAAAAGTGGCAGATGTGATTACACATTGTTGGGTATAATTATCACGATCCCAAAATTGAGACAATTCTTTCTGCTGTGGACAACCTTAAAGCATAAAGTGGGTATTTTAAGATTTAAGGTCCTTATTTCACCCCTCATGCCAAAGATTTCCCAAATTTAACTATGCTCATTTCAATGACATCATATTACTGTCCACATCCAGTTCGCAAGAACCAGTAGTAAAGTGCAGTTTTCTTAAACTGAAAAAGAAAAGGAAAAAAAGATGCTTTCCCAGATTAAAAATCCATCTCCATGGTGGAAACAGCAGTACAAAAGAGAGGACAAAAATTATGTTTCCTATTGCTTTGCCATACATCAGTGTACAAAACCCAAGGAAATACCAAACTAGTAATTCTAAACTTGCATCGTGATCCCTTTGGGTGTTTCACAGACTCTAACTCACCCCCCCTCTCTCTCTCACACACACACACACAGTTCCCAAAAGCTTGAAATATAATCCCAATCAAATTAGGCTTTCTAAAATCACAAGAGTGAGGTTAATTGGTATTTAACCTGCTCAGAGATCAATACTGGGCCTGTTTCTCATTGTTGTCTTAAAATCACGTAATAGTCTTCCACGGAGCAGAAAAGAGATGATGTCAGCAGGTAAGCAAAAATCAAGTTGTTTTATTTCAATAATTCCTATCAGAACCCTTTTTTGTGTGCCTCTGAATAGGTGCTCAGTTGTGGTTTGACCTTATCAAATCTCAAGGAAAAGAAACACTCAGCATGTGTGGCAGTTCAGATAATTCACTACTATTATCTCCATTTTAGCTACTGTTCTACCTCAGAAGAGTCCCAAATTACTTTCACCTTGGACTATTTTCCTGAAGAGTATGAAGGCAAGAAAAAGTTGCTTTGTATTGAAATGGCCTTCTGCCCCTAAAATAAAACCCACTGTATTTGTTGTTAATTATTTAAACATGGGAGAAAAAATTAAAATATGATCCTGTTTAACAATAGCACTTAGATTTGTATACTGCTTCACAGACCTTGGAGTACTCATTTCTAAAGATCTAAGTGCCTGAGCCCACTGTAACAACATTGCCAAAAAGGCATTAAGAGTTGTTAACCTAATCTTGCATAGCTTCTTCTCTGGTAATGTTGTACTACTAACTAGAGCATACAAAACATTTGCTAGACCAATTCTCGAATACAGCTCATCTGTCTGGAACCTGCACTGCATATCGGACATAAATACTGTACAATCGAGAGAATCCAGAGATATCTTATGAGAAGAGTCCTCCATTCCTCTAACTGCAATAAAATACCTTATGCCACCAGACTCCAAATTTTGGTCTTAGAACTACACTGACTTCAGTCTGACCTAAGCATAGTACATAAAATTATCTGCCACAGTGTCCTTCCTGTCAATGACTACTTCAGTTTCAACCACAACAATACATGAGCAAATAATAGATACAAACTCAAGGTAAACCGCTCCAAACTCAATTGCAGAAAATATGACTTCAGCAACAGAGTGGTCAATGCCTTGAATGCACTACCTGACTCTGTGGTTTCTTCCCCAAATCCCTAAAAGTTTAACCTTAAACTGTCTACTGTTGACCTCACCCCATTCCTAAGAGGTCTATAAGGGGTGTGCATAAGTGCACCAGCGTGCCTACTGTCCCTGTCCTAATATTCCTTATGACTGACTCTTTTCATGTATTCAAATTATGTTTATACTTTTACCTGTTATCTTATATATGCTTGACAAATAAATAGATAAATAATTAAATATAGCTCTGTCTAAGCGGTTTACAGAGTCAACATATTTCCCCCAACAATCTGGGTCCTCATTTTAGAATAATAATTATTTGCATTTTTTATATTGCACCACGGTGGGGGGGGGAGGTTTTCTTCAAGCCTCCAGGAGGGCGAAAACGGCCTCCCCAGGCTCCAGAAGCCCTCTGGAGGCCAGAAACAGGCCCGTTTCCTGCCTTCCCGAACTTCCGGTAGGCCTGTGTTTCACCCTCCCTAAGCCTCCGTGCACACCCTGCATTTACCTGCATCCAAAATGGGCCGTGTGAGGACTCCGGGGAGGGGAGGAGCGGGGTGGGCGGGGCCAGCCAGGAGTGGGATTTGGGGGTTCTCCGAACTGCACAGAATTTTAGCTAGAGGTTCTCCCCAACCCCTGCGAACCTCCAGCAGCCCACCCCTGACACCCGGTGCCTAAAAGATTTGCCATCACTGGGCTTGTGTGATTCACACAGGCAATTCACCTGCTTTTATTTCAGAATGGAATTTCATTTGCAAGACTCTTGCAAATGTATAACCATTCGTGACTCAACCCATCTTTCACCCAGCAAAGCTATAACTAGGAGTGCTTGAATATTATCAAAGTGAAACTTTTCTAAGCTCTTCTATATACGGTATGTTATTCATCAGAAGGTGTAGCAGTCCTTTCTTCTCCAGGAGGTTAGGAAATTTAGCTATGATTTTGACAAACCACTCTCTATAACAGTTCTGGATTCTGTGTTGGAACTTTCATCTCTCTCTCTCTCCCTCCCTCCCTCTCTCCATTTTAAAACGGGATGACATAATTCGATTGAGCTGCAATTTGAGAATAAAAACAATTTTCTCAAGGCACAGGATTTGTCCACAGATGTTCCCTAGTGACAGATTTCTAAAATGTGCATTGTATCTGCCTTGCTCTGTAAGGATCAGAAGGCCAATAATGGGTTTATGGATGCTCTAATCTGTCCCTAAACTGAGATTAGACTGATGTTAGACTCAGAAATCTCCAAAGAAGCAGCTGGTAGCAGATGGAGCGAGGTGTGGGGGGTGCTTCTATTGACATTATATCTGATATTGCATTATGTCCTAGTTTCTACCCTCAGATAGGGTAGATACATATAATGTCATCCATACTCACTGTTCAGTAAAACGATCACCTTTAGACAGGGGGAAGAAAAAGCTGAATAACGGAGTTGGAAGGGAACTTGAAGATCTTCTAGTCCACCCTCCTGCTCAGGCAGGAGACCCTATACCATTTCAGTCAAATGGCTGTGGAATTTGTTTTTAAAAACCTCCACTGTTGGAGCACCCCTAATTTCTGGAGGCAAGAAATTCCACAGTGAGATTATTCTCGCTGTCAAGAAATTTCTCCTTAGTTCTAGGTTGCTTCTCTCCTTGATTAGTTTCCACCCATTGCTTCTTGTCCTGCCCTCAGGTGCTTTGGAGAATAGGTTGACCCCCTCTTCTTTGTGGCAGCCCCTGAGATATCAGAACACTGCTATCATGTCACCTCAGTCCTTCTTTTTATCAAACTAGACATACCCAGTTCCTACAACCGTTCTTCATACATTTTACCCTTCTGTTGTGGCCCGCCAGCGGCCTGCACGGATTGTAGCTGATCCTGACGATGAGGAGGCTGGTGTGGGGTCGCGCCAGCAGCCTGCACAGCCGGCACTCACGTCGGACAGCGAGGAGGCTGAAGAGGATGTGGTGCCAGAGGCAGAGACTCAGCCAGGGCCTTCAGAACCTCCAGAGGCTCCTTCAAGTGGAGAGAGCGAAGTGGAGGAGCCTCTCCTCAATGTTCGAGCACCAGGGCTGCCAAAAGGCAGGAGTGGCTACTCAGGAGGAGGAGGTCTCCTCGAGAGTAAGGTTTGAGGATAATTGGCCACTCCCTTAGCCTATTTAAGTCACATGCGGTTAGTAAGTTTCTTGCTGGAAACAACTTGTAATTATCATCAGAGCATTTTTGGAAAAGTCTTATCGTATCTTGTTTTCTGAGCTGGTTGCCAACCTTTGCCGGACTTTCGTTTATTCTCTCTACTTAATAAATTTGATAAGGACCGTTGGTGTGTGTCAATATCCTCGGGAATCCAGAGCTGGATCCCCTAAGCATCTTGGTTGCTCTTCTCTGCCCTCTTTCTAGAGTCTCAACATTTTCGTTATATCTGCCTAACAACATCCAGGCAGGAAGGTCAGATGCATTGAAATGGTAATAAATAAATAAATAAATAAATAGGCTAAGGTCAACAGCACTGATTTTATCTGGAATTTTCCTTTCTGGGATTATTGACTTCACTTTTTTTCTTTCTTTTCCCCCTTTTCCCCCAGAAAACTCCTTTTTTTCTCTCTCTCTTGGCTTGTCGCTTCATCGGTTTAATAAAGTTCTAATTAAAACCTTTCTAATATGCTGGACTCCTGGTGATCAAAGAAAAGCAACAAATAAATACTTTCTCCTCTAAACTAGATGCTGAAAAATAACTGGGGGTGTGGGGAGGACCAGAATAAGAAGTTTTATGGTCTAAGACCAATTATAAATTCCTGGGCTGATGAGAAATCCCAGTTTTTGTCTCCAGATGTGTTTGACAGCCTATTATTTTGACTCCAGCCTTGGTTGGCCCTTGGGATCTACTGTATCATGGTAACAAAGTTATCCTTGCAAGCCTGAAGTCTGCCCACCCCTGCCTCAAGCAGAAAAAAACATTATTCACCAAACTCTTTCATAATACTTCAGTCGGCCTTTCCAAATAAATATCCCAGACCTTCTTGTTGGAGAAAATGAAACCTTCTCAGCTAGAAAATGTAATCTTTGCAGTTGTTGTGCTCTCTACTTTAATTAACAGTACTGAAATACACAAACATACAAACCCATGACAGGGATATATTAACACAATTATTTTACTAGATGGGCTGGCAGGTACATTGGAAATTGAAGTAGCTGAGGCCAAAAATCTGAAAGTAATTTTATGCACAAGGTCAGCATCTGCTCTAGGAGAGTCATACACTGTAAGTAGTAAATATCAGCCACCCATTTCAATGGAGTGGAGTAGAATGCAATGGAATGCAATGGAATGGAATGGAGCAGAGCAGATTAGAGCAGAGCAGAGCAGAGCAGAACAGAACAGAACAGAACAGAACAGAACAGAACAGAACAACAGAACAGAATAGATAAAAGAAGAAGAAAAGACTAGACAAGAGAAAAGGAAAGGAAAATAAAAATAAAATAAAATAAAATAGTATTCTTTATTGGCCAAGTGCGATTGGACACAAGGAATTTGTCTCTGGTGCATAAGCTCACAGTGTACACACAAGCAGTAAGTGATCAAACGGGCCTGGTGGCTCAGCAGACTGATAGCATTGTGATTAACACCAGCCGTCTGCAATTACTGTAAGTTCGAATCTCACCAGGCTCAAGGTTGACTCAGCCTTCCATCCTTTCTAAGGTAGGTAAATTGAGGACCCAGTTTGTGGGGGCAATAAACTGACTTTGTATAAATATACAAAAGTATGAAGGCTATTGCTTAACGCACTGTAAGTTGCCCTGAGACTCCGGAGAAGGGCGGCATATAAATCAAATTTTTTTTAAAAAAAATCTTGATCGTAATCATAAAATACAATCATCATAAATCATAAATCACGTAAAACTCCTTATTGATGGGGCTGTTTTTGAAGATGTCTTATATTACAGTATAATATATAATTTACAGTATAATTTGCAGTAAAACCATTGCCCCTTCTAGGTTTCTGTGTCCTACTAAATGAAAAGCTATTCAGAAAGAGGTCTTCACAGGCACTCTGTAGATCAAAACCAACCTTCTTTGGTCTCACTTCTTTCTTAAGGTGAGCGTGTGCGGCTTCCATTGCCTTAGAGGTACAGGCAACATGCTGAGAGGCATATTTCAAAAGCAGATGGGATTGAGCCTCCTGAGGGGTAGGATTGTGTTCTGCTTCTAAGCGATTTTCTAAAAATACTCCTGGGATCCAGAGTCATTCTAGGAAATCAAGATTATGCTTTGGGTTTCAGCACAAAGAAAGATTATGGGGAAGGAAGGAAGGAAGGAAGGAAGGAAGGAAGGAAGGAAGGAAGGAAGGAAGGAAGGAAGGAAGGAGAGAGAGATAAAGGGGGAAGGGGAGGGGAGGGAAGCAACAGAAGTCATCTGAGGTGATTTCTCTGAGATTATAAATGTATGTATACAGTATCATGTAGGCCTGAGATTTTATAGCCAAACTAGAAAAGCCATTAAAGTATAGGGCTGCTCAAAACAATCTTACTATATCAGAGAACTGTGCCAAATAATGATCAGCTTCATTTCACTTGTTTTATATGGGATAACCCAGGGGTGAAATGCCACCAGTTCGGTCCGGGTCGCCCGAACTGGGAAGAGAAGGGGAGCAAAGGGGAGGGGAGGGAAGCAACAGAAGTAATTTGAGGTGATTTTTCTGAGACTATAAATGTATGTATATCATGCAGGCCTGAGATTTTATAGCCAAACTAAAAAAGCCATTAAAGTATAGGGCTGCTCAAAACAATCTTGCTATGTCAGAGAACTGTGCCAAATAATTATCAGCTTCATTTCACTTGTTTTATATGGGATAACCCATATAAAAATTACAACCAAAATTTCTGAATGTTGTGCATTAGAATAAGTGTTTTACCACCCACAAAGATACACTTTTGATGCCCTCCAAAAAGAGTGTAGCAAAATATATATATATATATATATGGGGGGGGAGAGAGAATTGGGTGTTCTACTTTTATAGTACTTAAATCGACTGCAGCTAAAACAGTGTATCTCGTAATGATGAATAAAAAGTATTGGGTAAAATCAACATTGGTTGGCTTACTTAGTGTTCTTCATATCTTGACAGAGTTGGGTAGGAGGGAATAAATTCAAATTTCTAGGTTCTACCATATCTCATGTCCTAAAATGGATACCTAACATCAAGAACGTCATAAAAAAAGCACAACAAAGAATGTTCTTTCTGCGCCAACTCAGAAAGCTCAAACTGCCCAAAGAGCTGCTGATCCAGTTCTGCAGAGGAATTATTGAGTCTGTCATCTGCACCTCTATAACTGTCTGGTTTGGTTCTGCAACCCAACAAGACAGACATAATTAGAACTGCAGAAAAAAACAATTGCTACCAACCTGCCTTCCATTGAGGACCTGTATACTCCACGAGGGCTGTGAAAATATTTACAGACCCCTCACATCCTGGACATAAATTGCTTTACTTTCTACCCTCAAAACGACGCTATAGAGCACTGCACACCAGAACAACTAGACACAAGGACAGTTTTTTCCTGAACGCCATCACTCTGCTAAACAAATAATTCCCTCAACACTGTCAAACTATTTACTAAGTCTGCACTACTATTAATCTTCTCATTGTTCCTATCACCCATCTCCTCCCACTTATGACTGTGTGACTGTAACTTTGTTGCTGGTATCCTTAAGATTTATACTGACTGTTTCCCTATGACTATCATTAAGTGTTGCACCTTATGATTCTTGACGAATGTATCTTGTCTTTTATGTACTGAGAGCATATGCACCAAGACAAATTCCTTGTGTGTCCAATCACACTTGGCCAATAAAGAATTCTATTCTATAATATAATATATTAAGGATTAAACTGGAGAGATGCACAAATCTCTCGTGGCCTTTTCAGGACAAATGAAGTGAAAAGAGTTTTGCAAACAGAAAGTGGAAGAGGACCAGTAGATGGAGAGTTGATGAACCAAGTCAAGTAGCCTTCAGGTGCTGTTGAATGATACTGTCAGAAGATTCATTGGAGACAGCATGGATAATCCACTAACAAAGGGGATAGAATCAAGATTATATGAAATATTAGTACTGCTTTATAAAGGCTTTTAGTAAAACCACTCTTAGAATATTGCATCCAGTTTTGATCACCCTATTATAGAAAAGATGTTGAGATTCTTAAAAAAAGTGCAGAGAAGAGCAACAAAAATGATTAGAGAACTGGAAGCTGAAACATACAAAGAATAAATTAGCTGAGCAATAAATTAGTTTAACTGGAACTTAACATGGTCTTGAGCCTTCACACCTGACAAGTTGTGACAAGATGTTTGGCTGTTTCTTTCTCTCTTTTTTTAATTATTCCAGGACCAATAATAACTTTGGGTATCAGGAAACTCAACAATATTTTGGTAGCGGTCAAATGAAAGAAGCACTGATTGGCTCAGAATGATATTTTCAGGTTCTGTTCCAACTAGGGTGAGCAGAAGCAAAAATAATTATAGATCAGTTCAAATTTCTTTGGAGGTTCCGGGTAGTAGAAAAAATGTCCTTGGTAAAGCATGAAATGCACATTATCAACTAATGAACTGAATATTTTTTCACACCGACACATCACATGATGAACGAGTTTGTGATATATGTGATCAAGCACCAAACTCAGCGTTACTCTGATTTCCTTTATACATCGGTAGAACCTATATGAAGTTTTGACAAAGCTGGAGGCATTCAGAAAATCCATGCATAGGTAGTTCTCAACTTATGACCACAGTTGAGCCCAAAATTTATGTTGCTAAATGAGATATTTGTTAAGTGAGTTTTGTCCCATTTTACAACCTTTCTTGCCACTGTTGTTAAGTGAATCACTGCAGTTGTTAAATTAGTAATTTGGTTGTTAAGAGAATCTGGCTTCCCTCTTGACTTTTTTTATCAGAAGGTCGCAAAAGGGTGTCAGATGATCCTGGGACACTGCAACGGTCATAAATATGAGTCCGTTGCCAACAGTCTGACTTTTGACCATATGACCATCGGGACACTGCAAAGGTTGTAAGTGTAAAAAATGATCATAAGTCACTTTTCCCAAGTGACATTGCAACTTAGAACGGTCACTAAATGAGCTGGTGTAAATCAAGGACTCCCTTTACTTTTTCACCAAATTATAACCGCTTGAAATTTCCTTATGTTGTTGAAAACTAAAAAAAAAAAAAAAGAGGCCGAGCTGCGATTCATCAGACCAAACTTTTTTAATCTTGGGATTCTAATTAACGTCTTAATTAGCACGTTCTTACAATTTCAGACAACACATTGGGATAATGATCTGTAACAGTCAGCATTACTAAGCCACACTTTATTTAGTAACAATTAATTACAGGGGTACTAGCAGCAGCACAATTCTTAAAGAGTAATTTGTAATGTGGGATAAATGAAAGTTCTATAATTAGGGTTTAGCATCTGGACATTTGAAAGGGTGGGGAAATTCAATTATTTATGGATCAGTGCACACTTCCTGTTTTCTCTTGCAGCTGAGCTTAACCTACAACTTGCGCTGGTGCCAACTCAACACCTTTGCTGCTACACCATGCCTCTTTCACTGTTGTTCCTTAGAGGCCGATAATTAAGATGTGTGATTTATCTTCTAAGGGTGAATGAACAGAGTTTGAGGCTAATAACCCTGAATAGAATTTGTTTGGGTCCCATCTAGAAAGAGGGCAACATAGATGATTAGGGAACTGGAGGCTAAAGCATATGAGCAACCGTTGCAGGAATTGGGTATGTCTAGTCTAGTGAAAAGAAAGACTGGGGCAGAGGTGAAATGCTACCGGTTCGCTCCGGTTCAGGTGAACCAGTAGTGATAAAAACTACTGGTTCGAACGAACCGGTAGTAAAAAAAAAAAGCTACCAGTTCAGTCAAACCAGTAGTTTAAAAAGCTACTGGTTCAGGCAAACTGGTAGTTAGCTGATCGTCGTAAATACCAGTTTGGAGGAACTGGTAGCTTTTTTAAACTATCGGTTTGCCTGAACTAACGGTTCGGGCAAACCGGTAGTTTAAAATAGCTACCAGTTCCCCTGAACCAGTATTTCCGACGATCAGCTATGCAGCAGGGTTTAGCTTTGCAAGAAAGCAGGAAATCCTGCTTTATAGCAAAGCTAAATTGTGCGCCACAGCTGAAACCCCCCCCTCGCTGTTCTACTTACCTTCCCAAACCTCCTTTTGGTGTGTACTGTGCACACACACACACGCAGCATGCACCAAAAGGAGGCTTGGGGAGGTAAGTAGAACGGGGGGGAATCAGCTGTGCAGCGAGGTTTAGCTTTGCTAGAAAGCAGGAAATCCTGCTTTCTAGCAAAGCTAAATTGCCCATCACAGCTGATTTTCCCCCTTGCTTCTACTTACCTTCCCAAGCCTCCTTTTGGCATATACTGTGCATGCATGTGCACTCACAGCATGTGTTTGGTGCGCACTGCGCGTGCACAGCCAACGAACCGGTAGCAAGTTCGGATTTCACCACTGGACTGGGGTGACATGATAGCAATCTTCCAGTATTTGAGGGGCTGCCACAAAGAACAAGGGGTCAACCAATTCTCCAAAGCACCCGAAGGCAGGACAAGAAGCAATGGATGGAAACTAATCAAGGAAAGATCCAATCTAGAACTGAGGAGAAATTTTCTGACAATTAGAACAATTAACCAGTGGAACAGCTTGCCTCCAGAAGTTGTGGGTGCTCCAACACTGGAGGTTTTTAAGAAGAGTTTAGATAACCATTTGTCTGAAATGGTATAGGGTTTCCTGCCTGAGTAGGGAGTTGGACTAGAACAAGGATGTCAAACTCAATTTCATTGAGGGCCGCATTAGGGTTGTGTTTGACCTCGAGGGTGTGTGTGTGGCTGGCTGGGTGTGTGACCAGCTCAATGTCACTCATGTCAGGGGCACCTGTGGTGGCCAAGTGCTAAGGCAGGAGTTCCCTCAGACCTTGCCTCACTCTCATTATAACCTTCCTTCCTTCCTTCCTTCCTTCCTTCCTTCCTTCCTTCCTTCCTTCCTTCCTTCCTTCCTTCCTTCCTTCCTTCCTTCCTCTGGCAGAGGCATCGTGAGCCAGTCCTTTGCTGCTTTCAGGGCATCCCTGAGGGTCAAATCTAAGCACCCCATGGGCCAGATGCATCCGGTGGGCCTTGAGTTTGACACCTCTGGACTAGAAGACCTCCAAGGTTCCTTCCAACTTCATTATTCTGTTGGATTGTCAGTCATCACCACATCTAATCGTGAACTCTGTATATTAAGCATGATGCCTATAGTAATGGAAGAGTGCCTTATGCCCTCAGGTCCTGTGCTTAGCACAGGAATCTAAATTAAAGCATTCCTGATGGATAGCTGTCCAGAATTTGGTTTCCTTCCAGACCCAACAGCCTCCAGACACTAGGATAAAAACTGAGTACATCATTAGAACCGTCCAAAGAGAGGATGCATAATTAGTTACCATAAATATCTTGATGACATTTCACTCTAATTGAAAAGTAAAGGGGAAAGAACAAAGTCTTTCAATGTTCACATTTTTATCCAAAAATTGATCAAAATATATAAAATAAGAAATACAAAGAAAATGAAAAGGGTGAGAACATGGGGGGGGGAAGAGTAGAAGAGGAAAACGTGTAGAGGAAAGGGGAAAAGGAAAAAAGCATTTTGACTCTTTTTGGCGCAATAAAATCAGGCAATATCATGCAATTTTAACTTTTTTACTTTAACATAATAATAATACACAGGTAGTCCTCCACTTACAATAGTTCATTTAGTGACCAAAGTCACAACTGCACTGAAAAAAATGACTTATGACTGTTTTTCACAGTTACGACCTTTGCAGCATAATCAGGTGATCAAAATTCAGATGATTGGCAACTGACTCACATTTATGACCATTGCAGTGTCCGAAGGTCATGTGATCAACTTTTGTGACCAAGGTCATGTGATCAACTTTTGTGACAAAAAAAGTCAATGGGTAAACCAGATTCACTTAATAAACAGGTTACTACCATGTTTCCCTGAAAATAAGAACCTGTCTTATATTTTTTTGAACCCCAAAATAAGCGCTTGGTCTTATTTTTGGGTGAGGTCTTATTATTTTGGGGCGCGTGGACCAAGACAAGGATCCTCTTGCCATCTTACCTGATTTCCACCTCTGCCCCCCTAACGCTAACCCAAAGAAATGGGCAGGACCGGCTGCGTATGTGCTTATATATTTTCAGGGAGGGCTTATTTTCGGGGAGGGCTTATTTTAGCGCATGCGCTCAAAAGCCCGATTGGGTTTATTATCCGGGGAGGTCTTATTTTGGGGGAATCAACCACATTGATTCACTTAACAATTGTTGCTAAAAAGGTTGTACAATGGGACAAAACTCACTTAAAAATATCTATCTTAACAACAGAAATTTTGGGCTCTATTGTGGTCATAAATCAAGGATTACCTGTACACTAGCCATTTCTATAACAACAAACCTATTTAATCAGCAAGACCCAAAATCAAAATCTTTTTTTTTTTCTCACCTCAAGCACAAAAGTCCAGAAGCGGATTCCAGATATAAATAAAATTAATTATATTTGGGATATATATGCCCACTGAGAAAGGACTGGAGCATAAAGTTGAAATACCTCAAATTTTGAGTAGTTTGATGATTAGGTGGCCTTGAAAACCCCCAAAATGATAAGCCGTCTGGGAAAGCCAAGGGGAATCAATAAAACCATACAAATGTGAAAGTTAGAATATTTTGGACATGTGATGCGACACCCAGAAAAATACAGCATACTTAATCCTCCGGGGAAAGATTGAAGGCAAATGAGGTCCAGGCAGAAGAAGAATATCATGGCTTCAAAATCTAAAGGGCTGGTTTGGACAAAACTCAGCACTTTTTCATGCGGCTGTTGATTAAAATAGGATTGCCAACATGACCGCCAACGTCCAATGAAGGATATGACAGAAGAAGAAGGAGGAGGAGGAGGAGGAGGAGGAAGGAGGAGGAGGAGGAGGAGGAGGAGAAGAAGAAGAAGAAGAAGAAGAAGAAGAAGAAGAAGAAGAAGAAGAAGAAGAAGAAGAAGAAGAAGAAGAAGAAGAAGAAGAAGAAGAAGAAGAAGAAGAAGAAGAAGAAGAAGAAGAAGAAGAAGAAGAAGAAGAAGAAGAAGATCAGGTAGATCACGGGTGGGCAACCATGGCCCCTTTGTGACCTGTGGACTTCAACTCCCAGAATTCCTGAGCTAGTCTGGGAATCAGGAAAGTGTGAGTTCTAGTGTCATTTTAGGCATGAAATGGGTGACTGGATTAGTTACTTTCTCTCAGTCCAGCCCCTCTCACAGGGTTATTGTTGTGTGTAAAAGAGGAGGAGGAAGGAGTATTACGTATATTCTCCATGTTACTTATAAAGTAATGAACATAGGATAAAAGTAAAATAAATACATTTATATACTCTCCAGAGCAACTTCAGTCAGCTAACAGTACAACAAAAACAGAAGTATAAAAACAATTATACATTATAAATATCAGGACAATTAGAATTGCAACAATGAAATAAATGATAAATAATGTACTTTTCTTTATTTCAATTGATGCTCAGTGACACAAATATTGTAAATCACATATCAATAGTCTGGACTGCTTGGTTGATGACTCAAGACTAAAATCTATACTAAAATGTTGTCTGTGGCATCCAAAGTCCCTTAAATAGGGAGCCTGTAACCCTGAGGTTTTACTGCGCAAAGTATATTTGTCATCTTAATTTGCTCACCTCTTTATAAATTAAAGCATCTAATTAGTATTCTTTTCCCTTAGTTTCAGCATTACGTCTGAACCTTTGTGTGCTTTTCTGCTTGATCCAACATGATATTCCTAAAAAGCAATTATCTGTTCCTATAAAACATGCACAACCCCATAAACTTCACACTTTAATTATCTTTGCCAACACTTGCTTTCTGTTGTCATCGAAGGCAACCAACTTTGGCATAAAACCGTCCCTGGCTCTCTTCATCAAGCATACCATACTTTTCAGAGTATAAGACGCACTTCTCCACCCCCAAAAAAGAGGGTGGAAATGTTGATGTGTCTTATACACCGAATGCAGCCATTTTTGGCCTCCCGAAACCCTGCCCCGCACGTCCTGTTCTTGTGAAAAACAGGTCCATTTTTTTCCAAAAATGGGATGCGCAGAGGGTTTGGGAGGCCTGCAGAATGCTGGGGAGGGCAAAAATGTGACATGTTGGGAGAGGGAAAATGGCCTCCCCAGGCTCCAGAAGCCCTTTGGAGGCCAGGAACGGGCCCATTTCCACCCTTCCTGAACTTCCAGTAGGCCCATTTTTCGCCCTCCCCGAACCTCCATGCGCGCCCTGCACTTACCTGCATCCAAAATGGGCTGTGTGGGGACTCCTGGGAGGGGAGAGGTGGGGTGTGGTGAGCGGGGCCAGCCAGCAGTGGGATTCTCCGAACTGCACAGAACCTTAGCTAGCTATATTCTCCCAAACCCCTGTGAACCCCCGGCAGCCCACCCTTGCATCTGAGGTTTCTATGGGAATGGGTTGATATGCCCATGGAAGTGATCCCATCCTACAGATGTCCTTGAGTATTTTTCCCAGATTCTAAACATTTTCCTTAAGCCACAAAATTGTAGTAAAAACTGGAAAAGGGATCAGGACAAAAATAGCCAGACATAATACAAAAATAGCAAATTAGCAAAAAAATAAAAATAAAAAAAAATTGGGATACTAAAAAAATACTCTCAACCTCTAGAGATGAGATCCTCTATCCTATTTATAGTACTGTAAAAAGTAACCCATGGCCAACTTCGTGGCCTTCTAAGCCCATCAAATCTTTCTACAGCTCAGATTTTTTCCGCCCTATTTTGTTTCATTCAATGAAGAAGAAAAAAAAAATCAGCTAGGTTTTTCCAAAGCTGGGCTGGAAAAATCCAGAGAAATATTAGATTGCAGCAAAAAAGAAGAAGAAGAAGAAGAAGAAGAAGAAGAAGAAGAAGAAGAAGAAGAAGAAGAAGAAGAAGAAGAAGAAGAAGAAGAAGAAGAAGAAGAAGAAGAAGAAGAAGAAGAAGAAGAAGAAGAAGAAGAAGAAGAAGAAGCTTTAAATGCTTTTTTAAAAGCATAAAAATATAAATATAAGATTAACCTCCCTTCTGGATCTGATCCATTGGCTAGTGAGATCATAGATCATGCTTCTTTGAGATGTCATTTTTGGGAATAAGGTGCATATTTAGACAACGGATGAATTGTCATGATTTTAGTAATATATAAATGAATAACAAAATGGACACTCCATATTGATAATATCATCAAGGTGTAATGGGATCTCCGAGTACTCAGTGGCTTAACTTGGTGAGTCACTTTATCTGAATTTAGACTGAGGTCATTTCTCCCTTAGTCCCTTATAGCACTTTATAATATTACTCTGTCATAATTATCCTCTTAGTGCTATATTGGCACAGAAATGGTTGGAAGTTTCTAAAAGATGTTCCACATCATTAGTAGATGGAATTTCCTTGGAATTAACTGAATCGTATCGATTAAGAATGGACTGGACTGGACTGGACTGGACTGGACTGGACTGGAATGGAATGGAATGGAATGGAATGGAATGGAATGGAATGCAGTTTTGCCAACTGGAGTTGTGTCAAGGGAGCCTTAAGCTTTATGGAATCTCTAGGGAGATTCTCAGTCATCCAGATCATGGTTATCCCAAAGGTGTTTTTTCAAAAGGCAACTAGACTTTGCTTTCCCTAGAAGACGTTTCGCTTCCCATCCAAGAAGCTTCTTCAGTTCTGAATGAATGGTGGAGGATGGAAGGATTTATATTCCTTGCAGTCATCTGTCGTTAGCCCTCTTTCTGAGAGTCATTGAGGTCACTTGGAGGTTTATCTGTTTATCTGAGCAGAGCAGGGGTGGGCTTCAAAAATTTTAGCAAGGGGTTCTCTGCCCAGTTGCTGGGTGGGCGTGGCCATGGTGGGCAGGGCCTAGTCAGCCTCCTACATGACAGTGGGGGGGCGTTTTTGTCCTCCCCGGGCTCTGGAGGCCTTCCTTGAGCCTCTAGGAGGGCGAAAATGGCCTCCCCAGGTTCCAGAGGCCCTCCGGAGGCTGGAAATGGGCCTGTTTCCAGACTTCTGGTACTTCCGGTAGGCCCGTTTTTCACCCTCCCTAAGTCTCTGTGCGCGCCCTGCACTTACCTGCATCCAAAATGGGCTTCCACACTCCCCCGGAGGCCCTCCAGAGGCTAGAAACGGCTCATTTCTGGCCTCTGGAGGGCCTCGGCAGCGTGGGGAAGGCCATTTTCGCCCTCCCCAGACTCCTAGAAAGGCTCTGGAGCCTGGGGACAGAAAAAAACAGGCGTTCTGGTCCCATCAGAAGTTGGCAAACGGGCTATTTCCAGTCAACGGAGGGCCTCCGGGGGATGGGAAAGGCCGTTTTCACCCTCCCCAGACTCCTAGAAAGGCTCTGGAGCCTGGTGAGAGAGAAAAACGGGCCTACTGGGCTATCGCGTGCCAGGAGTGGGGTTTGCGTGGGGGGGTCGCACACGCATGCGCTGGGGTGGGGTGCATAGAATTATGGATGTGGGCATGGGCGCGTGTGACACCCCCACCCACCCCGCTCCTGGCACGTGATGGCAAAAAGGTTAGCCATCACTGATATAAATGATTGGTGCGTTGCATTCATTTCACTGCACAGTGTTTTTCAACATTTATTGTATCCTGTCAGATTTTTATCCAAGCTAGATGTTATAAGAGTACTCTAAAATATAAACAGACAAAGAAATCAATAAAGTAATAGGCTTGATGATATATTATGAGAAAAATAACAAGCATTATGTATTTATCACCGCAGAGGCTTTAGTGGGTCATAACCCCTTCATCCCATGAAAAATGTATTGCGATCCATGAAAGTTTTAGGAACGAATAAGATGTCTTTAAAATATCCCAAGTTCCTTTATTTTTACTAAGCAAAAGTTATTACTGATGAAACTAATTAGGAACATTTCAAAAGAAACTTTCTAGTTCTTGAACTGTTTTTTAAAAAAATTATTTAAAAATAGTTCGGACAATATGGGATGCGTTATAATTTCCTCTTCAGAATATCTTAATATCTTAATAAATTGACTACCTCCTAATTACCAAGCTGATTGTTGAAGGTGAAGGCTGTGGGAGAAGAGCAAGAATTAATGCCAGCCGCAAATAACCAGAAGCGTTTATTGAGTTCAAAGCACAGGAGAGTATATTGCTGCTGCCTCTAATACAAGAATCTAGTCAACTAACAGTCAAAACTAAATTGGCACTGGATAAGGCTCAAAGGACAAGAAACAATGGATGGAAACTAATCAAGGAGAGAAGCAACCTGGAATTAAGAAGAAACTTCCTAACAGTGAGAACAATTAAACAGAGGAACAGCTGGCCTTCAGAAGTTGTGGGTGCTTCATCACTGGAGGTTTTTAAGAAGAGACTGGACAATCACTTATCTCCGCATTGGTGTCAGGAAGGGCATCCGGCCAGTAAACACTCTGCTAACTCCATCAGTTGCCCAGACTCCACCCCACAAGGGATTATGGGGTCATTAAATGAATATGATGGTGACTGGACAGTCACTTATCTGAAATGGTATAGGGCAGAGGTCGGCAACCTTAAACCCTCAAAGAGCCACAAAGGTCCTAACAGGAAGCCCCCCGTTCAATTCTGGAGCCGACCGGAAGTCCGGTTCCCCCACCATAGAGTTTCCTCCTAGTGTGGGGTCCTTTTTCCTCTACTTGTCCTAACCAAAGCCCTATCAATTGTGGAGCCGGCCAGAAAACCCGTCCCTTGCCATAGAGTCTCCTCCTGGGACGCCATGCTTCCCCACTCCTTAACTGGAAGCTCCTCTCCAAATTGTGGCGCCGACCGGCGACAGGGAGCTGCAGCAGAGGGATGAAAGAGCCACATGTGGCTCCAGAGCCATGGGGTGCTGACCCCTGGTATAGGGTCTCCTGCATGAGCAGGGGGTTGGACTAGAAGACCTCAAAGTTCCCTTCCAGCTCTATTCTGATTGATTGAAATGGAATTCACAGGAGGCTGGATTTGGGTCTCTTGTGGCAACGCAATGGTTCCAAACTGATATCTCATTTAACCCCACCTCCCAGTTCAGCCTGCTCTTCTACACGGGTAGGGAATAGCATGCGTATGTCAGTCTTTTTAATACACAATTTGGAGGCTGAGTGAGTCATCTCATTCAAAACAGGATATTAGCTGGTGAGGGAACTATAGCAACCCGTGATTTGCAACAGTTATTCTACTCAAATTATATTTCAAAAAAAAATATTCCTTGTAAATGAAAAAAAAAAATAGGAATAAACTTCCATTATAAAATGTTTTAGGCAATGCAATCTTCCAAGCCCACACCCACGTAGACTTTTGGGGCCAGGGAAATTACAGAAGTAGGGAGATATTTCATGTCTCTTTTCCCTTTAGAGTTTTTCGTCATTAGCAGATTCATAGCAAGCAGGCACCAGAAGGCATTCTCCATGTGAGAAAATTCTGCTTCTACTTCATTTGTTTGCTACTGACTGATGCCAGTTTTGTTTGCTACAGGAAAACAACCTCAAGCAGAAGCCTGAAGACTTTAAAAGATGGATATTTTGTACCCATTAAGATAGCCAGGCCACTCTATTCATAAACAAAATGGCTTCAGCCACAAAGGTCCCGCAGAAGGTTGGAGCAGATGGGCTTAAAAAGTAGAAAAACAAAGACTCCTAAAATCTACATTCCTCACCCAGCTCCAAGGACAGGACATGACCTCCCAGCCACAATGGGAGTCAGGCAACAATAAGTACACAAAATTGTCTGCTACAACGTCTTGCCTGTCAATGACTTCTTCAACTTCAACCACAATAGTACACGGGCAAACAATCGATACAAACTCAAGGTAAACTGCTCCAAACTCGATTGCAGAAAATACGACTTCAGCAACAGAGTGGTCAACACCTGGAATGCTCTACCCAACTCCATTGTTACAACCTCAAACAGATTCAATCTCAAACTGTCTACCGTGGACCTCACCCCATTCTTAAGAGGTCCATAAAGGGGGCGTGCATAAGCGCACCCCCGTGGCTACCGTCCCTGTCCTACTGTCCCCATTTATTTATATTCATTTCTTCCGTTCATGTTTATGTTCATACCTATACTTGTTATCTTGTACAACAAATAAAATAAATAAATAAATAAATAAATAAATAAATAAATAAATAAATTAGAATACTAAAAGGATACATTCAACCACCAGTCAAAGTACATTTCACAACCAACAGGCATCTCAATCAGAAAGCCCCCCAAAATATAAAATAGCTCATCTATCTCAACCCCATTTTGTCAGCCACCCCATAAACATGTTGATGTCACTGAAGTTTCTGGCATCCAAATAAACAGAGGCCTTTTTTCCTGCACTCAGCCTCCATTTTATTTCCAGTGTCTTTCTCCCGGCTTGGAACTGGACCAGAGTTTTATTCCAATAGGATAGGATAGGATAGGATAGGATAGGATAGGATAGGATAGGATAGGATAGAATAGAATAGAATAGAATAGAATAGAATAGAATAGAATAGAATAGAATTTTTATTGGCCAAGTGTGATTGGACACACAAGGAATTTGTCTTGGTGCATTTGCTCTCAGTGTACATAAAAGAAAACATACGTTCATCAAGAATCATAAGGTACAACACTTAATGATAGTCATAGGGTACAAATAAGCAATCAGGAGATAATATCAATATAAATCGTAAGGATATAAGCAACAAAATTACAGTCATGCTGTGGAAGGAGATGGGTGGTGGGAACAATGAGAAGATTAATAGTAGTTCAGACTTAGTAAATAGTTCGACAGTGTTGAGGGAATTATTAGTTTAGCAGAGTGATGGCATTCGAGAAAAAAACTGTTCTTGTGTCTAGTTGTTCTAGGGTGCAGTGCTCTATAGCGTCGTTTTGAGGGTAGGAGTTGAAACACTTTATGTCCAGAATCTGAGGGGTCCTGGACTACCTGTATTTAGCTCCACTTCTATTAGCAGGTATGTTAAAAAAAAACAGGCCCCCCTGGAGTTCCTTTTCTTTTAAACTCCACTTTATTTAAGGAGCAGCTGGCTCATTATTTATGAAATATAAATGGAACACCTCTCTGTTCTGTGTTGTTTTGCAAACTTCTGTTCTTGTTTTTAGGGTCAGAGAGTTCCATCGTGGCATTTGTGGGATGAGATCATTACGCACGTATTGTCATTTCCATATCCCCGTAGTTTCTTAAGAATCCTGTTGTCTGCCAGCAGGCCCCTCCGCCCACCAGGAATCAATGAATAACCACTTCAGCCATTCTGGTTAAGGATAGCAGGCATCCAAGGACTGTCTCTTTTTTTATTCAATGAAAGTCAATCTCGACAAATGGATAAAATAGTTACCTCTTGAAAGGGCTGATATTAGAATGATTAGTTGTCAGGTCCTGGGGGGTGGGGTGGGGAAATAAGTTGCTTAAGTGAAGACGTATGAGATGAAATGTGGAGAGAATGCATAGATTCTACAACCTAGCGGGGAGAAATACAAAGTTAGATCTGGATTGGCTAAGGAATAGATCAGTGGTGGGTTCCTCCCGGTTCGGTCCGGTTCGGCCGAGCTGGTAGCGGTGACGATATGATGTCACCGAACCAGTTCTCCCCCCCCGCCCTCCCACCCCCCCATGTTATTCTTACTTTTTATTTGGTCCCACCCCCAATCTATTGCTGCCTCCTGAGTCCCAGCTGATGACTAGAGGGAAAAAAACTGTTTAAACTTTTGCCGCGGGGCTTCAAAGTGCCGTCCTACAGCTGATCAGTGTTAAAAGCAAACAAATGAGTCGGGTCGTAAGTGCGAGGACTGGTCGTAAGTGCAAGGACCTTCCAGAAATGTCTCTGACCAGCTAGCCACGCCCACCTAGTCACATGACCTCCAAGCCACACCCACAAAATAAGCCACGCCCACAGAACCGGTAGTAAAAAAATTTAGAACCCACCCCTGGAATAGATGGGAATTGTGGTAGAAGGGTTTGAAATAGTTTACATGTTGGAAGTTCTTCAACATATATTCTATTTCTGACACATTGTGTGAAGTCTTAGCTCTCTGGAGAAGGCTCTAGAAAAAGCTGGAAAAAGAGGAAGGAAGTGTTAGGTGTTTTGTGCCAGCCATGGCAGTTTCTTAAAAGGCCACCAGATGGGAGCAAAGAGGCACCTTTGATCCCACTGGTGGGTTAAGGGGCTCCGGCCCCTGCAGCTCCATTGGGAAGAGTTAATGGCCCTCTGGCCCCCTCACACACATTGGTAAGGGAAGGGCCAGGGGCCCCTATAAGAGCCCCTGCACAGGGGCTGCTCTTTGGCTCTTGTTCTAGCTTCCTACGGGACTGATCCATGAGCTCAATCCAGGCATGGATGCCTTCATGCCAGGGAACTCATTTTCTCTACTTTATTCCTAAATAAAGATTCAACTTGATGACATCCTTGCGTGCTGCCTTTTTCTTGGAAGGGCGTCAACGAACCATCAACCTTTGTGAGATCTCTCACAGGAAGGAAGGAAGGAAGGAAGGAAGGAAGGAAGGAAGGAAGGAAGGAAGGAAGGAAGGAAGGAAGGAGGGAGGGAGGGAGGGAGGGAGGGAGGGAGGGAGGGAGGGAGGGAAGGAAGGAAGGAAGGAAGGAAGGAAGGAAGGAAGGAAGGAAGGAAGGAAGGAAGGAAGGAAGGAAGGAAGGAGACGAAACAATGACCAGCAGCAAGATGGATGGATTCAGTTACAATGGTGATGAATACACCATTCATCACTGGAACAGTGGTGGGTTTCAAAATTTTTTACTAGCGATTTTGTGGGTGTGGCTTGGTGGGCGTGGCATGACTTGGTGAGCGTGGCATGGGAAGGATACTGTAAAATCTCCATTTCCTCCCAATCAGCTGGGACTCAGGAGGTAGAGAATAGATGGGGGTGGGGCCAGTCAGAATTTTTACTACCGGTTCTCCAAACTACTCAAAATTTCTGCTACCGGTTCTCCAGAACTGGTCAGAACCTGCTGAAACCCACCTCTGCACTGAAAGATCTGAAAGACAAAGTTGGTGACAGGTCATCATGGAGAAAATCCATCTATGGATCTCTAAGAGTCAACAATGATTTAATGGCATACAGAACATAGAATAACAGACTTGGAAGGGACTTTAGAGGTCTTCCAGTTCAACCTCCTGCTCAAGCAGGAAACCCTATAGGGCTGGGTTGGCAAACCTTTTCGGCACCAAGTGCCAAAACGGGAGTGTGCACGCATGCAGGAGAGCACTGGAAACCGGAAGAGCAGCTCCCCGGCGTGCATGTGCAGAAGCGCCGGAAACCAGAAGAGCAGCTGAGCTTCCGGTTTCCGGTGTGGTCACCTGGTCTTCCGGTTTCTGATGCGCATGTGCGGGTGAAGACCAGCTGGCTGTCGTGCATGCGCGTGCCAGAAACCGGAAGCTCAGCTTCCCAGCACGTGCACGCCAGGGAGCTGCTCTTCCAGTTTCTGGCACTCCCACGCGCATTAAGACCAGGAACCCAGAAGAACAATGGGCGAGCTCTGGCGTGCCTGGAGATATGGCTCTGTGTGCTACTTCCAGCACGCCTGCCATAGGTTCGCCATCACTGCTATAGGGTTATGGCTAGCTGATGAGAGCTAAAAAGCTTAAAATAGATCTATACTAGTCTCCCTTTATTTCTTTGTCGGTGAATACAAGTTCAACACAAAAATAGTTTGTCACGAAAGCGACTGCCTGCGATGGCTCCTGCATTGGGGCTGAAAGGCAAAAGCGGAAGCAGTGTGCTTCTTCCCAGATTTGGGTAGACCAGGTTGCCCTGATCAACCAGTCTCACCAGAAAAAACACTTGTTTGGTCACAGACCACAGCAATAAAGCAAATATCACAATACAATGGGACCCATGAATCTGTTGGTTTCCCACTGCATATAAAGATTATATTTGTACTATACCATAGTCTACGAAGTGTGCCATAGCACTATGTCTAAAATAATAATGTATGCATCTTAATTAAGAAAATACTTTATTGTTAAAAAAAAACTGCTAACGATCATGTGAGCTTTCAGCAAGTTGTCATCTTTTTGCTGGCGTGAAAAGCACAATATCTGTGAAGCACAATAAATTGAAGTGCAATAAATGGACATACGCTTGTATTTCCTTGGGGCAGTGCAGCTACTTGAAGGAGCAGCTGACGGAGGGAAGTGACTGGTGCCAAATGTAAACCATTTTTGCTGGCTTCGTATTCCTTTGTTTGTCTTTTCTGCACAGTAGCTCAAACTTCCAAATAAAGCAACATCCAAAACTTTTATTTCTAAGAACATAAGAGACTCAAAGTTGTCCATAAACTAAGAATGAAGGCAAATATATGTGTCCCAGGATAATGTTGCAGGATCCAATCTGGATCGGTCACCGGGACCAGAGCAGTGGTGAGTTGCTCCCGGTTCAGCCCGGTTCGGGTGAGCCGGTAGTGGTGATGATGTGACGTCAGCGAACCAATTCTCTATGACTGTGAGCTGGGCCCTCCCACCCGCCCCCACGTTATACCTACCTTTATTTGTCATTTTTTAGCCCAGCTGATAGGCGCGGCAGAGTGGATTGCTGCGCCTCAGCTGAGCAGAAATCTAATGCGCTTGCGCAGAGTGCAAGATTGGCACGCGTGCGAGCGAAGCGCGTGCACAAAGAGAACCGGTGGTAACACCAGTTGGAAGACTAAATCAGAGGTTTAGTCTTCTGAGCTTTCGGACTTGTGCTGGAACCCATCCTCAGGGAACTTCTCTCTCAGTAGAATGTTTACTTTGGGCTAGTCTATGCGTTCTCAAATGTCCCAGTGCTACCTTACTCTCAAAGGTCCGAGCTCTGGACTCAAACCGAAATCAGGATGCCACTCACTCCAGGTTCCCAATGGTTTATTGAGCCAGAAACTCAGCACACAGTGAGTTGTGTCAAAAGGAATAAAGGAATAAAGTTTGAAGGCTGGAGCCACACCCTTCTTCCACTGGAGCAGCCGACCATCCAGCAGGCCCAATCAGCTGTTCGTTGGCCTGCCAGCAACTGCAACCAGCTGCTCGTCAGCCGGCTTGCAGTCAGACGGAATCAGCCGCTTGTTGGATCTGCTTTACTCACTGTTTGCAGTCTCCGTCGTTTGCCGGTCCAAAGGGCTTCGTGATGCTATGTTTGTCCACCACCTACCTTCTGTGCTAGGGGACTCTCCCCCAGGTATGGCAACCCTGAGATGGCATTTGGCGTAGTCGCCATTTCGGGGATTGCCACGCGTAGTATTTATGTGGTGCATGTTGTAGGTGACTTTTTAGTTGTTGATTCTGGTGTTGATGGGCAATTATTAAGTCAGTGGCCTCGAACGTTTTGGACACCAGGGATTGGTTCTATGGAGAAAGGTTTTTCCGTGGATCATATGGGGTGTGGTTTCACATGCTGCCTGCATCCTGCAAATGGGACTTTGCTTGTTTGGACAGCCCGGTTTCCGGCATGCCATGGACCAGAGGGGTCTTCCAACCAGAAGTTGAGAACCCCAGTATTAAATCATTGGCTGTTGTTTCCTTGTGCTGCCAAGTCTTCGGCTCCTAGGTACCTGATAAGCTGGTGGTAAAAAGGTTGTTGGCTGAGCAGGGACAAAAATAGCCAGATAAATAATTGAAGCCTGGGAAACGGGCCCCTTGTCAATCAACAGGAGTGCTGATTGATCCAAAGTCACCCAGCTGGTTTTTCATGCCCAAGGCATTTTTCACTAAAGGAATTATTTTAAAAATGAAGTTTAGAAGGCAAAGAACGTGACACCAAAAATTGTGTTTTGTGCGTATACTGATGGTCATAGCCTTAAAGAACACTTATCTTTAACATGGACAATAAACGAATGAAGTCAATAACCAATAAGTTGGAGCCTGTTTCTATTTTGCAAGAGTTAGCTCCTCTCCAAAATTAAAAAAAGAGAGAGAGAGAAATAAAAAACGTATCTGTAGAAAAGTTTCTAACCGGCCTTTGCGAATGCAAGATGTGTGTATTAACCTAACCGTTATCACGGATTAATTCTTTTATTGTCTGTGCAAATAGGAAATTCAGGGTTATGGGATTTAGGAGTAGTTTCTGCTTCCCACTCACAGGAATGAAAGGGTTTGCAGCTTTTTGATAAGAGGTTTGCCCTGTGCTTGGAATTAAAAAAAAAATCAAGTCATGAAATGCAAAAGCAGAGTGGCTGATTCCCAACGCAAAGCAATAAATCCACAGTGGAAATGAAAGAACAACATGAAAGGTGCAGAGCTGGGTGGCTGATGGTTTTAGTAGGAGGTGTTAAGACTTCAAACACAAAGATTTCCAAGCATGGCAGGAGAATACATCAAAAGCCGATCGGTCTTGCATTTAAAAATATGTTGACTCCTTCCTCAATAAGGGGAGGGAAAAATGTATGAGCCGAGGTGGCGCAGTGGTTAGGGTGCAGTACTGCAGCTACTTCAGCTGACTGCTAGTTCAGCAGATCAGTGGATCAAATCTCACCGGCTCAAGGTTGACTCAGCCTTCCATCCTTCCGAGGTGGGTAAAATGAGGACCCAGATTGTTGGGGGCAATATGCTATTTAGTATACTGTCTTTGGTGTAAGCCGCCCAGAGTCCTCGGAGAGTGGGTGGCATAGAAATATGACTAATAATAATAATAAATAAATAAAATAAAATAAAATCCCAGATTTGCTTATAGGAAATTCCTGGGAAAGTCATAAATGGTGATCATATGACCTGGGATAGTTATAGCTGGCGGTGGGCTGCTGAGGTTTCACAGGGGTTCGGGAGAACCTCTAGCTAAGATTCTGTGCAATTTGGAGAACCCGCAAAGCCCACTCCTGGCTGGCCCCACCCACCCCTCCCAGGAGTCCCCACGCGGCCCTTTTTGGATGCAGGTAAGTGCAAGGCGCGCGTGGAGGCTCGGGGAGGGTGAAAAATGGGCCTACTGGAAGTTCGGGAAGGCCAGAAATGGGCCCGTTTCCAATTTCCAGAGGGCCTCTGGAGCCCGGGGAGGCTATTTTTGCCCTCCCGGAGGCTCGAGGAAAGCCTCCAGAGCCTGGGGAGGGCAAAAACGCCTCCCCATCGTGGTGCAGGAGGCTGATTAAGCCACACCCACCATGGCCACGCCCACCCAGCAACCAGGCAGAGAACCCCTTGCTAAATTTTTTGAAGCCCAACCCCTGGCTGTAACCATTATAAATACATGCCCAGTGCCAAGTGCTTGAATTCCCATGTGACCACAGGAAACACTGTGACAGTCATAAGTGTGAGGACTGGTCATTAGTCTCTTTTTTCAGTGCTGTTGTAACTACTCTTACGAATGTTTGTTGAAAAAGTAATAACCTACGGATTTGGGGCAAAAATTACAGGTAGTCCTCAATTTACAACAGTTCATTTAGTGACCGTTTGAAGTTACAAAGGCTGAAAAAAGTGACTTATGACCATTTTTCACACTTATGACCGTTGCAGCATCCCCGTGGCCCTGTGATCAAAATACAGATGCTTGGCAACTGACTCATATTTATGACAGTTGCAGATTCCTTCATGGCCATGTGATCACCTTTTGCGAACTTCTGACCAGCAAAGTCAATGGGGAAGCCAGATTCCCTGAACAACCATGTCACTAACTTAACAACTGTGGTGATTCGCTTAATGACCGTGTCAAGAAAAGTCTCAAAATGGGGCAAAACTCACTTAACGAGTGTCTCACTTAACAACAGAAATTTTGGGCTCGGTTGTGGTCGTAAGTCAAGGACTACCTGTATTCTGAAGGAAGTTTGGACCTGATTATTTTTCCCCTTTGCTTTCTTTTGACAGATGAAACCTATGCCTTGAAGATTGGTAAGTTTCTTACATCTGTCTCCAAATCTGGCATCTCCCAGAAATGCTGGGATTGGAATTCCCAGAATTCCTAGCTAACATTTGGCTAGAAATTCTGGGAAATGTAGTTTGACCGCATCTAGAGAACATCTACTTGAGGTAAACTGTAGACTTCATATTAAATGAGTACTTTCTGTTTGAGAGGGCAATGCCCAGTTTAAAATCTACTAGCAATAGGTCTTATTTTTTTTTTATTTATTTTTTTTAAATTTGATTTATATGCCGCCCTTCTCCGGAGACTCAGGGCGGCTTACAAGGCGTTAAGCAATAGCCTTCATCCTTTTGTATATTTATACAAAGTCATCTTATTGCCCCCACAAACTGGGTCCTCATTTCACCTACCTTAGAAAGGATGGAAGGCTGAGTCAACCTTGAGCCTTGGCGAGATTCGAACCTGCAGTAATTGCAGGCAGCTGGTCTTAATAACCAGCTTAATAACAGGGTGCCTTAAACCACTGTACTACCAAGGTCTTAGACTTATATACCTTTTGTGGCCTGTCGGCTGTCGGCCCCTCCGGCAGCCGAATCAGATGAAGAGGAGGCGTGGGAGTCAGAATCAGCATCAAGGCAACCTGAGAGCTCTGAGGGGGAAGAGGGAATGGAGCTGACAGAGAAAGAGACAGAAGCGGAGCCTGGACCATCCATCAGCCCTCAAATGGAGAGTCAACAGCCCCCAGGTCTGGAGGTGGCTAATGAGGAAGAGGAGGAACAGCTGGGTCCAGTGCCTGACAGGCGGATGTGCAGAAGGCAGAGGAGAGGAGAGCAGTGGAAATCCATGGGCCGATCCTGGGGATGGAAGAGCCACCGCTGCTAGCGAAGCCCCACCCTAGCTCTGGGGATAAAAGGCAGAGGGCGGAGATGAATAGATATGACAGACAACTATTCATCTTCCAGCCGGACGGCCTTGTTAACCTGCGTTGAGAGAGAAACTTTGCCGGGGTTGCTGGCGTTCCTAATTAAAGGAATCTTTGAGTTCACTTCAGAGGGTTTGTCGTATTTGGGGAGTTGGGTCAGAATAGTACTGCTCCATAGTGCTTTGCAGCACTCTCTGGATGGTTTGCAATGTCAGCCTATTGCCCTCAACAATCTGGGTCCTCATTTTATTGATCTTGGAAGGATGGAAAGCTGAAGGCAACCTTGAGCCCCATCAGGATCAAACTCCAGGCTGTGGGGAGGATCAGTTCTGTTCTTCGGTGACCCTGATGCCACGATCAGCCAGGCTGTTTTCTCTCTGCTTTGTTTTGTCCTCATTAACACCTCACAATTTCCATTGCCACAAATACTCAGACCATTTTTATCCATTTTAAAATGTGATTCTGGATCATTTGAAATGAATCACGGGGTCATTTAAATTGGAACATTAAATGGTTGCAAAGAGGCCACACATCTTGCATCTCTTTGCTCCCAGCTAATGGTACCACTGTGGAGATATTTGATATAAGTCAGTCCCAAAGACTCAGAACATTTGGGGGTTTTACTGCTGTTTTTATTTAGTTGCTTACTAAATTTTAGCTCAGAGTTGTTCAGTAAGATACAAAGTTATTCAGTTGGAAGAAATCCATTTAAATAAATAAATAGTTGTTTAATAGATTAAATCCCATTGTTTCATTAAGTCTATTTGTAGACTAATATCTAAAGTCAACCTTCTTCTTCTTTTCCTTCCTTCCGTCCTCCTCCTCCTCCTCCTCCTCCTCCTCCTCCTCCTCCTCCTCCTCTTCTTCTTCTTCTTCTTCTTCTTCTTCTTCTTCTTCTTCTTCTTCTTCCTCCTCCTCCTCCTCCTCCTCCTCCTCCTCCTCCTCCTCCTCCTCCCCTTCTTCTTCTTCTTCTTCTTCTTCTTCTTCTTCTTCTTCTTCTTCTTCTTCTTCTTCTTCTTCTTCTTCTTCTTCTTCTTCTTCTTCTTCTTCTTCTTCTTCCTCCTCCTCCTCCTCCTCCTCCTCTTCTTCTTCTTCCTCCCCCTTCTCCTCCTCCTCCATTTTTCATAGGAAATATTTTGAATTTCTAAATCCAATATCTTCAAGATATTTGTGCAAATGTGGGACACAACTGGGTGGCCAGCATTCTCCAGACCTACATTATTAACCTCACAATTATTTGCGTTGAAGACTGAGGTAGATGGTAAATCACAGCACAAACTCAGTTCATCAACAGTCTCTCTTCTTCTCCCCTAGGAAGGCAGGAAAGAAATTTAAATGCCTACACTAAATGGTTTCCTAATTATCTGAGACTGGATTCTTTCCATTAGCTCTCTTTTAAGTCTTGCTTATTGGGGCACGGTGACCCAGCAGTTAAGACTCTGGACTTGTCAAGTGGAAGGTTGGCAATTCAAGATCCAAGTACTGTTTGATGGGGTGAGCTCCTGTTCTGCTCCAGCTCCTGCCAACCTACCAGTTCAAAAGCATGTAAATGCGAGTAGATAAATAGGTAGCACTTCGTTCAGAAGGTAACAGCATTCTGTGTGCTTCGGCATATGGTCATGCTGACCACATGACCACATTTTTGTTGTCTTTTAATGACCCCATAATCCCTTACATCAGGGTGGAGTCGGAGCAACTGAATGGAGCTGAGTGTTTACTGGCCAGATGCCCTTCCTGTTGCCAATGCAGAGTTTGCAGCAGATCATTACTCATCGTGCCCAGAGAAAGAAATATCTGCTGCTACCTAGGAACAAACCACATGACCACATAAACAGTCATAAATGGAGAATGCTGGCTCCTTCAGCTAGGAAATGGTTATGAACACCATCCCCTAGAATTGGACGTGACTAGACAGGAAAACTTTTATCGTTTCATTTACCATGAGCCACGGTGGTGCAATGGTTAGAGTGCAGAACTGCAGGCTACTTCTATTGCTTACTGAGTCATTACAATACACAATTAGTCCCCAAAAACTCTATTTTATTGTAACAGCTGAGAATTACATTCATTCCCAGCTGAGTCCCAATTAGTTGCAACAAAAGTCCTTCGGAAGAAGTCTTTCAGGATAATCACCAACCTTTATCTTCTTTGACCCTCTGCCAAAGCCCCACAAAGTTCAGAAACAAACAAAAGATGCTGACTGGAAACTGAGTTAGCAACATTGCTTTCCTGCAAAAGGCCCAAGTGCCTTTATTTCTCTTGTAAGCCTTATGGGAGGGGCCAATCATCTCCTGGCCTTACTCCCATCCCTTTTGCTTTAGCTGATCTTGCCTTCTGGCAGCTCTGCGCATGCGTGCGCTAGAAACAGGCTCCTCCTGTTCCTCTGCCTCTCTGCTGTCTGACTTTGGGGGCTCTGGAATCTGTGCATCACTCCCAGATGGCCCTGGCCCCATCTCTGCCTCCGACGCAGAGCCCTCGTCTGGGCCTTCTCCAGACTCCAGGACTGGCCCATGTTCCTCCCCAGCCTCCTCACTGTCCGACTCCAATGCCAGCTCCGCAGGCTGCTGGCGGAGCACAACAACTTCTGCTGACTGCCGGCTGCCTGCAATTTGGCAGTTCAAATCTCACCAGGCTCCAAGTTGACTCAGCCTTCCTTCCTTCCAAGGTGGGTAAAATGAGGACCCTAATTGTTGGGGGACAAAAGGCTGACTCTGTAAACTGCTTAGAGAGGGCTGTAAAGCAATGAAAAGTGGTATTGCTATTGTTTTTTGTTTTTAAGCCTTGCTTAGCAGTTCATGCTGCTTAACTAACCACAGGCCAGTGATCTCCTTGAAGACATTCTATTTCTTCAGTTCTGCGATGACTCTTGCATAAGAGTTGAGGAGGCAAAACGATCTTGTGTATTTTGTATGACTAACACAATTGCAATAAACCTTCCTCTTATCTTCATGACAGCAAACTTCGTAATTTCTTTGCCTCTGAAGAAGCAGAGAGACCTTTCAAAGTTCCCAAAGCCTGTGGGGAGAAGCTCTTTTCTCTTGGCTAACACAACACGGGGTCGAGTTAGCGAACTTCATTATAATTTCCTAATAACATTTTTATGACCGGCAGGAACAGGGAGTGACGGCATGATGGCATTTCTTTGACTCGCCTGCATTTTAATTTCAAGGATCAGATTGTCCCTTAGCTATGACTGTTTGTTTTGTTTTAAAGCTGCTTTTCAAGACCCAAAATTATCTGGATTATACTGCTTTTGATCTTTTAAAAGTTAGACAGAATCCCAGGGGAGAACAGCATTCTGTGAAGGTAGATTTGGCTTCTGATGTTCTTGGCCTGCCAATCAAAAAAGTAAAATAACTCTGTCAATTTTTAAGTTTTATTTTCAAACAATGTAGGGAGTGGGGCACATTTTTTTTAAACGTCATTGTGTCATATGCAGAGTTGTATACAAAAACACACTGCATATATTCATATTCTGCACGTTATACACGTATGATCCTGTGTTACATTCACCCACCCATTCACCCAGCGCAGGGGTGTCCCATGGGCCGGATCCGTCACACACAGGCCACGCTCACCTCAGCTCTACAAAGGGGAAATATGCCGCGAAACGTCATGTGAAGGCAACGTGATGCCGCGAGTTTGACACCCGTGACCTAGCGCAGATGCCTTTATACATGTTCATGACTTTGGCCACACACATTATAGGTAGTCCTTGATTTTTTATCACAAATGAGCTCAACATTTCTGTTGCTAAGCGAGACAGCCGTTAAGTTAATTTTGTCCTCCCCACCTTTACGATCTTTCTCACCATAGTTGTTAAGTGAATCCCTGAAGTTGTTAAGTTAGTAACACAAGGTGGTTAAGCAAATCTGCCTTTCCCAGTGTTGTGACCTGCCAGCAGAGCTGGCAGCAGACTTAGACAGTGAGGAGGTTGGGGAGGAACATGGGCCAGTCCTGGAGTCTGGGGAAGGCTCTGATGAGGGCTCTGCATTGAAGGCAGAGATGGGGCCAGGGCCGTCTGACAGTTATCAGCCACCTTTGGAATTGGAGATAAGTGGGGCTGATGAACAGCTGGAGCCTGTTCCCGATGTGCGCTGTTGTGACCTAGGCTTCCTGAATCATTAAAACACACTAGTCCCAAAAACCTCTTTTATTGCAAGAGCTGTGAATTACCTTCATTCACAGCTGAGTCCCAATTAGTTGCAAAAAGTCCTTTGGGAGAAGTCCTTCGGGATAATCACCAACCTTTATCTCCCTTGACATGCTGCCAAAGAGCTACTTGGCAAAGCCACATGGAGTCCAGAATCAAACAGAGATGCCAATTGGGAACAGAATAAGAACGTTGCTTTCCTGCAAAGGACCCAAGTACCTTTGCTCCTCTTTTAGCCTTATGGGAAGGGCCAATCATCTTCAGGCCTTACTCCCGAGTCATCCCTTTTGTTTTAACTGCCTTCTGGCAGCTCTGCACATGCACACACTAGGAACAGACTCCTCCTGTTCCTTTGCCTCTCTTATGTCCGACTCTGGAGGCTCTGGAGTCCACACATAACTCCCAGATGGCCCTGGCCCCATCTCTGCCTCTGATGCAGAGCCCTCGTCCGAGCTTTCCCCAGACTCCAGTACTGGCCCATGTTCCTCCCCAGCCACCTCACTGTCCGACTCCGCTGCCAGCTCCTCAGGCTGCTGATGGACCACAACATGTACATGTGCAGAGTTGCCAGGAGAAGGGAACAGTTAAGGAACAAGGGACAACTCGGGAGTAAAGCCACAGGTGGATGGTGAATGGCCCCTCCCATAGGGAATCAAGAGGAGTGAAGGGGAGGGGAGTTTGCAGGAGACAATTAGTTCAATTCATTAGCGTGAAGATCTGTTCCTGACTTCTTGCCAAGTATTGTCCGCTACAGCGTGGCGTTTGGAAGATATTGGCCTGGCAACTCTCCAAACCTGATAAGGTCTGTGATTGTAAATTCACCCTTAAAAGACTGTTTGCCGGGACTTTGCTGGATGTGAATGAGAGGAATTCACATTAGCTTAATAAAAAGGGGTTTTCTCGGGACAAGGAATCTGCTGCGTGCTTTTGTGAAGCGTAGGTCAGAACACCTATAGACTTTGCTTGTCAGAAGGTCGCAAAAGGTGATCACATGACCCAGGGTGAAATCCACTTACCTTTGCTACCGGTTCGCAAATGGGAGCACGCGTGTGACACCTCTCTGCATGCACAGGACCTTCTGAGCATGTGCAGAGCATAAAAAATGGGACGTGATGACGTCCGGGCGGGTGTGTGGAGGCTCCCGCCGCCAGCGCTACCAGTTCGCCCGAGCTGGATAGAACTGGCTGCATTTGGGGGCGAGTCATTGGCCCCCACGGAGAGGGCTCGCAACTTGGGTGTCCTCCTGGACATGCGGCTATCTTTAGAAGAGCATATGATGGCCGTGGCCAGGGGAGCTTTCTATCAGGTTCACCTGATTCGCCAGTTGCGACCCTTTCTAGATCGGGACTCCTTATGCACAGTCACCCATGCCCTCGTCACTTCCTGTCTGGACTACTGTAATGGTCTCTACATGAGGCTCCCCTTGAGGTGCACATGGAGGCTCCAACTGGGCCAGAATGCAGCTGCGCGGGTGATATTGGGAGCGACATGGCGCTCACATGTAACACCTCTCCAACACAAGCTGCACTGGCTCCCGGTGGTCTTCCGAGTGTGCTTCAAGGTGTTGGTTCTTACCTTTAAAGTGCTCCATGGCTTAGGACCTGGGTACCTATGAGACCCCCTTCTGCAACCGATAACCTCCAACCAACCAATACGGTCCCACAGAGTGGGCCTCCTCAGGATGCCATCACTAAAGCAATGTCGACTGGTGGTTCCCAGGGGGAGAGCCTTTTCTGTGGGGGCAACTACCCTTTGGAACAGGATACCCCCAGGAATACGAATGATCCCAGATCTCCGTACTTTCCATCGTGCACTTAAGACCTTTCTGTTTCACCAAGCCGGGCTAGCATAAATTTCTTCTAATTGTTCTAAATTTTTATGCTGAAGATTCTTAACTGATGAGTTTTTTTATTCAAATTGGTTTAATTATTTTAAATTGCTTTATTTCACATTTTATATGTATGTTATTTTGACTGTTCACCGCCCTGAGTCCTTCGGGAGAAGGGCGGTATAAAAATTAAATAAATGAATAAATGAATGAATGAATGAATGAATGAATGAATAAATAAATAAATAAATAAATAAATAAATAAATAAATAAATAAATAAATAAATAAATTTCACCACTGACATGACCCCAGATTGTTCCTGCTTTTTTCCTTGAAAATGTTTTGCTTCTGAGCCAAGAACTGAAGAAGCTTCTTGGATCAGAAGCGAAACGTTTTCAAGGGGGAAAAAAACCCAAAAGAATCCAGATGCCCTTTTGAAAAGAATCTTTGAAAAGACCAAGTGCTTTCTTCAAAGTATCTACAGATACTGGAGAGAAGGGCTGCTTTAAATTGTTTCGGAGAAGGAAAAAGTGCTGAAATTTTCATGACAAAAATATGGTCTGTTTATTTCAAGGATGTTGAAAAATCAGGGACACACACAGGGGTAGTGTCAGTGAATAATCAATTAAGCTGCTGTAGACAGGAATACGAAGGTCCATAAATTAAGAACAAACCCAGAAGGACTGAGTAGCTCACTATGTGCTAAAAAGCATTTTAGGATATGAAATGCGTAAATGCATTTATTGCTAGTGACGAATTGCTTCCCAAGAAATGAGTTTACTAACAGGCATATACAATGAGAATAATGCACCGCCATTAAAGCCGGAGTAACAATACCAATGGACTGGGGGATTTAATCAGAAGACTACGTATATCTTTGCAACTCGTGTTTCAACTCGTGAGCGTCCGAGTATTCCAAATGTTAGCTGTAAAACTGTGAAACGTTTGTTCTCATCACTGATACAGAGCAGTCAACCTGCTGTTTGGTTTATTAGGTGGTCATGCTCCTAAAAAAAAAAAGAAATTATAGTTTATAGTTTAGGCAGCCCACATTGGAAGGAAGCAAAGTATTAGAACTGTGTGGGTAGGGAATGACGCCGTTCTAGGTTAAAGCACAAATAAACGGCTAAAATCACTATGGGATAGATCAGGGGTGTCAAACTCGATTTCATTGAGGGCCACGTCAGGGTTGTGTTTTACCTCAGGGTACAGTGGTGAAATCTGAACTGGTTTGCTACCAGTTCGCTGCACACACATGCGCAGTATGTGCCAAAAGGAGGCTTGGGTAAGTAGAACAGCGAGGGGAGGAGTACCAGCTCTGCCGCATGATTTAGTTTGCTAGAAAGCAGGATTTCCTGCTTTCTAGCAAAGCTAAACCGTGCAGCACAGCTGATCATCGGAAATACCGGTTCGGAGGAACCAGTAGTTTTTTTTTTTACTAAATCAGTAGTTTTTATCATTATCGGTTCGCCTGAACGGCCATCTTGGCATCACTCATATTGGGGGGGGGCACCTGTGGTGGCCTGAGTGCTGTGCCAGTGAAAATGGACTCCTGAGCTCTGTTTTCAGCTGGGATGGCCTTCTGTAGCCCTCTGTCACTGAAAACGGAGCTCAGGGTGTGTGTACGTGGCCCTCCTGAGCTCTGTTTTCACTGGCAGAGGCACCATGGCCCAGTCCTTCGCTGTTTTCAGGGCGGCCCCGTGGGCCAGATCTAAGCACCATGCAGGCCGGATCCAGTCCACAGGCCTTCAGTTTGACACTCCTGGGATAGATCTTTTCATATTGTTGAGTCCAGTCCTCCTTTCTTCCCTTTCCGTCTTTTTTTTTTTCTTTTGGTGCCTCCAAGTGAGTGTTGACGCCCGATGGCTGCCTAGACAAATCCCTGCAGCTTTTTTGGCAAGATTTTCAGAAGTGGTTTGTCCTTCCTTTCTTCTTCCTAGGACTGAGAGAGAGAGAGAGAGAGAGAGAGAGAGAGAGAGAGAGCGTCTCGCCCAAAGTCATCCAGCTGGTATGTGTGCCTAAGACAAATCAAGAACAAGACCTCCTCATCAATATTTTCAGTGCCTTTAATGCTGCTAACGTTAAACCGACTCTTGACCTCCTTGTACTTTAAACCACAACTTCATCCCCATATAAACAATGCAGAGCTTTGCTATTTTTTTTGAAGGATCAAAGGATGAATGAGCTTTCTTCTATGAAGGGCTTGCATATGCTACTTTAGGCAATCAAAGGCAAAACACAGCCCATTCATCAAAATGACTTCCTCGTTTTCCATAGAAGAGCCCTCTCCATAGATGAGTGGGAAAATTCATTCCTCTTAAGAGACCCGTTATCTGGGATTTTGCTTTTAGGTAATAAATTCCCTTGATGAAAACAGCTGCCTGAATGCAACTGTCAGGAATGAAACGTCTCCGTACCATTAATTTGAATATTATTGCAACACACCCAACCAGAGGTGGGTTTCACATAATTTTACCACCAGTTCGCCACGCACCAAAAATGTGAGCGCACGCGCATTCCGTGCATGCATGTGGCCTTCCACGCATGTGCTTTGCTCTCGCGCGCAGCTTGTATGCATGCGTGCGGCTTAGAAAACGTGGCTAAATAGGATGGCATAGCACCGGGGCGGGTGGGCGGCCACCCGCAGATCGCCACTACCGGTTTGCCCGAAACTGGTCAGAACCGGCTGAATACCACCGCTGCACCCAACCTATCTCTAGTCAACTTTCTTCTCCCCCCCGCCCCCCACTCCTCCAACATAAGAAGTAATTCAATTCTCTCTGCTTCCACAATCACCAAGTCAGAGGTGGGTTTCAGCAGGTTCTGACCAGTTCTGGAGAACCGGTAGCGGAAATTTTGACTAGTTCGGGGAACCGGTAAATACCACCTCTGGCTGGCCCCGCCCCGTCTATTCTCTGCTTCCCGACTCCCAGCTGATCGGGAGGAAATGGGGATTTTGCAGTATTCTTCCATTGGGGAGGGGAGGGAATGGAGATTTTACAGTATCCTTCCACTAGTGGGGAGGGAATGGAGACTTTACAGTATCCTTCCACTGGTGGGGAGGGAATGGAGATTTTAATGTATCCTTCCACCGGTGTGGAGGGAATGGAGATTTTGCAGTATCCTTCCACTGGTGGGGAGGGAATGGAGATTTTACAGTATCCTTCCACTGGTGGGGAGGGAATGGAGATTTTACAGTATCCTTCCACTGGTGGGGAGGGAATGGAGATTTTAACGTATCCTTCCACCGGTGTGGAGGGAATGGAGATTTTGCAGTATCCTTCCACTGGTGGGGAGGGAATGGAGATTTTAACGTATCCTTCCACCGGTGTGGAGGGAATGGAGATTTTACAGTATCCTTCCACTGGTGGGGAGGGAATGGAGATTTTAACGTATCCTTCCACTGGTGGGGAGGGAATGGAGATTTTAACGTATCCTTCCACCGGTGTGGAGGGAATGGAGATTTTACAGTATCCTTCCACTGGTGGGGAGGGAATGGAGATTTTAACGTATCCTTCCACCGGTGTGGAGGGAATGGAGATTTTGCAGTATCCTTCCACTGGTGGGGAGGGAATGGGGATTTTGCAGTATCCTTCCACTGGAGTGGGGAGGGAATGGAGAATTTACAGTATCCTTCCACTGGTGGGGTGGGAATGAAGATTTTGCAGTATCCTTCCCCTGCCAAGCCCACCAAGCCATGCCTACCAAGCCACACCCACCGAACCGGTAGTAAAAAATTTTGAAACCCACCACTGAACCAAATGTATGGCAGGAGTGACAGAGAGCTCTTGTTCAAGTGTAGATTTTCTGCTCTCTTGAAAGTCACAGGTTCCGATTCTACCCAAGGCAAGGCAAAGAAAAACAAGCTGTCCAGAGAGCAATTTTCATTCCTTCTATCATACATGCTCCTTTCAAGGTTATAACTGTGGCAATATATAACGTTCTTTAAAAGGTTTAAATGTCCAGGACAACCATGACCTGGAGGACTGAGAATCTCTGCAGACTTTTAGCTATAGAATTTGGGATGAACACTTTTGGAATGATGTTCCAGATTTCTAGAGGGAAAAAAATTGCAGACTACAGCAACCATTTGCACTACTCAGGTGACCCTTAGATACAGACTCCACGCGCTTCAACGACCCTCTAAAAGGATGCAAATGGCCAACTGCCTGCAAGGAATATAAATCCTTCCATTCCCTACCATCCTGTCAGAGCTGAAGAAGCTTCTTGGATGAGAAGCGAAACGTCTTCAAAACAAAAAAACAAGGAAGTCCAGTTGCCTCCCGAAAAAGCATCTTTGGGACATTCCTTAAAATGAGAAAGAATAATCTTCAGTCCAAGCTGGAAGCCCAGATGACCTTGGTTCTCTGCTTTGGCAGTCTCTGCTGACTTCTGAGTTGCCAGCGTGCCATCAGCTATATATTCTCGAGCAGTTTCTTGGAATCATGAGGGCTAGAAACATGGTGTTCTTCCAGAAAGAAGAACGAAAGGGCAAGACTAAGCCAAGAGTTCTGGATGATGATGATAAATCCATTCTGAGCTTTTTTGAGAGAGAGGAAGAAAATAGAAATTGCAGCTTGACCGATGGTGGGTTGCCCCCGGTTCGGACCGGTTTGCAAGAACCGGTCCGATGTCATCATTGGATGTCATCATCAGCAATCTGCGCATGCACAGAAGCAACGCGTGTGCGCAGAAGCAAGGCACGTGCGCGAGCGAAGCGGGCTCACACACACGGTCCCATTGCGAACCAGTAGTAAAGGTAAGTAGAACTCACCCCTGAGCTTGACTATATACCTGCCTTATCAAGAACATCCTGTCAGCACGTCAAGATGCATTTATCCTAGTGCTGACATGAGAAGGAGAACGCAAGTGTCTGCAACGGGACGGTTGCCTTTCACCTACTTATTTTAGCTGGAGATAATGTCCCCTAGGAGATGGATGGGAGGGGGGAAATTCTTTGAGTTGGAGCAGTAGATTAGGGGTGAATGATTGGGAAGATGGCCAATGAATGCAGAGGAGTGGGGGAAGGAAGAGGAGGGATTTTGGGTCAGCACGTCAGTGCTGGCTGCATGGAGTCAGTGTAAAAGTTGCCGTGCTAAATAAAATGGAAGTTTGTTTCAAAAAAGACTTTGTTTGAGACGCAATTTATTTGAAGACGGCCTGAAAACCTGACACATCCAATGGCCTTTTGGAAAACCATCTTTGGGACAACCTATGACCTGGATGATTGAGAATCTCCATAGACACCAGTTGAGGAAGGTTTTCCATGTGTGTGCTTCTCTCTCTTGAGATTTCATTTGCAAACAACTTCACTTATGGAGCCCCGGTGGCGCAGTGGTTAGAGTGCGATACTGCAAGCTACTTCTCCTGGCTGCCGGCTGCCTGCAATTTGGCAAGTTCATATCACACCAGGATTAAGGTTGACTCAGCCTGCCATCCTTCTGAGGTGGGTAAAATGAGGACCCAGATTGTTGGGGGCAATATGCAGGGTTGGTATTCACGTACTTTCCCTACCGGTTCGCAAATGTGAGTGCACGTGCATGCACCCAGCCATTCTGCATATGCGCTTTTCTGGTGCTGTTGTGGCTCGCCAGCGGCCTGCGTGGATTGTGGCTGATCCCAATGACGAGGAGGCTGGTGTGGGGTCGTGCCAGCAGCCTGTGCAGCCGGCGCTTGTGTCGGACAGCGAGGAGGCTGAAGAGGATGTGGTGCCAGAGGCAGAGACTCAGCCAGGGCCTTCAGAACCTCCAGAGGCTCCTTCAAGTGGAGAGAGCGAAGTGGAGGAGCCTCTCCTCAATACTTGAGCATGCAGGGCTGCCAAAAGGCAGGAGTGGCTACTCAGGAGGAGGAGGTCTCCTCGAGAGTAAGGCTTGAGGATAATTGGCCACTCCCTTAGCCTTCTTAAGTCACACGCGGTTAGTAAGTTTCTTGCTGGAAACAACTTGTAATTATCATCAGAGCACTTTTGGAAAAGTCTTATCGTATTTTGTTTTCTGGGCTGGTTATCGACCTTTGGCGGACTTTGGTTTATTCTTGCTACTTAATAAATTTGATAAGGACTGTTGGTGTGTGTCAATATCCTCAGAAATCCGGAGCTGGGGCAGAACAGGTGCATGCACTTTCCGTGCATGCGCCTGGCCTCAAAAACATGCCTAAATACGATAGCATAGAGCCGGGGCAGGTGGGCTGGCCCACCAGCAATTTCTGCTACCAGTTCGGGCGAACTGGTCCAAACCGGCTTGGTTGAACCGGTCCGAACTGGCTGAATACCATCTCTGGCAATATGCTGACTCTGTAAAATGCTTAGAGAGAGGGCTGTAAAGCACTGTAAAGCGGCATATAAGTCTAAGTGCTGTTGCTATTGCTTATATCGGTTGTTCAGATGGGTGACTTTTCTTAGGTAATTTCTGCTGGAAGTCTTATGCTTGGACTTCCCATCTTTTTCGGAGTATAAGATGCACCTTTTTCCCCCCAAAAAGAGGATGAAAATCTGGGTGCATCTTATATACTCCAAATGTAGTCCCGCCCGGCTTCTCGAATGGAGGTTTCAGAGGCTGAGAAAAACATCAGAAAAGAAGCTTCAGAAAAGAAGCTTCTGCCCCAAACAGAGCTTCAATAAAGAAGCCCCCAAACAGAGCTTCAGAGGCTTTTTTTCTGAAGCTGTTTCAGAGGCTTTCAGAGGCAGGAAAAAAAGTTTTTTCTGAAACGGTGTTTCAGAAGTTTCAGAGGCAGAAAAAAAAGCAAAAAAAAACAAGGCACAGAGCTCACAACCAAGGAACCTGTTGCTAAAATTCACCTCTGGGAACAGCTGATTGGGAGTATTCCAGGAGGCCGATCCACCTGCCAGTCAGCTCTTTTATTTTCCTCCCCAAAAACTAAGGTGTGTCTTATACTCCGGTGCGTCTTATACTCCAAAAAATACGGTAAGTGATGTAAATGAGATGGACTATTTGATGGGTCTACTGGTGCACAGAAGCACTATTGGCATTCTCTTGGAAGCACCATGAGAAACAGTTTTAAATCATCTAAGTGATTGTCGGATATATTAGGGCATATTGCCCATGAAAATAGGAACGGGACATCCAAAAATAGCTCCCATCGTTTTGTATCCTCCCTCCACTGAGCTGTTGTGGATGAGAAACAAGTGACGATAAAAAAGGCTCAATTCAGCCTTGGAAAAGCCAATACATCAAAAGAAGAATTGCTTCAATACCTTCTTGACTCTTTTTTTTTTTTTTGCAAACTATGCCTGATGCGAAATTACATCTAACCAAGTGATCTGAAGATGCTTGAATGCGTAATGGGTTTCTTGTAAAACGGATAGATTGCCAGCTCCCCATCAGCGGTATCACTTATAATGCCCGGATGGAAGATTAGTACCGAGTTTTCCCGTAAATACCACCTACTCCGAAAGTAAGTCCTAGCTTGATTTTTTTACATGTGCACCCAATATAAACCCAATCCCCCACAAAATAAGCCCTAATTAAGACCCCACCCACTCCAGGGTGCACGGGTAAAAATTGAGCTAGGGTGGGGATGGAGCTGCCCTATTACTTACCTTCGGACAGTTGCAATCAGGCCTTACACCAGCAGTGAGTTCTACTTACCTTTACTACCGGTTTACATCATGCCCCCGCGCACGCGCTTCACTCGTGCATGTGCTCTTTTGCACATGCGCAAAAGCTTCTGCGCATGCGCAGATCAACTTTGATGACATCTGGGTCAGTGGGCGGAGCCTCCCGCCAGTTTTACTACCAGTTCTTGCGAACTGGTCCGAGCCAGGGGGCAAACCACCACTGCCTCACACACCTCAGCCCATTTTTTCTGCAGCTGGCAAGGCTTTCCTTAACGCCTCTGCAGCCGATCATGGAGCTCTGGATTCAGGAAAGCCTTGTCAGCCTTGCCAGCCGAAGAAGTTCCTGAAGACCTCTGACAGGGAAAAGGAGGCTGGGGAGGGGGGACATGGGGAAGTGAGGCGAGTCAGTGGACGACATTCCCACCCCCCCTGAAATGAGTATTATTTTTGGTGGCAAAATAATATAAGGCAGAGAAATTTTTTGACAGTGAGAGCAAACAACCAATGGAACAGCTTCCCTTCAGAAGTTGTGGGAGCTTCATCACTGGAGGTTTTCAAGAAGAGACCAGACTGCCATTTGTCAGAAATGGTGTAGGGTCTCCTGCTTGGGTAGGGGTGGGGGTTGGACTAGATGACCGACAAGGTCCCTTCCAACTCTGTTAATCTAATCTTATATCCCACCTAATTCTTAATGACTTATATATCATGGGCAATGAAAAATAGGAAGCACAATTCCACTATTTGGGAATGAGCCCGGCTCATTCAAGACAAAATCCATTTCAAGACTTCTCCCCTTTGCAATTTTGCAAGAGGTAATTTCAGATGCACGGAGAACGGAGGGAAGATTTTGCTTCTCCCTTAGTCAAATAAAACAGCAGAGATGGCTTCACTCAGCCATCTGCAATACGATCCCTTCTCACTATTTCAACTTCAACCCCCATTAACTTTAGCTAGCATGTTTCCTGGCACAGCTGGTTAGGGGCTGCGGATGCCAATATAAAAGTAGCAAAAAAATAAATAAATATTAGCATTCGCTTCTTTGTCATGTTTATTTCTTGATTAAAGGCGAAAGGCTTTTGTTAAGCTCTAAACCCAAATCACCTCGCAGGGTTTTGCAAATCTAGCCAACAAACTGATGATGGTTTTATTATTTTGAGCACTAAGACCTTTGAGCATTGGTGTGAAACTTTACATGTGAGTCACATGCAGGAGAAGTGTCTCCTTCAAACCTCATAGAATTTAATGGGACTTTTTTCCCCCTCCAGATAAGTGGATATAAAAGGAGCAGACTTACACAATTGCTAAGATCATTGAAGTAAGTGATCAGGTTTTAACCTGAGAGGGAGACAGCTTAAAAGCGCATGAAATAAGTGGTGGATAAACGTGTCCCATTTTAAGTTCTCGAGAGGGAGGGTGAGGTTTAAGATCTGCAAACAGCTCCTTTTGCTAGCTTGGATTTTGAGAAAATGTCGCCTTTCTGCCAGCTGGCAGATGGGAACCCAAAACCTTCAGAGAGAAGAGGTGTTGCTCCCTGTTGATAGGGCACGCAACTTAGGCATCCTCCTGGATTCACAGCTGACTCTAGAAGATCATGTTACGACCGTGAACAGGGGGGGCATTTGCCCAGATTCGTCTGATGCGCCAGTTGTGCCGCTACCTGGACCGTGATGCCCTACGCACAGTTGCTCATGTGCTCGTCACCTCCTGGATCAACTACTGCAATGCTCTCTACATGGGGCTGCCCCTGAAGACCACTCGGAGGCTTCAGCTGGTGCAGAATGCGGTCGCGCAGGTAGTGATGGGAGTGTTGTGGCTCCGTTACCTGAGCCTGTGTCATCGGCAAGAGAGGACTCCGAGAGTGAAGGAGAGGAGTTGGCAAGGCCTCCCTCTCCAGGACCCTCCTCTTTGGCAATGCCTTCGGTGTCCACTGAAAGGCAAGAGATAGGGCCGGGGCCAAGCATGTCCACGCAGCCACAGGTGGGCAGTGATGAGAGTAATGAGTCTTGGCTGGATCCACGTCAGCATCGCAGAGATAAGCGCGCGCAACAGAAGAAAAGGCGTGCCCGAGATTAGGCTGAGTCACTGGACCACACCCCACAAGGTATAAAAGGGAGCGTGGTGGCCAGTCAAACCTTGTGATGAACAAAGCTGAAAGCTTCCACGCCATTCTGCATTGCCGGACTTTTGTTATAGACTTTGCTGGATTAACTCTGGACTTGATTGACTCTGTAATTATTGAGCTGTTTCTTTTGATGTACCAGAAGCGGGGAGAAATTATCTCTCCTCTTCGTAAGTAATAAACTCTTGGCAGGCAGCGACTAGGTTGTTGCCAAGTTCCGTTATCACAAGGAAAAAGATTTTGCCGGCTGGTTTGGTCTTTAACTCTTGAACGTCTGTTAGTGTGTGTGCGTGTGGGACAGGGAGAGAACAGGGAGCGTCCCAACACTCTCATGTTACACCCCTCCTGCGGGACCTGCATTGGCTGCCAGTTGCCCTCCGGGTGAGATTCAAGGTGCTGGTAATCACCTATAAAGCCCTACATGGCTTAGGCCCGGGGTATTTGGCGGACCATCTGCGGCCAGCGACTGCTCCCCATCGCCCAGTGCGTTCCCACAGGGAGGGCCTCCTTGGGGTGCCGTCGGCCAGGCAATGTCTGCTGGCGACCCCTAGGGAGCGGGCCTTCTCTGTGGGCGCACCTACCCTGTGGAATCAGCTCCCCCTGGGGCTCCGGGTGGCCCCTGACTTTCGCTCTTTCCGCCGTGGCCTTAAAACATGGCTATTCCGCCTGGCTGGCTTGGACTGAAGGGGTTTTAGAGGGGATTTTAATGGTTTTTATAGTTTTATTGGGTATTTTTTAAAAATTGAACTTTGTGTGTTTTATTGTTGTTAGCCGCCCTGAGTCCTTTCGGAGATAGGGCAGCATATAAGTTTAAATAATAAATAATAATAAGGTAAGGGAAACTACAGTAGTGGCCAAAATTGTGGAAACCTTTTGGGAAAAGTGTCTTTTTGAAGTTTGATGGCTAATAACACCACTTTTTTTTTTTTTTGAGTTTCAAGATAATCATATTCCATTGCTGGAATGGCCTGGGAATAGCCCAGACCTTAACCCAATGGAAAATCTATGGAGCCGCCAACTAAAGAAACTTGTTAGTCAGAAGTGACCCAGCAATAAAACCCAGTTAATAGAAGCAATCATTCAATCTTGGTTTCACATTAGAACAGCTGCAGAACTAAAAGACTTGGTTCACTCCATGGGAAGACGTTGTAAGGCTGTAATTCATGCTAAAGGTTACCCAATGAAGTATTAACTGACATGGTGATAGTTTTTTGTATATCTCGTTTTTTTCTATGTGTTTCACTTTTCTTCTTTATACTGTAACTGCTATTCTAATAGCAAACCCTTCATAAAAATTATTGCATTACATTCTTGATTAAATTATCTTTCCATTGATATATAATTTTATGGTACTACTCCCCCAAAAAGTGGTGTTATTAGCTAGTTTTAGAAAATACACATTTCCCAAAAGGTTTCCACAATTTTGGCCACTACTTTATGTTTGAAAGCAGCTTCCGTTTCACTTGATTATTTTCAGCCATGTCCAGAGAGTATCCAACGAGTTTCCCCAACCCACGTAATTTATTAGCCACAGCAGACCAATTCCTGGTGGCCTGTCGCCCCGCAGCTTTTTGGTAATTTCACCACCCACCTGCACCAGATATCCAAGCTTCCCTCCATCCCTTCCCCCCCTCCTTCTCCTTTCCACGCCTCGGATCCGGTGAGTCACGCCCGTGTCAATCAATGTAAGAGAAAAGAAGGGATAGCCTCCCACGTGCTCTGGCTCCTCCAGGGGCACTCTCAAATCTCAGGTGCTTCCTTCCTATCTTCTTTCCTTCTTTCTTTCTTCCTTCCTTCCTGTCTTCCTTCCTATCTTCCTTCCTTCCTATCTTCAGTTCTATCTATCTTCCTTCCTTCCTTCCTTCCTTCCTATCTTCCTTCCTATCTTCAGTCCTACCTATCTTCTTTCCTTCCTTCCTATTTTCCTTCCTTCCTATCTTCCGGTCTTCCTTCCTATCTTCCTTCCTTCCTATCTTCCTTCCTTCCTTCTTTCTTTCCTTCCTTCCTTTATCTTCACCCTTTTACTCTCAATAACGCACCACATCTGGTGAGAGGCCTCTTTCTCATGCACAGGGGCATTTTTAAAAAAAACTGCGGGAGGGGAGTGGCAGAGGAAAAAGGCAAGAACCAATCAATATATTAATATATACCAATTAAGGTTTATACTAATTATACTAATTAATACACCAATATATACTCAAGGTTTATATTAATTAGTTAGTTATACTATACTAATTAGTTAGTTATAATAACTATACCACTTAGACAGGGCTGTAAAGTCCTGTGAAGCGGTATGTAAGTCTCATATCTTGTCTTTTATGTACACTGAGAGCATGTGCACCAAAGACAAATTCCTTGTGTGTCCAATCACACTTGGCCAATAAAGACTTCTGTCTATTCTATTCTATTCTATTCTATTCTATTCTATTCTATTCTATTCTATTCTATTCTATTCTATTCTATTCTATTCTATTCTATTCTATTCCTAATTCTATATTAAGATCTACTCAAGGTTTATATGAATGCATTATTAATATAGACAAGATTTTACAACTGTGCATTTCGGAGTAAATGATGGACAGGAGTCCCTTTGGGACCCTTTGACAGTCACCCCCAGTCCCGTCCCGCACCGGCTTCCTCCCCCAAAGCCTCCCGAGCGACGAAGGAATGAATGAAAGACCCGCGCGCAAAAGTTTACTTTGGAATCCCAGAAACTCCGCCCACCGGGAAGGAGGAGGCGTGGCCTGTCCCACAAGGGGCGGGGCTGGAGACTCCTTTCCCTCTTCTTTCCCCTTCTAAGGAGCAATGAGAAGAGGGTGGAGGAGGAGGCGAAGGCGTGGCCTGGCCCCCAAGGGGCGGGGCTGGAGACTCCTTTCCCTCTTCTTTCCCCTTCAAAGGAGCAATAAGAAGAAAGTGGAGGAGGAGGAGGAGGAGGAGGAGGCGTGGCCTGGCCCCCAAGGGGCGGGGCTGGAGACTCCTTTCCCTCTTCTTTCCCCTTCAAAGAAGCAATGAGAAGGTGGTGGAGGAGGAGGCGTGGCCTGGCCCCCAAGGGGCGGGGCTGGAGACTCCTTTCCCTCTCCTTTCCCCTTCAAAGGAGCAGTAAGAAGAAAGTGGAGGAGGAGGAGGAGGAGGAGGCGTGGCCTAGCCCCCAAGGGGCGGGGCTGGAGACTCCTTTCCCTCTCCTTTCCCCTTCAAAGGAGCAGTAAGAAGAAAGTGGAGGAGGAGGAGGAGGAGGAGGAGGAGGAGGAGGAGGAGGAGGAGGCGTGGCCTGGCCCCCAAGGGGCGGGGCTGGAGACTCCTTTCCCTCTCCTTTCCCCTTCAAAGGAGCAATAAGAAGAAAGTGGAGGAGGAGGAGGAGGAGGAGGAGGAGGAGGAGGCGTGGCCTGGCCCCCAAGGGGCGGGGCTGGAGACTCCCTCTCCTTTCCCCTTCTAAGGAGCAATAAGAAGAGGGTGGAGGAGGAGGCGTGGCCTGGCCCCCAAGGGGCGGGGCTGGAGACTCCTTTCCCTCTCCTTTCCCCTTCAAAGGAGCAGTAAGAAGAAAGTGGAGGAGGAGGAGGAGGAGGAGGAGGAGGCGTGGCCTGGCCCCCAAGGGGCGGGGCTGGAGACTCCTTTCCCTCTCCTTTCCCCTTCAAAGGAGCAGTAAGAAGAAAGTGGAGGAGGAGGAGGAGGAGGAGGCGTGGCCTAGCCCCCAAGGGGCGGGGCTGGAGACTCCTTTCCCTCTCCTTTCCCCTTCAAAGGAGCAGTAAGAAGAAAGTGGAGGAGGAGGAGGAGGAGGAGGAGGCGTGGCCTGGCCCCCAAGGGGCGGGGCTGGAGACTCCTTTCCCTCTCCTTTCCCCTTCAAAGGAGCAATAAGAAGAAAGTGGAGGAGGAGGAGGAGGAGGAGGCGTGGCCTGGCCTGGCCCCCAAGGGGCGGGGCTGGAGACTCCTTTCCCTCTCCTTTCCCCTTCAAAGGAGCAGTAAGAAGAAAGTGGAGGAGGAGGAGGAGGAGGAGGAGGCGTGGCCTGGCCCCCAAGGGGCGGGGCTGGAGACGCCTTTCCCTCTCCTTTCCCCTTCAAAGGAGCAATGAGAAGAAGGTGGAGGTGGAGGAGGAGGAGGCGTGGCCTGGTTCCCAAGGGGCGGGGCTGGAGACTCCTTTCCCTCTCCTTTCCCCTTCAAAGGAGCAATGAGAAGAAGGTGGAGGTGGAGGAGGAGGAGGAGGCGTGGCCTAGCCCCCAAGGGGCGGGGCTGGAGACTCCTTTCCCTCTCCTTTCCCCTTCAAAGGAGCAGTAAGAAGAAAGTGGAGGAGGAGGAGGAGGAGGAGGAGGCGTGGCCTGGCCCCCAAGGGGCGGGGCTGGAGACTCCTTTCCCTCTCCTTTCCCCTTCAAAGGAGCAATAAGAAGAAAGTGGAGGAGGAGGAGGAGGAGGAGGCGTGGCCTGGCCTGGCCCCCAAGGGGCGGGGCTGGAGACTCCTTTCCCTCTCCTTTCCCCTTCAAAGGAGCAGTAAGAAGAAAGTGGAGGAGGAGGAGGAGGAGGAGGCGTGGCCTAGCCCCCAAGGGGCGGGGCTGGAGACTCCTTTCCCTCTCCTTTCCCCTTCAAAGGAGCAATGAGAAGAAGGTGGAGGTGGAGGAGGAGGAGGCGTGGCCTGGTTCCCAAGGGGCGGGGCTGGAGACTCCTTTCCCTCTCCTTTCCCCTTCAAAGGAGCAATGAGAAGAAGGTGGAGGTGGAGGAGGAGGAGGAGGCGTGGCCTAGCCCCCAAGGGGCGGGGCTGGAGACTCCTTTCCCTCTCCTTTCCCCTTCAAAGGAGCAGTAAGAAGAAAGTGGAGGAGGAGGAGGAGGAGGAGGAGGCGTGGCCTGGCCCCCAAGGGGCGGGGCTGGAGACTCCTTTCCCTCTCCTTTCCCCTTCAAAGGAGCAATAAGAAGAAAGTGGAGGAGGAGGAGGAGGAGGAGGCGTGGCCTGGCCTGGCCCCCAAGGGGCGGGGCTGGAGACTCCTTTCCCTCTCCTTTCCCCTTCAAAGGAGCAATAAGAAGAAAGTGGAGGAGGAGGAGGAGGAGGAGGCGTGGCCTGGCCTGGCCCCCAAGGGGCGGGGCAGGAGACGCCTTTCCCTCTCCTTTCCCCTTCAAAGGAGCAATGAGAAGAAGGTGGAGGTGGAGGAGGAGGAGGCGTGGCCTGGTTCCCAAGGGGCGGGGCTGGAGACTCCTTTCCCTCTCCTTTCCCCTTCAAAGGAGCAATGAGAAGAAGGTGAAGGTGGAGGAGGAGGAGGCGTGGCCTGGCCCCCAAGGGGCGGGGCTGGAGACTCCTTTCCCTCTCCTTTCCCCTTCAAAGGAGCAATAAGAAGAAAGTGGAGGAGGAGGAGGAGGAGGCGTGGCCTGGCCTGGCCCCCAAGGGGCGGGGCTGGAGACTCCTTTCCCTCTCCTTTCCCCTTCAAAGGAGCAATGAGAAGAAGGTGGAGGTGGAGGAGGAGGAGGCGTGGCCTGGCCCCCAAGGGGCGGGGCTGGAGACTCCTTTCCCTCTCCTTTCCCCTTCAAAGGAGCAATAAGAAGAAAGTGGAGGAGGAGGAGGAGGAGGAGGAGGAGGAGGCGTGGCCTGGCCCCCAAGGGGCGGGGCTGGAGACCCCTTTCCCTCTCCTTTCCCCTTCAAAGGAGCAATAAGAAGAGGGTGGAGTTTGGGACCGAAGCTCCTCCTTCTTCCCCCCCCCCCACCTCCTCCTTTCGCGCCTTTGGTTTGGAGGGAATCAAAAAAAAGGGGGGTGGGGGAGGCGGGGCCCGGGTTGGGTAGCGGGGAGAGAAGCAACAGCCTATTAAACCCCCTGGCGGGGCGAGCGAGCGGCAGAGTAGCGCTGTGGCGGGGCGAGCGAGCGAAGGGAGGAAAACGGGGAGACTTTCCAATGCGAAGAGGAGGAGGAGGAGGAGGAGGCAGCGGCGGGCGCCGGACGGCAGGCGGAGGGCGGCTCTGGAAGCGGCGAGGGGCTGCTCCGAAATGCTGGAGAATGGCTCTCTGAGGAACTGCAGCGGGCTGGCGGGCCGAGGAGGAGCCTTCGCCTTCCCTTTGCCTCAGCGCGGGCAAGAAGAAGAAGCGGCGGCGGCGGCGGAGGACCCGAGACCGCGCTGGGTGGTGACGGTGCTGTCCAGCGTGCTGATCTTTACCACCGTCGTCGACGTGGTGGGAAGCCTGCTGGTCGTCGTCTCGGTTTTCAAGAACCGCAAGCTCAGGAACGCAGGTAAAGGCAACGGAGAGGAGAGGCAGCTCCTGGGACGGATCATGTGTCAGGGAGTTCCACCGGGGACAAGAAGTGAGGGGGGGAGAGGAGGAGGAGGAGGGAAGGGAGTGGGGGGGTGAGGAGAAGAAGATGCCAGGCTCTTCCTTGTCTCTTCCTTGGTTTGGGGGCTCGCCGTGACTCAGTGGTTAAGAGGCTGAGCTTGCGGATCGGAAAGTTCGGCGAGTTCGAATCCCTAGTCTAGGTCTCCTGCGTGAGCTTGCTTATTTATTTATTTATTTGTTGATTGATTGATTGATTGATTGATTGATTGGTTCGATTTATATGCCGCCCTTTTCCAGAGACTCAGGACGGCTTACAATGCGTTAAGCAACAGCCGTCATACTTTTGTATATACCTGCTTAGTAGGGCTTTCATCTCCCCCCCCCCCAAGCGGTCTTCTTTTTTATACAATGTCAGTTTATTGCTCCCACAAACCGGGTCCTCATTTTACCTACCTCGAAAGGATGGAAGGCTGAGTCAACCTTGAGCCTAGTGAGATTTGAACTTGCAGTAATTGCAGGCAGCTGGTCTTAATAACAGGGTGCCTTAGACCACTGTACTACCAAGGCTGCTTGGAGTCTGTATCTAAGGGTCACCTGAGTAGTGCAAATGATTGCTGTAGTCTGCAATTTTTTTTCCTCTAGAAATCTGGAACATCATTCCAAAAGTGTTCATCCCAAATTCTTAGTCTGCTGCACCACCAAGGCTCCAAAGGTTGGACTAGATGACCTCTGAGGTTCCCTCCAACTCTGTTACTGGGACTAATTACTATTCGTTGCACGAGGTCAGCGGTCCCTTACCAAAGGGGAAACTGAGGCTCAGAGAATGGGTGTGTGTGTGTGTAAGGTTGGGCACTGAAACTCGGGCAGGAGGAGAAAGAAAGCAAATGTTGTATTTAATTCGTTTATTAAGTTTTACTTAGATTTTTATCTTGCCTTTATTATTATTATTATTATTGTTTGATATAAAGAAGGCAGCCCATGCACATGGTGCTCTTTCCTCCTCCGATTTCCCCCACAACAACAACAATCCAAAATAGGCACAACACTTTCTAAGAATTTTACCAAGATTCGCAATCTCTGCTCCAGAAACAATGAGATTCGTCCTCATTGTAAGACAATCAGCAAAGGTCTTAGCAGACCAGTGTCCTTAAATGTCCTGCTTCCCAGAGCAGCTGGGTAGATCCCCACTGCACTACCAGTACTTCTAAAAGGAGCACCTTCCCTGTTGCTGCTCCTCTAACAGGATATTGCCTTTGATATTAAATCTGCATTTATTTAGCACAGCTTCTGATAAACCTACTCTACAAACGTAGGCTATTAACTTGAACGCTTTAAAATTTCAAATGATTCTGGTTGTAGCATCACTGAGTATCTCTTAGTCTCTCTGTTTATGCTCAGAGGCCACTGGGCCACAGGTGAAAAATATATATGCTTATCTATTGCACTTTTCCCTTGCAGGCTAAGGAACCTTATGCAATGCATAGAAAAGAATAAAAATAACAAAGAAAAGGAATTAAAGATATAAGACTAACAAAGGAAACAGAGTGAAAACTAGTTTACACACCATTCACCGTTCTATTCCACACTTTTCTATCCTTGCCAATTGTTTTGGCATTTATTTTTTAAGCTTCTTTAAAGCTTCTTTTTTTAAACTTTAAACTTCTTTCACTTCTTTCCCTGTGAGACTCTCATCAACGCTATCTAACGTGGTGCACAGGGAGTCCTTGGTTAATGACGGCACTGTTTAGCAACCATTTTAACTTAGGATAGTGCTGACAAAGTACTTTTATGATCAGGACTATTCGTTGCAGCTGTCCAACATCTCCCTGCAGTTCACGTGATCGCCAATTTGTGAGCTTCACAGCCAATTTCTGACAAGCAAGGTGAATGGAGAAGTTGGCAAGAAGTGACAACTCAGGGTGACACAATGTCACACTGAACGGTCGTTGGTGATTATGCAGAAGAACTGATGTTGTAACTGATCCAGCAAGATCACAGGATGTTTCATTTTAGGAGTACATTTCTTAGCGATGGCATTGCTGCTGCAGTTGTTGAGTGAGGTCATCCTGGGTGAAATCCAGCAGGTTCTGACAGATTCTGGAGAACCGTTAGCGGAAATTTTGAGTAGTTCAGAGAACCAGCAAATGCCACCTCTGGCTCGCCCCAGAGTGGGGTGGGAATGGAGATTTTGCAGTATTCTTCCCCTGGAGTGGGGAGGGAATGGAGATTTTGCAATATCCTTCCCCCAGGAGTGGGAAGGGAATGGGGATTTTGCAGTATCCTTCCCCTGGAGTGGGGTGGGAATGGAGATTTTGCAGTATCCTTCCCCTGGAGTGGGGTGGGAATGGAGATTTTGCAGTATTCTTCCCCTGGAGTGGGGAGGGAATGGAGATTTTGCAATATCCTTCCCCCAGGAGTGGGAAGGGAATGGGGATTTTGCAGTATCCTTTCCCTGGAGTGGGGAGTGAATGGAGATTTTGCAATATCCTTCCCCCTGGAGTAGGGAGGGAATGGGAATTTTGCAGTATCCTTTCCCTGGAGTGGGGTGGGAATGGGGATTTTGCAGTATCCTTTCCCTGGACTGGGAGGGAATGGGGATTTTGCAGTATCCTTCCCCTGGAGTGGGGAGGGAATGGAGATTTTGCAATATCCTTCCCACAGGAGTGGGGAGGGAATGGGGATTTTGCAGTATCCTTCCCCTGGAGTGGGGAGGGAATGGGGATTTTGCAGTATCCTTCCCCTGGTGTGGGATGGGAATGGGGATTTTGCAGTATCCTTCCCCTGGAGTAGGGTGGAAATGGAGATTTTGCAGTATCCTTCCCCTGTCATGCCCATCAAGCCACGCCCACCAATCCACACCATGCCACCAAGCCATGCCCACAGAACCCGTAGTAAAAAAATTTGGATTTCACCACTGGGTCTACCTGTATGGGAAGAGAATGGCCTTGGGAGACAGGAGTGTTAGACTAAACAATGGTCAGATAAGCAGCATATTTGGCTCATGGAAGGAATGTGTATGTGGCAATCATCTGAGAAGAGATGCTCACTAGTTAATTGGACTATAAAGGAGGGAGAGATATACTTTTAGACTTGCAACATTGGGTTAATGTTATCTTACAATAAAGTTGGAACTAGTTACTTCTGGAGAAGCGTCTTGTCTGGACAACTTCGCAAAGCTGACACGTGGCTTTCTTGATTTCCCCTTTCTCTCGCTCATTTGTTCTTCTTCAAATATTTATTTTGCAATTCCCTTCTCATTCTTTCTCTGTACACAGCCAAACCACTTCGATTTAGGTCTTTTTGTGTCACTCGGTTTTTGCATGTGCAAGATTTCACTGAAAACGTTTTCCTGGGGATCGTTCCTATTTGGGCACAAAACCATGCCTGCTCCTTACCTAGGGCTCGCCTTAGATTCTAAAACCCAGAACATTTAAGGTTATAACAGATTAACAGAGTTGGAAGGGACCTTATAGGTCATCTAGTCCAACCCCCCACTCAAGCAGGAGACCCTACACCATTTCTGACAAATGGCAGTCCAATCTTTTCTTGAAAGTCTCAAGTGATGAAGCTCCCACAACTTCTGAAGGCAACTTCTGTTCCATTGGCTGATTGTTCTCACTGTCAGAAAGTTCCTCCTCATTTCTAGGTTGAATCTCTCCTTGGTCAGTTTCCATCCATTATTCCTTGTCTGGCCTTCAGGTGCTTTGTAAAACAGCTTGACCCCCTCCTCTCTGTGGCAGCCCCTCAAATATTGGAACACTGCCATCATGTCTCCCCTGGTCCTTCTCTTCACTAGACTAGCCATGCCCAGTTCCTGTAACCGTTCTTCATATGTTTTAGTCTCCAGTCCCCTAATCATCCTGGTTTGTTTTTTTTAAATTTGATTTATATGCCGCCCTTCTCCGGAGACTCAGGGCGGCTTACAATGCGTTAAGCAATAGCCTTCATCCTTTTGTATATTTATACAAAGTCAGCTTATTGCCCCCACAAACTGGGTCCTCATTTAACCTACCTTAGAAAGGATGGAAGGCTGAGTCAACCTTGAGCCTGGTAAGATTCGAACCTGCAGTAATTGCAGGCAACTGTGTTAATAACAGGGTGCTTTAAACCACTGTACTACCAAGGCTCTTGGTTGCTCTCCTCTGCACTTTTTCTAGAGTCTCAACATCTTTTTTATAGTATGGTGACCAAAACTGGATGCAGTACTCTAGGTGTGGTTTTACTAGGGCTTTATAGAGTGGTATTAGTACCTCATGTCAGCCCCCAAAACGTTTCCTGCTCACGAATAAGATTGATATCTCATCCTTCACAATCTCCCCTAAAGATTTTCCTTCTGGCATATCTGCAGTTTTAGTGTCCATTGGAAGCTTAGTACGGTTAGTCCTCACTTAAGAATGGTAATTGGGACCAGCAACTCTGTTGCTATGCAACACAATCACAAAACGTGACACTTACGGTCGTGGCAGTCCCAGTTGTCATTGTTAGGCAAATCCTATGCAGTACCAACATCCTACAGTCACATGATAGTGCTATTTGTGACTTCTTGCCAGCTTCCTCATTACTTTGCTTGTGGAAGCCAGCAATGAAGGTTACGAGTGGCAATCGCATTACTGCAGGACACTGCAATGTCATAATTGTGAGCTTGTTGCCAAGCAGTCCTTGTGATCGCATCGTTGTGGGGATGCTGTGATGACCGCAAGTGCAAGGACCTGTCATAAGTCTCCTTTGTTCAGCACTTTCGTAAGTTAGAACAGTTGCTAAACACATGGTCCTTAAATCACATCAGTCTTCATTCATCTATAATGCATTAGACTGATGGATTTTCATCTCTGGTTTGAGTTTAAAAAAAAAATCCAACAACCAGGCATTTTTAGACTTGTGTAAGCATGGCTATAAATAAACATTTATGAACCCTTTTCAAAATACTCATAAAAGAAGAGCTTCTATTTCTTAGCCTTCCCGTGTGCACTGATTGAATTGGGGTGGAAAAGGGCAGACAAGAAAAGGGAAGGGTGATTGTTATCTCATCCTATATAGATTTATTTGGATCTCTTTTTTTCCCCTTTTTCCTTTGAAAATTGTCTTCCCATCATTTCTTAGAACTGCATTTGAAAGTTTTGTCAAAGTTAGAAGAACTAAAACTAAACCAGACTAGACTTTTCCCAGTGCAGGGGACCTGTGATGGAAGGTGGAACCTGGAATGAGAATGGTGTCAGGGATCCAAGTAACACACCCATAGCAATCAAAACTCCGAGACAGTTGGATTCCTCAAAGAATAGATTTATTGGGTAGGTCATATTGGCACAAACTGGTGAAAGCCGACTCTAAATGTTCCCACAGTTTTCACCTAATTAAAAGTTCTTTCACTTTCTCCAAACAATGTGTCACATGGTCCAATCAGGATACAGTCCAGTTGCTAGATGACACCAGTCCCCTCCTTCTGGACACCTGGTGGGAATGTCCTTGGTTCCCAAGAGAAAGTATTTCATTTTGGCTACAGCACCCCAGCTATTTCTACTTCCCCCTCCCTTTCCCACGGCTCCAGTTGTGGCAGCACTGAAGCCCCAAAATGGCCACAGCCAGGTCAGCTTCAGGGTTGACAAATGAATCTCCAGGAGGGAGAGGCTGCAGGAGTAAGAGGTACCTTGGCCCAGATATCATATGTGAGAGAAAGAGGGTGAAGACAGTCCCTCCCTAACAGTTGACAGAGTATATTGTAGATGCAGGCAGTAGAGTGGTTATCCTGACATGATGTTGTCTAGAATAGAATAGAATAGAATAGAATAGAATAGAACAGAACAGAACAGAATAGAATAGAATAGAATAGAATAGAATATTTATTTATTTATTTATTTATTTATTTATTTATTTATTTATTTATTTATTTGATTTATATGCCGCCCTTCTCTGGAGACTCAGGACGGTTTACAATGCGTTAAGCAATAGCCTTCATACTTTTGTATATACCTGCTTAGTAGGGCTTTCGGGGGCCCCTAAGCGGTGTTCTTTTTTATACAAAGTCAGCTTATTGCCCCCACAATCCGGGTCCTCATAGACTAGACTAGAGTAGAGTAGAGTAGAGTAGAAAATAAAATAAAATAGGGTAGGGTAGGGTAGGACAGGACAGGACAGGACAGGACAGGACAGGACAGGACAGGACAGAATTTTATTGGCCAAGTGTGATTCGACACAGAAGGAATTTGTCTTTGTGCATATGCTCTCAGTGTGCATAAAAGAAAAAATACGTTCATCAAGAATCATAAGGTAGAACAATTAATGATAGTCAGAGGGTACAAATAAGCAATCAGGAAACAAGCAATATCAATATAAATCATAAGGCTACAAGCAACAAAGTTACAGTCATGCCGTCATAAGTGGGAGGAGATGAGTGATAGGAACGGTGAGAAGATTAATAGTAGTGCAGACTTAGTAAATAGTTTGAAAGTGTTGAGGGAATTATTTGTTTAGCAGAGTGATGGCATTTGGGAAAAAACCGTTCTTGTGTCTAGTTATTCTGGTGTGCAGTGCTCTATAGAGTCGTTTTGAGGATAGGTGTGAAACAATTAAAAAAAAAACTTCGAATAATTACTACATGTGACCTAAAATAGAGAAGCACATTGTCCCACACAGGAGACAATGCATTGAAATCAAGGGACAGATTTGTGTATCTTTATCTCAGAGTCTTTCCATCTTGGTGCATATAACGCACTCTTGCTGCAGTTAACCATGGGTAAACCACCATCTGTATGTCTTTCCCAGTTTGGTTATCAACATCTTTGAATGCCGCTATGCCCGTTCTTTGCCGCTGTGCCATTTGCAGCAAGTAATGCTCCCCGCTTGCCGGAGAAAAGCAACGCTGCCATTCACATTATCTTTGTTTATATTGTGAGACGTCGGAGGCATTCTGCGCAAGGCTGCCTGCTGAGGTTTTTACAGTGAGTCAATCACTAAGTGCTGCACATTTCAGGCAAGCAGTTGCCTTAAATGCTCCCCAGTCTAGTTTATGAGGAAGGGATTCAGCCAGTGGTGAAATGTAAAATTTGTTACTACCGATTCTGTGGGTGTGGGTGGGGAATATGACTGAGTGGGCATGGCCACTTTTTTTTTTCTTTTAAAACCATTTTTTCTACAACCTCTTCGCCTCAAGAGGTTGTAAAAAAAATGCTTTTAAAGCCTCTGACGATCGCAGCTGACTTGCCTGATCGACAGAGGCTTTTTTTTTTTTTAAAAAGCCTCTGATGATCCCAGCTGAGCTGCGTGATCATCAGAGGCTTTTTTTTTTTTTTACTTTTAAAAGCATTTCTTTGGCCAAAGAGGTTGTAGAAAAAATGCTTTTAAAAATTAAAAAAAGCCTCTGATGACCGCGCAGCTCAGTTGGGCAATGGGCGGGGGGCAGGGATTTTTGCTACCGGTTCTCTGAACCACCCGCCTCCATCGCTACCGGATCGAGCGATCCGGTCCGAACCGGGAGCATTTCATCCCTGCATTCAGCCCTTCAGGAGTTTTAGAGGGAAGGCATTTGGTAATTACATGGAGCTCTTTCATATAATAATAATAATAACTTCATTGTCATTGTACGTGGGTACACAGTATACCCATACAACGAAATTCACTTAACACCCAAAGACCAGGTCCAACACACATAACAATCCCCAAACACACCCCCACCCCCCACAAATTCCCCAACCCTAAACCACCTAAATATCCACACAACAGACCAAGTAATGCTGTCCAACAGCTCACTGATGGTGGCCCTTTAGTTCATTGTTGAGTGCAATTATAGCTCTGGGATAAAAACTATTCAGAAAACGTGTGGTCTGAGTTTTAATTGTTCTGTATCTTCTGCCAGAAGGCAACAGTCCAAAAAGATTGTAAGCAGGATGGGAAGAGTCTGAACATATGATGTTCAGGTCAACATTTAATATTCCTATTAATCTTTGTACTCAGACAGGTTCAGTTATACCCCTTTCTGATCCTGACAGACTCTGAGCTATTAACAATTTCCAGCAGGTTCTGACAGGTTCTGGAGAACCAGTAGCGGAAATTTTGAGTAGTTCGGAGAACCGGCAAATACCACCCCTGGCTGGCCCCAGAATGGGGAGGAAATGGAGATTTTGCAATATCCTTCCCCTGCCATGCCCACCAAGCCATGCCCACAGAACCGGTAGTAAAAAAAATTGAATTTCACCACTGCCCTGCAGGCAATATCGGCCAAATATTCTGATTGTAATGATGTTTTGTGGGGAAAAAGAGGCATGAAACTTGATCCCATTCCAGAGATCTTTGACATGGTGCATAGATCAAATCCTCATTAAAGGGAGGGAAGGAAGGAAAAGGAAACACAATAAGGAAGGGAGGGAGGAGAAAGAGAAAATGAAATGCAAGAGGAAGGAAGGAAGGAAGGAAGGAAGGAAGGAAGGAAGGAAGGAGATAAAAACAAAGTAAGGGAAAATGAAATGCAAGAGGAAAGAAAGAAGGAAATAAGGAAAGGAAGGAAGGAAGGTTGGTTGGTTGCAGAAAGTTATTAATCTCTGGGGATCCTCCACTAAGCTTATGCCTGGCAACCAACCACAAAAATTGTATGGTAAATTTGATACGTTTTTGATCTACTTGTTTAGAACAGGGGTGTCAAACTGAGGGCTGCATCAGGGTTCTGTTTGTCCTTGGGTGGGGGGAGTGAGGTGGTGGGCGTGACCAGGGTGGGTGTGGCCAACTCAACGTCACTCATCAAGGCTCCATTTTCGACCGCAATGGCCTGCTGCAATCCTCTGCCAGCGAAAACGGAGCTTGGGGAGGCTGTGCGCGGCCCTCCCGAGCTCCATTTTTGCTGGCAGAGGCACCGCGGGCTGGTCCGTCGCTGTTTCCAGGGCAACCCCACGGGCCAGATGTAAGCATCCCACGGGCCAGATTCGTCCCGCGGGCTTTGAGTTTGACAGCCCTATTTTATCCAGGTTTCTACCTCATTCCAGAAGACATCCAAATCGATCTCCGTTAATTGCCCTTTATTTTTTCCTTGATTGCTCCTAAACTGTCAAAAAAGTGCAGCATTTGGGGGAGATTTTTCTAACTTTTAGCACCAGCTCATCAGAGGTGGGTTTCAGCAGGTTCTGACCAGTTCTGGAGAACCGGTAGCGGAAATTTTGAATAGTTCAGAGAACCAGTAGCAAAAATTCTGAGTGGCCCCGCCCCCATCTATTCTCTGCCTCCCAAGTCCCAGCTGATCAGGAGGAAATGGAGATTTTGCAGTATCCTTCTCCTGCCATGCCCACCAAGCCATTCCCACCAAGCCACACCCACAAAACCGGCAGTAAAATTTTTTGAAACCCATCACTGCAGCTCATCCCTGAATTTTCATTTTGCCCAAAAGCTTTATTTAATCTTTAAGAAAGGCACATTGTGTCATGTGGGTTTCCAAGCATCAACAGGGCCAACGACTTTGCTATCCAACTCCAAAATCAGGCCATGGAGAATTTGGGGAGCCAGGAGGCACACCTCTCACTCCGCCACGAAATTTGGACTCGGGCGGCCTCCCTAGATCCAGGCTTCTCTTTAGGAACATCTCAATTATCTTCCTTTTTCTTGGGGGAATTGTGTCAGGATGATTAATTAGGACTTTCCTCTTTTCCTAAGGAAATCTTACGGCTTTGTCATTCAGCCATCTAGCTGAACGCTCTGGGGTACCCAGAGCAGTGGGTGGCCTTTCATCAGACTTTCAGGAAATACGATCAGACAGAGCTGAGATGAGAAAATGAATCTCATCTGCTAATTGTCAGTATAGTCAAGGAATTGAAGCAGCGCTAGCAAGCAGAGTCCCACCAGATCAGGGGTCCCCAACTTTTTAGACCTCAGGGACCACTAAATTCATAATTTTAAATCCCGCGGACCACTAATATGATCTGCCTAATGACTGGCTGGCTGGGCGTGGCTAGGTGGTCATGTGACTGGGTGGGTGTGGCCAATTTGATGTCTTGGCAGCTTCAAAGGATGCCTTGACGGCCTCTACTCACCCCTCCCCTCCCAGTCACTCCTCACCTGCCCGCCCGGGCTCCTTAGGGCCCCAATAGGAAGCAGTTGTTGGAGTGTTCTCCCCCAGCTCCGGATTCCCAAGGATTGTGACATACACAACAAAGTCTGGCAGAGGTTGGCAACCAGCCCAGAAAACAAGATATGATAAGACACTCACTCTCCAAAATGCTCTGTAATAATTACACGTTGTTTCCAGCAAGAAATTACTAACTGCGTGCGACTTAAATAGGCTAAGGGAGTGGCCAATTATCCTCAAACCTTACTCTCGAGAAGACCTCCTCCTCCTGAGTAGCCACTCCTGCATCTTGGCAGCCCTGCATGCGCGAGCATTGAGGAGAGGCTCCTCCACTTCACTCTCTCCACTTGAAGGAGCCTCTGGGGGTTCTGAAGGCCCTGGCTGAGTATCTGCCTCTGGCACCACATCCTCTTCAGTCTCCTCGCTGTCCAATGCGAGCGCCGGCTGCGCCGGCTGCTGGCGCAACCCCACACCAGCCTCCTCGTCGTTGGGATCAGCCACGATCAGCGCAGGCCGCTGGCGGGCCACAACATGGAGCTAAGCAGCCACCAATGAGAAAGAGTTGGCAAAACAGCTCAGTTCAAATTGAATCTGACCGAGAAGAAGGCTCAGCAGAAGCACCTCACTGAGGACTACGAGCATAGGCTTTCCAAGCAGAGGGAAGACCTGTGGGAGTGCAAAGCCAGGTACCGGTGCCTGGAGGCTCAGCGGGCTGAGACGGTCAGCCAGTTCCAGGCCATGATGCAGTCCCACTAGAACAAGGCCCTCCGGCTCCTTACCACCAGTGGTACTTCCCTCCAGCCTTCGCCCAAAGTCCCGCACTAGGACGCTGAAGCAGATGAAGTCAGAATTTCTCCCCACCTCCGACCTGCACAAAAAGACCCCGAAGGGAGAGACTCTCTGCAGCAACACAAACATTCATTGCACGTATCCGGCCCAGGGGCCATAGTTTGAGGATCCGATTTAGTCCAATTATAAAAAAATGCAAATAATTTTTCTGCGGACCACCAAAATTTTCTCATGGACCACCAGTGGTTCACGGACCACCAGTTGGTGGATGCTGCACCAGATGACTCTCAGTGCACAAAGACAGCTGTGGTTAGTAGCTGAGCTTTGGCCTGTGAACATGGGAAGATTGCAATTCATCACCTCGTCCTCTACAGACCATATGTTGGCAATCACCATCATAAGGAGTAGCAAATGTCTTATGATAGAAGTTGTTATGGATAACAGTCCGGGGTAATTGCTAAAGTTAAGGACAGGACTATTCATTCCGCTTGCAAGGCCCATTGATTTTAATAGGACATAATGTTCAACCTTCGGCCTGTTTGATTCATCAAAGTTCAGTTACCAAGCAGCCAGAGAGTAATCACATAACTGTGGTAATATTGTGATGCGTATAATGTTCAGGACTGGTCATAAATATTTTTTTTCCAGTGCTGTTGTAACTTCAAATAGTCACTGAATGAACGATCATTAGGCAAGGACGAATCTGTAAAGTAGGCAATTTCCTGCTAAAGATTAAACAAAGCTTTTGGCCAAGATGCAAATTCAGGGATGAGCTGGTGCTAAAAGTTAGAAAATCTCCCCAAATGCTGCACTTTCTTGACAGTTTAGGGTAAAGCCAAAAAAGAATAAAGTGCAATTGATGGAGATCCGTCTGGATGTCTTCTGGAATGAGGTACAAACCTGAATAATCTAAAACAAGTAGATCAAAAATGTATCAAAGTTACCATACAATTTTTTGTGGTCAGTTGCCAGACAAAATCCTGGTAGAAGATCCCAAGAAATTATTAACCTTCTGTAAATTTCCTTCCTTCCTTCCTTCCTTCCTTCCTTCCTTCCTTCCTTCCTTCCTTCCTTCCTTCCTTCTTTCCTTTTGCATTTCATTTTCACTTTCTCCTTAGTTTCTTTTTCTCTTCCTTCTTCTTGAGCTCCTTCCTTCCTTCTTTCTTTCTTTCTTTCCTTCCTTTCTTCTTTTCTTCCTTCCTTCCTTTTGCATTTCATTTTCCCTTTCTCCTTAGTTTTTTTCTCTTCCTTCTTCTTGAGCTCCTTCCTTCCTTCCTTCTTTCTTTCTTCCTTCCTTCCTTTCTTTCTTATTTTCTTTCTTTCTTTTTTCTTTCCTTCCTTCCTTTTGCATTTTATTTTCCCTTTCTCCTTAGTTTCTTTTTCTCTTCCTTCTTCTTGAGCTCCTTCCTTCCTTCCTTCCTTCCTTCCTTCCTTCCTTCCTTCCTTCCTTCCTTCCTTCCTTCCTAGATGTTTTACTATCATTTTGCTTTATTTATTTCCTTTATCATTGGCTTGATTTTTATTTAATTATAAGTGATTTGCACCAAAGTTGATAAAGCTCATGTGAATTTAAACTTTGGATTGTAGTTCTTTACTCACAGTATCTGGGAGTAATCCTCATTACTTCTCTATAGTTACTGTATGGATAGGATTGCAGTACATAAGCCGTGTCCATCCCCTCAATAAAATACTTTCAAAGTCTCGAAGCTTTCTCTCTGATCAATATTTTAGCCTTAAATTTGATAAATGGCTTAAGGGTGTGAATGCACCTCCTTGATTTATGACTGGTTATTTCATGCCTGTTTGCAGTCTCAATGACCTCTCAGAAAATGGGTTCTTTATGGCCCATTTAAGCTTTAAAACCCATTGTAAAACTTTATGCCAGTCACATGACTGGATTGCAGATGCTTGGCAACCTGTTCACATTTACAACCAGTTGGCAAGGACCTTGCAATCTCCATTTGCAATCTACTTTGCTGGCTTCCCTAGAAAATCAATGGGAAAGCTGGCTGGGAAGCTTGCAAGCAGAGGGACATTGGATTGGAGGTCAATTCTTCTAATGCGCCAAGGTAATTCCCCTCCTCTCCATACAGGGAAGGGAAATTCTCCATGTGCTGGAGAAATGGACTTCAGGTCTCATGGAAACACTATGGAATGCCAGCATTGTGAGCCTTTCAAAATGATGGGATTTGCTACTGAATGCCAATATCCCGAAAGGCTCCGAAGAATGACGTTTGCTAATATTTTACCCTGAAGAGGTGGGGAAAACACAAGTACCATTTTTTTTCTCATGATTGTTCGGCCTGGTGGGGCAAGGAGAGGACTTGGACCTTCCGGTCTGGTGGGAGACCTTGGTTCTCTCCCCATCCCACCACACACCCGAGAAGCCTTCTTCCAGCACTCTATTTAGCCACCTTCATGGTCACTTAATGACTGAAACTAAGACAGATTGAATTGCAGTCGTTGAGTGAAGCGCTCATGTGGCATCTTGCGTCATGCCTGCTTTGCTCAATGAAGAAGACTGAGTGGTCTTGTTAAGGGGAAGACTATAAATACAAGACTGTGTATTTATTCTCTTGGTTGACTTTTTAGAACGGGCACTGAAAACAGCCACCACTGCAATACTTTGAAGTTCTAAGAAGTTGAAGTTGTACACTAAAGAAACTTAATACTTTCAAACATTAAGGATGATCTTGACCTAATCACTGTCTTTCAGACAAGTCTTGCTCAAAGGACTGTGGCATTAGGAGAAACAGATACCGTGTTTCCCTGAAAATAAGACCCTGTCTTATATTTTTTTGAACCCCGAAATAAGTGCTTGGCTTTGATTTTGGGGAGGTCTTATTATTTTGGGGTGCATGGAGCAAGATGGGGATCCTCTTGCCATCTTACCTGATTTCCAGCTCTGTCTCCCTAACCCTAACCAGAGGAAATGGCGGGGACCGGATGCGCATGTGTTTAAATATTTTCAGGGAGGACTTATTTTCCGGGAAGGCTTATTTTCAGGGAGGGCTTATTTTGGGGGAGGGCTTATTTTCAGGGAGGGCTTATTTTCACGCATGTGCTCAAAAGTTCAATTGGGCATATTATCAGGAGATGTCTTATTTTTGGGAAAACACGCTATTAACTTGAACTCATGAAATAATCAATATAAATGCTGCAATTAAAGCTTCAGGACAGTTCTAAAGAGCTCTTGGTTCTAACTTCTGTCCAACTACGAAAGGCCATCGTCCAGTTTGCCCTAATGGGAAGTACTGGTGTAAGGATAAAATAAAAAAAGGGAAAAACGTTATTTAAAATGCCTCGGGATCCTTCGTTGTGATTAAGCAAACAACCAAAATAATTGACAGAATACAAAATGAGCAAAATTCAGCAACAATCACGATCCAAAATATTAATCAGCTTGCTTTGCTTGGGACATCTATTTCCAGCTTTCCAGGGGCTGAATATTAAATATATAATGATTAAGTGAGTCAGTCTCACTCAGTGAATAACATTTCAGAGCCCTCATTCAAGAATAGTTAGAAGGGAATTTTTCCAGATTTGAGGATCGGGAGGCGGATTTCAATCTCACAATGTCTCTTTTTAGAAGCGTAGCACTCTCTGGAATCTCTTAAAACCTTCCCGGTGTAAAAATTAAAACATGGAAGAATGTTAATATTTTACCAAAAGTGATGTGGCGTGAGAGAATTACGTCCTTAGTTGTAAAATAAAGATGAACTGGGAAGATATAAGAGCATGAAAAACACAAAGGAAAGGAATCGTTTTGCAAATCCGTCTTCATCTTTTTAAAAAAACGAAACAAGCAATTATGCCTTACCTTGTGAAGTTTCGTGTTGAGCAAGCATAACGTAACATATAAAACTTGATCCTTAATCACCCTAATGTGTTTCATAGAACTGCTTGGTAAAGACAACACGACTACTGAATATTAATATACATTTGCCTTTATTGC